>NC_081318.1:60595183-60898213 GCF_026419965.1 Kogia breviceps | reverse complement strand
ATTTTTTGATTATTAGTGAGGTTGAACATGTGCTGAAATATTCATTATTTTGTGTTCACTTACACTC
Source organism: Kogia breviceps (assembly GCF_026419965.1). Taxonomy (NCBI): domain Eukaryota; kingdom Metazoa; phylum Chordata; class Mammalia; order Artiodactyla; family Physeteridae; genus Kogia; species Kogia breviceps. The sequence continues at coordinate 60,898,146 of NC_081318.1, read as the reverse complement.
AGCTTCTATGCATCCTAATAAACCATTAACCACCTCCCCTATCATATTGAAAGGCTGAGAGGGGACAGATCAACTTGGGTTAATCCTTTGAACCTGCTTAAGAAAGATTTCTTGGCTCACCCAACCATACTAGTGGCCTTCTTCTAGCTTCTTCATGTTCTTGTAAACACTGAAATAATGCCAACAATCTGGAAACCTGAAGGATTTTGTACTTACACTAGGGTGTAGATGAGCAGAAAAATCTCTAGAGGTTTCAGATGCTGCTAGGAGTTATGGTCAAAGCAGGTGGATCCAACAGGAAATAACATAATCAGCTGCAGAGGTTTCCTGTCCAGGAAGTATATTTTGAAGATGGCAACTTTAATAGTAGAATATTCAGGCCATACTTAAGACTCTCACTCCATTTGGGAAAGACCCATAGAAGGCAGCCAGGTATGCAAGGTTTGGTATCTTGTGTGTTGCTCTGCAGAATTCAGTTGACAATGGTGGATCATATCTCATGGTAAAGTGTAGTGGTTATACACTTGGACTCTAGGGACAGATTGTCTGAGTTTAAAATCTGGCTCTTATTTCCTAGTTGTTCACAACCTGGGAAAGATAGCTAGGCTCTCTGTGACTGTTTCATCAACCATAAAATGAAGATAATAATACCTACCTCATAGGGTTATTGTGGGAATTAAATGTGATCATACCTCTAAAGAGCTTAGAGCAGTGCTTGGTGCATTGGGGTCAGTAAATGTTACCTACTTTACTCAGTGGTGTGTTGTATTGCTTGGATTTTTAACACACATTAATGCAGAAGGAAGAGAATATACTTGGCATTCTTTACACATTGATGTGCTAATTAAACTTTTCTCATACAGATCACTGATAATCTAAATTATGAGAGCAAGAGTACTTGAGCAGGCCTTAAACACTGACAGGTGGACAGTAGTGTCTCCAACACACAATTTGCATCCACTTCCTCTTACTCCTCCATCAAACAAAGCTTTGCTAATTTGCCATTTAGAGGCTCATCCTTCCTTACATTTTGTACTCTTTCCAACATAGATGCAAAGAGATAGTATGTGGAGGACAAAGGAGAGAAATGTGTTTGAAGAAAACACGCTAAATTTTGATCCCTGTAACCCAAGCCTTTGAAGGGAAGGCACATGTCCTACATTTTATTCGATACTCAAATTGCCTATTATGTACCAAGTCCAGTGCTGGGCACCTAGAAGGAATAGGAAGTTTCTCCAGATTTAATCCCTGCCCTCAGAAGAGCTCACTATTTGGTGATGGAGACAAAGGAAGACGCAGACACATGAAGGAACCCCACAGAGGGAGTTGGGTTGGGAACTACAGGTGGTGAGGGGGATGCTGTTTGGAGCTGGAGTCTTGATCCTCTCCTTGGGGGCACCCGTCAGTCCATCCATTGGGGGTGGTCAGTGATGATAGTTTTGCTTGGGCTTGAAAGGAGGTGAATGGGTCCAATAGAGAAATTTCTTAAAAATAAGTACATAATTTTGTTTCCTTACTGAGGTACCACATGATTACAGTAGAACATTTAGAATTAAAAAAATATATACAAGTAAAAATAGCTGTTCATCTCATTCCAGAGGTAACCATGCATCACACTCTGATGTATTATTTTCTGAATTGTTAACGTGTGTACACACATTTAGTTAAAAAATATTTTGAAATCTTTATGAGGAATGGAAGGGCTAATTTTAAGAGGCAACACAACTTATGTGTTATTTCTTTTTCACCTACTTTCCCTTAATGAAATATCCTGCATATCTTATTATGTCATTTAAAATTATAATTTTAATTGCTGTGCAACAGTCCACTGAGTATATAAGCCATAATTTATTACATCCTCAATTATTGGAGAGTCCAGTGTCTCTATTGGAGGGTCCAATGTCACTATTACATCACAGCAGACATTACTTATTAGCCTTGATTATTTCCTTATACTAAATTCTTAAAAGTAGAATCGCTGAGTCTAAAGTTCTCACATTTTAAAGTCAAATTTTGATTTATTAGAGAAGTCAATTTGTTATTTTGGCAAGATATAACAAAATTTACCAATTTAACCATTTTTAAGTACACAGTTTGGTGGCATTAATACCTTCACATTCTTGTGCTGCCACCACCACTACCATCTGGCTCCAGAAATTCTTATCATCCCAAAGAGAAACACTATCCCCCTTAAATAGTAACTCCCCATTCCCAACTCTCCTCAGTTCCTGATAACCTCTATACTACTTTGATTCTGTAAATTGACCTACTCTAGGTATATTTTGTAAGAAGAAACACACAATATTTGTCCTTCTGTGTCTAGCTTATGTCACTTAGTATAATGTTTTCAAGATTCTTCCATCTTGCAGCATACATCAGAGCTTCATTTCCTTGTAAGGCCAAATAATATTCCATTGTATGTATATACTACATTTTATTCATTCACTTGTTTGTGGACATTTGGATTACTGAGCAGCCACTTTTTTTGTTGTTTTGTTTCCAATACAATTTATTATGAGACAAAGTAGGTGGAAAAAAATTCTTAATATTATTCTTCAGGCAGATATAACAGGTAGAAAAGCACTACATTTAAAACATGTCACTGCAGAAGTGACTTAATTATCCATTTTGGCTTCTGAATTGTGTGTTCAAGCTTTGTAAACTTTTGACGAAAAACAAACAAAACAAAACAAGAAAACGCTGCCATTTAAATAGTAGTTTAGGGGCTGTTTTTTTATTTTTTTAAAATCTTACTGGAGGATAATTGCTTTACAAGGTTGTTAGTTTCTGCTGTATAACAAAGTGAATCAGCTATATGTATAATATAACCACATATCTCCTCCCTCTTGCATCTCCCTCCCACGCTTCCTATCCCACCCCTCTAGGTGGTCACAAAGCACCGAACTGATCTCCCTGTGCTATGCAGCTGCTTCCCACTAGCTATCTATTTTACATTTCGTAGTGTATATATGTCAGTGCCACTCTCTCACTTCGTCCCAGCTTACCCTTCCTCCTCCCTGTGTCCTCAAGTCCATTCTCTACGTCTACTTCTTTATTCCTGTCCTGCCCCTAGGTTCACCTGAACCTTTTTTTTTTTTTTTTTAGAATCCATATATACGTGTTAGCGTATGATATTTATTTTTCTCTTTCTGACATACTTCACTCTGTATGACAGACTCTATGTCCATCCACCTCGCTACAAATAACTCAATTTCATTTCCTTTTATGGCTGAGTAATATTTCATTGTATATATATGCCACATCTTCTTTATCCATTCATCTGTCAGTGGACACTTAGGTTGCTTCCAAGTCCTAGCTATTGTAAATAGTGCTGCAGTGAACATTGTGGTACATGACTCTTTTGGAATTATGGTTCTCTCAGGGTATATGCCCAGTAGTGAGATTGTTGGGTCATATGGTAGTTCTGTTTTTAGATTTTAAGGAACCTCCATACTGTTCTCCATAGTGGCTGTATCAATTTACATTCCCAACAACAGGGCACCCTTTTCTCCACACCCTGTCCAGCATTTATTGTTTGTAGATTTTTTGATGATGGCCATTCTGAAGAGTGTGAGGTGATACCTCACTATAGTTTTGATTTACATTTCCCTAATGATTAGTGATGTTGAGCATCCTTTCATGTGTTTGTTGGTAATCTGTGTAGCTTCTTTGGAGAAATGCCTATTTAGGTCTTCTGCCAGTTTTTGGATTGGGTTGATTGTTTTTTTGATATTCAGCTGCATGATCTGCTTATATATCTTAGAGATTAATCCTTTGTCAGTTGCTTTATTTGAAAATATTTTCTTCCATTCTGAGGGGTGTCTTTTCGTCTTGTTTATAGTTTGCTTTGCTGTGCAAAAGCTTTTAAGTTTCATTAGGTCCCATTTGTTTATTTTTGTTTTTATTTCCATTTCTCTAGGAGGTGGGTGAAAAAGGACCTTGCTGTGATTTGTGTCATAGAGTGTCTGCCTATGTTTTCCTCTAAGAGTTTGATAGTGTCTGGCCTTACATTTAAGTCTTTAATCCATTTTGAGTTTATTTTTGTATATGGTGTAAGAAGTGTTCTAATTTCATCTTTTACATGTAGCTGTCCACTTTTCTGAGCACCACTTATGGAGGAGGATGTATTTTCTCCATTATATACTCTTGCCTCCTTTATCAAAGATAAGGTGACCATATGTGCATGGGTTTATCTCTGGGCTTTCCATTCTGTTCCATTGATCTATATGTCTGTTTTTGTGCCAGTACCATACTGTCTTGATTACTGTAGCTTTATAGTATAGTCTGAAGTCAGGGAACCTGTTTCCTCCAGCTCCTTTTTTCTTTCCCAAGATTGCTTTGGCTATTTGGGGTCTTTTGTGTTTCCATTCAAATGGTGAAATTTTTTGTTCTAGTTCTGTGAAAAATGCCAGTGGTAGTTTGATAAGCATTGCATTGAATCTGTAGATTGCTTTGGGTAGTATAGTCATTTTCACAGTGTTGATTCTTCCAATACAAGAACATGGTGTATCTCTCCATCTGTTTGTATCATCATCAATTTCTTTCATCAGTGTCTTATAGTTTTCTGCATAGAGGTCTTTTGTCTCCTTAAGTAGGTTTATTCCTAGGAATTTTATTCTTTTTGTTGCAGTGGTACATGGGAGTATTTCCTTAATTTCTCTTTCAAATTTTTCATTGTTAGTGTATAGGAATGCAAGAGATTAATGTGCATTAATTTTGTACCAGCTACTTTACCAAATTCATTGATTAGCTCCAGTAGTTTTCTGGTAGCACCTGTAGGACTCTCTATGTATACTATCATGTCATCTGCAAAAAATGACAGTTTACTTCTTCTTTTCCAATTTGGATTCCTTTTATTTCTTTTTCTTCTCTGATTGCTGTGACTGAAACTTCCAAAACTATGTTGAATAATAGTGATGAGAGTGGGCAACCTTGTCTTGTTCCTGATCTTGGAGGAAATGGTTTCAGCTTATCACCATTGAGAACGATGTTGGCTGTGGGTTTATCGTATATGGGCTTTATTATGTTGAGGTAGGTTCCCTCTATGGCTACTATCTGTAGAGTTTTTATAATAAATGGAAGTTGAATTTTGTTGAAAGCTTTTTCTGCATCTATTTAGATGATCATATGGGTTTTTTTCCTTCATTTTGTTAATGTTTTATTACATTGATTGAGTTGTGTACACTGAAGAATCCCTGCATTCCTGGGATAAACCTCAATTAATCATGTTGTATGATCCTTTTAGTGTGTTGCTGGATTCTGTCTGCTAGTATTTTGTTGAGGATTTGTGCACCTATGTTCATCAGTGATGTTGGCCTGTAGTTTTTTTGTGTGTGACATCATTGTCTGGTTTTGGTATCAGGGTGATGGTAACCTCGTAGAATGAGTTTGGGAGTGTTCTCCCTCTGCTATATTTTGGAAGAGTTTGAGAAGGCTAAGTGTTAGCTCTTCTCTAAATGTTTGATAGAATTAGGCTGTGAAGCCATCTGGTCCTGGGCTTTTGTTTGTTGGAGATTTTTAATCACAGTTTCAATGTCAGTGCTTGTGATTGGTCTGTTCATATTTTCTATTTCTTCCTGGTTCAGTCTCAGAAAGTTGTGCTTTTCTAAGAATTTGTTCTTTCCTTCCAGGTTGTCCATTTCATTGGCATATAGTTGCTTGTAGTAATCTCTCATGATCCTTTGTATTTCTACAGTGTCAGTTGTTACTCCTCCTTTTTCATTTCTAATTCTGTTGATTTGAGTAGGCTCCCTTTTTTTCTTGATGAGTCTGGCTAATGGTTTATCAATTTTGTTTGTCTTCTCAAAGAACTAGCTTTTAGTTTTATTGATTTTTGCTATTGTTTCCTTCATTTCTTCTTCATTTATTTCTGATCTGATCTTTATAATTTCTTTCCTTCTGCTAACTTTGGGTTTTTTTTTTCTTCTTTCTCTAATTGCTTTAGGTGTAAGGTTATGTTGTTTATTTGAGATGTTTCTTTTTTCCTAAGGTAGGATTGTATTGCTATAAACTTTCCTCTTAGAACTGCTTTTGCTGCATCCATAGGTTTTAGGTCGTCTTGTTTACATTGTCATTAGTTTCTAGGTATTTTTTCATTTCCTCTGATTTCTTCAGTGATCTCTTGGTTATTTAGTAGTGTATTGTTTAGCCTCCACATGTTTTTATTTTTTACAGTTTTTTTCCTGTAATTGATATCTAGTCTCATAACATTGTGGTTGGAAAAGATACTTCATATGATTTCAATTTTCTTAAATTTACAAAATTGGTAAAGAAATTTACCAGTTTTCTTAAATTTGTGACCCAAGATATGATCTATCCTGGAGAATGTTCCAAGAGCACTTGAAGAAAGTGTATTCTGTTGTTTTTGGATGGAATGTCCTATAAATATCAATTAAGTCCATCTTGTTGAATGTGCCATTTAAAGCTTGTGTTTCCTTATTTATTTTCATTGTGCATGATCTGTTCATTGGTGAAAGTGGTGTGTTAAAGTCCCATTCTATGATTGTGTTACTGTCAATTTCCCCTTTTATGGCTGTTAGCATTTGCCTTATGTATTGAGGTGCTCCTATGTTGGGTGTGTAAATATTTACAATTGTGATAACTTTTTCTTGGATTGATCCCTTGATCATTATGTAGTGTCCTTCTTTGTATCTTGTAATAGTCTGTATTTTAAAGTCTCTTTTGTCTGATATGAGAATTGCTACTCCAGCTTTCTTTTGATATCAATTTTCATGGAATATCTTTTTCCATCCCCTCACTTTCAGTCTGTAAGTGTTCATAGGTCTAAAGTGGGTTTCTTGTAGACAGCATATAGACAGGTCTTGTTTTTGTATCCATTCAGCCAGTCTATGTATTTCGGTTGGAGCATTTAATCCATTTACATTTAAGGTAATTATTGATGTGTATGTTTCTATTACCATTTCCTTAATTGTTTTGGGTTTGTTATTCTAGGTCTTCTTTCTCTTGTGTTTCCGGCTTAGATAAATTCCTTTAACATTTGTTGTAAAGCTGGTTTGGTGGTGCTGAATTCTCTTAGCTTTTGCTTGTCTGTAAAGGTTTTAATTTCTCAATCAAATGTGAATGAGATCCTTGCTGGGTAGAGTAATCTTGGTTGTAATTTTTTCCCTTTTATCACTTTAAATATGTCCTGCCACTCCCTTCTGGCTTGCAGAGTTTCTGCTGAAAGATCAGCTGTTAACCTTATGGGAATTCGCTTGTATGTTATTTGTTGCTTTTCCCTTTCTGCTTTTAATATTTTTTCTTTGTGTTTAATTTTTGATAGTTTGAGTGATATGTTTTTTGGCTTGTTTCTCCTTGGATTTCTCCTATATGGGACTCTTAGTTTTCCTGGACTTGACTATTTCCTTTCCCAAATTAGGGAAATTTTCAACTATAATCTCTTCAAATATTTTCTCAGACCCTTTCTTTTTCTTCTGAGACCCCTATAACACGAATGTTGATGTGTTTAATGATGTCCCAGAGGTCTCTGAGACTGTCCTCAATTCTTTTCATTCTTTTTTCTTTATTCTGCTCTGAAGTAGTTATTTCCACAATTTTATCTTCCAGGTCACTTATCCGTCCTTCTGCTTCAGTTATTCTGCTATTGCTTCCTTCTAGAGAATTTTTAATTTTATTTATTGTGTTGTTCATCATTGTTTGTTTGCTCTTCAGTTCTTCTAGGTCCCTGTTAAACGTTTCTTGTATTTTCTCCATTCTATTTCCAAGATTTGGGATCATCTTTACTATCATTACTCTGAATTCTTTTTCAGGTAGACTGCCCTTTTCCTCCTCATTTGTTTGGTCTGGTGGGTTTTTACCTTGCTCCTTCATCTGCTGTGTATTTCTTTGTCTTCTCATTTTGCTTAACTTACTGTGTTTGTGGTCTCCTTTTCGCAGGGTTTAGGTTCGTAGTTCCTGTTGTTTTTGGTGTCTGCCCCCAGTGGGTGAGGTTGGTTCACTGGCTCATGTAGGCTTCCTCATGGAGGAGACTGGTGCCTGTGTTCTGGTGGATGAGGCTGGATCTTGTCTTTCTGGTGGGCAGTGCCACGTCCAGTGGTGTGTTTTGGGGTGTCTGTGAACTTAGTGTGATATTAGACAGCCTCTCTGCTAATGGGTGGGGTTGTGTTCCTATCTTACTAGTTGTTTGGCATGGGGCATCCAGCCCTGGAGCTTGCTGTCTGTTGGGTGGAGCTGGGTCTTAGCATTGAGATGGAGATCTCTGGGAAAGCTATCGCTGATTGATATTACATGGGGCCAGGATGTCTCTGGTGGACCAATGTCCTGAACTTGGCTCTCCCACCTCAGAGGCTCAGGCCTGACACCAGGATGGAGCACCAAGACCCTGTCAGCCACACAGCAGAAATATAAAGAACAGTTTTATCCTCAATTGGTTTATTGCTTTGAAAATGAAGGTTCAGAACTCATCACTTTCCACCTGCATGCAAGGCAGCAATCAACAAGGCCACACAACTCACTTCACAAAGGCTGGGATGATTCAGGAAATGTCCCTTGTAATGCAGTCTGTCTTGGTGTCTGTGGTGCAGCGGCGTCTTCAGCCTCAAGCCCGTGTTCTAGGACTCTCTCCATGATGTCCTGTTCATGGGTAGTTAACTCTTACTGTGAGAGAATGCCAAGTCAGGAACCCCGTCATCACCATCTTGATGATGTCACTGAGCAGCCACTTTTAAACCAACATGGATTCAATGAACTGATAGACAAAGTCCACTTGTTTTAAGTCTTGTGTTTTGTTGCAGCCTGTAGGTGAAAGTGAAAAGAGCTGTCAGGGTTTACGAGTTACTTAATTCTGTATGGAGGTGAACCAATTACTACAAATTGGCACATGCAGTAATTTTTTTAAAGGCCACTTGACCCAAGTAAACCAGGTTTTCTTTAAGGACTTATGAAAAATAGCCTGATGAAGACAAAATTATTGATTATATGATTGAGTTAGAGGAACTGTATCGATCTTTACCAGAAGAATCATGTATAGTTTTGGTATATTTCAGACATTGTATATTTCATTGATCTGTATTGGAGGCTGATCAGTTTTGATTAGAACTGAAAATTTGTTTGAATCAAAATCAAACTCTGGAGTTAACACTACTAGCAATAATTGGAGATAGATAATCCTCTTCATAAGTCTTTAGTAGACGATGCTGGTAAAATGTTGATAGCTGTTGAATGATGGATATACAGGGGGTTCATTGTACTATTCTCTCTACTTTTATGTATGTTTGAAATTTTTGATAATTAAACTTTAAAGAGTAAAAATTATTTATATGACCTTGGGCAATATACCAACATCATCTTGGTTAGAAAACAATACAATGTGTCGACTTAAAAAAGAAAAATCAAAACAGTATGTTTCAGCAGTTTTCTTACTGTGACAGAACTTTGCTCTAATTCTGGCTTGGTATTCAAGTCTTTTCTTGTCTGTGTCAGGGCTTGGTGCTAAAACATCTGCGCCCACAAGCCTTGACAGGTGTGTTCAGAGCTGGGAGCTGAATGAAACCTAACCTATTTCCAAAGCACCACTGGCAGCAGGGTCCCCCCAAAAACTATCTTGATTAGTTTGTGAGCCTAGAAATGCTTTGCAAATATATACATGAACCAAATAAGCACTACATGACTGAAAAATAGCATTCTAGGGCATCTAATATATATCATTTTAAAGCATACTTAGCTTTTAAATGTTTAACAGCTTGAAAGGTTGGCAGGTTTGAAAACTGATGTTCTTCATCCCAGGGCAGGCAGAGCAAAATGTTTCTGAGTAACTTTTTTTTTTCTGTCAAGTCCACACGTAGTCAATAATCTTAAATTATACTCTATTACATGAGAGATGGAAGTGCTAATTTTAAGGATAGAACAACAGTGCAAGTAAAATTATGAGTCATTACATCTTCTGCTAATATTTAGCTCTCTTTGAAGGATGTGGCACAATAAATGGGAGAGATGGATGAAGAAAATGTCGGCCTTTATCCAGTGATTTAGTGAGCTTAAAATAGGTTGAATCTAGTATTAATAATTACCGAGAATAAACAAAAGATCAAAGGTGTGCCTTGGCCGATTTGGGACCAACAATGTGGATTGGTAGTTTAAGTGGGAGACTGTACAAAAACCAAGGCAGATGTTGAGAAGTATCGAACCTCATTTTTTGGAGGGATTTATCTAGACATTCATGTACTGAGTACGTGGGGTTAGGAAACATATAACCAGTTAGTCCTGTGTATTGCATCACTTTAAGTAGAGAGTTAGAGTTTGTACTAGGGTGTAGGGTGTTATATCAAAAAAGGAATATAGTCTCTGCCTGCAAAGTAATCTGCAAGTAGAGAAATGAGTTCTGAAAGGATGGAAACCCCTCATTTTGAAATAGACACACACATAGGGTTTGGTTGTCTTTGGATTTGGGTCCATATAAGTGATGGGAAGACTTTCTTTAGGGTTGTGTTAGAGCTCTAGATTTCAAGTGCTGGAAACCTAACCTATACCAGCCTAGGTAGAAAAGAGCTGGCAAATTCTGAAACACACAAAAGGCAGGGTGGACTTGACTTGAGGATAACTCAGCCAGGATCTGACTCTGTTAGCCCTTCTCATTCTCTCTCTAATCATTTTCTTTTTAGTTGGTAAATATATATAAAATTTACCATTTTAAGTGTACATTTCATGGTCATTAAGTACATGCACCTTGTTCAACCATCACAGCTAACCACTTCCAGCCCTTTTGCATCATCTCAAATAGAAGCCCTGTATCTGTTAACAATAACTCTCCATTCCTTCCCTCGCCACCCCCTTGGTAACCACTATTCTACTTTGTCTCTTTAAATTTGCCTATTCTAGGTATTTCATATAAATTATAGAAATCATAAAATATTTGTCCTTTTGTGTCTGGCTTATTTCATTTAGAACAGTGTATTCAGGGTTCATTCATGTGGTAATATGCATCAAAATCCCATTTGTTTGTATGGATTAATAATACACTATTGTATGTATATACCACATTTTGTTTATCCTTGTATCTGTTGATGGACATTTGGGTTGTTTGCATGTTTTAGCTCCTGTGACTAGTGCTCCTATGAACTTTGGTATACAAATATCTGTTTGAGTTCCTGCTTTCAATTCTTTTGGGTATATGTCTTGGAGTGGACTTTCCAGATCATATAGTAATTCTGTTTAACTTCTTGAGAGATGCTTTCCTGTTCATGTTTGCTTCATTCTCTCAGAATAACACTTCTACAAGGATTTAAACCATGGCTGCTAGCAGCTCCAGGTACACATACTCGCAATGTTGGGACCAGAGAGGAGAGGACCACTTTCCTCAACTCAAGGTCCAAAACCCTGGAAAAGAAAGATAATTGGCTAACTTGGTTCTTACCCTCTTACCTGAAGCAGTCACTGTAGAGAGGCAGGGGTAGGGTGTGGATGTGGATTCTTGGGTGATTGGATTAGGTAGAGAAAGATTCCTATTCCTTGGCTGGGGAAGTGAGGTCTTGTTTAAAAAAAAAAAATGACAGTGCCCATTTGGGATATGTGTCTAAATCTGAGAGGAGGGGAGTACAACTACCAAACGGGAGGAGGGCAGGAGCAGCCTGGACATGGATCCTGGAGAAATACTGTGAGCTAAGTGATTTCAAATCCACAAATATCAAAATAGTTTTGTTTTGTTGTTATCCTTTGTAGTTCACATAGGATAGGTTCGTGCATGCGTGAGCACGCGCACACACACATACACACACACAGAAAGGAGCTTGTCTGAATCAGACAATTTAGGACATTTCATGCAGCAGTCTGTGGTAAATTTCTTTGAACACTTGTGTAACATGTGCAGTGGTATTTTTCAGGAAAAAAAGGCTGAAAATCTTCATATATCACTTCATATAGATGGTTGAAGGTTGCATATTTTAAAAAATATGTTTCCTATACGAGCTTGTTTTTCAGCTTTAGTACCACCATGGACATATTTACAAACTATAGAGCAGCAGAGAATAAAAGCAGCTTACCTTGGCTTTCATCTAGTTTCATTTCCATTTTAAGCTGTACCTGGGATTCAAATTATGTCAGATGGAAAGTGCCTGTAAGTATCTATGGAGAATTGTGTAACAAGTAATTTCTTCTACATGTTTGGAACACAAACCCAAGAGTTGGTGTAACTTATTCAATTGTTCTATCAAATCAAGTTTAGGAAACTATTGACCTTATTTTAGGATTCATGAGGTTTCTTAGGCTTTTGAAACATCTGCTTTATATTTATACATCCAGCAAGATGAGCTATCTTCTCTAAGTATACAATAAAGCCCCCAAATATATCTATTAGTTATTCTCTAGTACCTTATCCCAAGTAATCATCTTTGTTTCTTCTCATAATTATATTATTGCTCTATTTATTTCCTGTTTTTAATTTTGTGATTCACTCTGCGTTTCACATTTTCCATCTTAAGCATCTTTTCAGTTTTAGGCTTTCATTCCATCATCATCCATTTCATATCCTTTATTCATCTCAGAGGTCATTCCCTCTGTATCTTAGTTATCCCTACATAATTAAGAAATATAATGTTCAAAAGAATGCCGTGATCACATGCGTTTATGGGCATACTTGATTACTGCTTTTTTATAAAGGAAAGGGGAAGATAAGAGTTCAGAGAAGGAAAGCAAAGAGGCCCAAATTGATAATGACAACTCATTTCCTCATTAAAAACAATGCTGTCTAGTTATAAGTAGACTTACAGAATTAACTTTTAAAATAGTAATATTAGTGTCTTTCTTCCTCTATCACTCTCTAGTTCTCCCCCTTCAATGCCTCTATGTTCCTCCACAGCTCTCTCCCAAATGCAAACACTTAAGTTTACTTTTCCTAGAAAATTTATCCAAGTTGATTCTCTACTTCTCTTCAGTTTAAACAAGCAGGTAGCAAAGAAAGGATTGAGTCTGTCTGTTCTCCTTGGAGGTGTATCTGGAAAGGAGAGTACTCTTATTACCCTGGATTTGAGTAGGAAACCACAAATTGCAGCTACCACCAGACTCACTCACCAGCTTTCTGACAGAATGTGGAGGCAATCTTGGGGAACTGAAAGACAGGGCGTCCTAAAAGAGGAAAGGGAGACTTTGAGAATTTTCAGGCACTCTGCTAACTTTGTCTCAATACGAAGAGATTTCAGTGTACTTTCAATTAATCATTTGAATGTCAGTAACTATATCCCATTGCTTCTCTCTCTCTCCTTCTCTGATTGGTTATTTTTTTCTCCCTTGCTTAACCTCACTCATCATACTGATTTCCTTCTCACCAACTAATTATAAGAATGTACCTTTCAAAATTATAAGTTGACATCCTAGCCTCTATCTGTATTTCAGTCATGGCATACTGTTCCTCATCCTTTTTTCAATCTAGTAGCTTATATTGGGCTTTCTTTCTGATGGCTTTTTAATATTTTTTTCTGATGGCTTTGCCTAACCTGTGTTGAAGACAGACTTTCTTCCTACCACACAGTACACTGAAAGTTCCCATAACCTTAGGCTCTTCCCATCCAGGGAGAATCTCTTTGCAAAACTAGAAAAATGAGGGCCCAAATGCTAGTTCTTCATACACTTTGGTGGAAGCTTTGAACTTCAGACATTTCTTAACAATTTACTACAAGGCTCTTAACATTTTTAGTGGATTCTGTTTCCTACTCTTTTAATTATTTCTGTTTCTTTTTCTTAAGGCCTCTCACTTTTCAAGATAAAGAGCTAAAGCCAGACACATCACGCTAATAAGATTCTGGCCAGTGTGGCTATAGTGAGAAAGTTCCACAACACATAAGTGCTCATATTTTATGGTACTCTGTCATGAATGCTTTTTAGTACATTACAGGAAACCCAGATTTGTGATTTCCAGTACTCCCACTCATATGATTCTTTCCAGACTCCCCAGACATCCACTTCCAGAGAGACTGTTGGCCTTTGTGTGGTCTCATGGTCTTTATTTCTTAGAATCTCTTCAGAAAAGTGTTTCCTGTAGCTGGGCTTAGAGAGAACAGGCACTTCTTCCAACTCTCCTCAGCCAGTTTGGAAGGAAACTTGAATTGCAAGGCATCCATAGGCCTGGAAGGGTGGCAAACAGGAATGGCTACATAATATTCAGGACCCAATGCAAAATGAAAATGCAGGGCCCCTTGTTCAAAAATTAAGAATTTCAATATGGTGACAGCAAAGTGTCAATATTAAGCCAAGCCTGGGTCCCTTCTAGATGTAGGTGACTGCACAGGTCACATGCTCATGAAGGCAGTCCTGGTGTTGGGAAACTCTGGGGAGTGGATTGGTGTCATAATGTAAGTCTCTTCCTGGTTTTCTAGACATAACTCATTAGTGCATGAGGAGTGAGTGACCCCAATTTCCTAGTCATTAAGGTATCAAAATATATTCTGCAATATGTGAGGCATGTTTCATATTTCCTTGATAATTAATTTCAAGGGGTGGTTTCCTCTCTTTATCGTAGTAAGATAATTTTCCCCCTTTCCCAGTATACTGACCTGAATTTAGTTTTCACTGAATTTTTTTTCTTATAAAATATACTATTCTTTCCTAAAAATACGCAAAATTGCACAAAGGGAGTAAGTGAAATGCATATTATTTGTCTAGTACAAACAAAGCTTTTGGATACAAATATGTACAAAACACAGCTCTTACCAAGCAAGCAGGGGACTTTCTGCTTGAGAAGACAAGATAAAAGAAATAATGAAGACCTAAATATTACTTCAAAATCCCTATAGAAGACAGCACTGTGCCATATAGAAATAGTAATGTCGCATTGACTTTGTCCGATTCTGTTTTAAATCTCAATTGTGATTTGTTGGGATAGGGTTAGACCAGCCTCTTCTCAAGCACTACTTTGTGTCTTAGTCCTTTGTTCTCAAGTAGGTAATAAATAACTTAGGGATTAGTTCTTACGTTCATTCAATACCTCCACCTGTCATATCATAGTACAGAGTTATAACACAGTTCATCATAGAGTACAAAGACCACTGGATTAGGAATCTGCTAAAGTAAAGTTAGTAATGCCTGAATTAATTCAGTATGCATATTTAAGGGATTTCTTTCTATGAACGATATAATCTGAGAGATGTAGACATTCCCAGACACAGTCCCTACCCCTGACGGCCTTATCACTTATTTAAAAATTTGAGACAAATATAGGAGGAAAAATTTATAAAAGAAGGAGGAGTAATAAATACCATAAAGAGTTCAGGATGATTAATGAATTCAGAGTATGGAAGGCTGGAAGGCAGTATAGGAGAGGAACATTAGTCTTGAGCCATGGGTAGGCTTTGTCAGAAAGGTGGAGGGTCAAGAAAACATACTCTAAAAAGTGGAAAGAATATCAGTAGAGATATTGAAGAACCCAAAGGAAGATTGTTTTAACTATAACTTAAGGATTGTGAAGAGCAGAGAACGCTGAGTTAGGTCATGGATGTCCTTGACTATACAACTGCAAAGTTAAAAGTTTTTTCAGCATACAGTGTAGAGTCTTTGGAAGAGTTTGGAAAGAGAGAGATATATTATCCATTCAAAAGAGATGTTGTATGAGAGAGCAATGTTAAAAACAAGTGAGATTATGGCATAGTTGGCATTTAATAAATTCTTATATCCTGTTATGTGGATTATGTATACACTCATGACATCAACGTACCAGTTGGCAGTACCAGTCATGTGTTTCCTGAGGTATAGTGTCTACTCCTGCCAAATAGTCTTGCATTTAATTTTGCCTTCCAAGGGATTGGAAAAAATCAATCTCACTTGTTATTTCAGTGGCTAGAACAATGAAAAATAACTCATGCATACGAAAGCCTTGTAGATGCCAGAACCTTGGATTTTGAAAAAAATCTATAATGATACTGGGAAAAATGGCCGAGCCAAAGTTATCAGTGAGAGTATAGTGACAAATAAATGTACAGTAACAAGAACAACTATCTTCTATGGCACACTTGCTATAAGTTAATTGCCTTAACTACATTATTAAATCTAGTCCTCACAGCAGTCCTCTAATAGAGATTTTATATTCTCTACAGCTGAGGAAAGTGATATTTTTACAGATATTAATTAACTTGACCAAGGCCACACAGCTATAAGGCACTGGTGCTGATTTTTCCAGCCTAAAGTGTTTTATAACCAGAGCCTGAGCTCTTAACAACCTGACTATTTTAATTTTTATTTTGTTTCCTAACTTTTCTACAATGAACATATATTACCCATGGATTTAAGTAATGAACTCGCTACATTTTTTTAAATAAAAAAATCACACTAAAGAACAAGATTTGCCACCAGTCTGATCTTGATTATGCTTCTGCTTACATATTTTAGGGTTAAGTTTTGTCAAGATGGAAGGATCTCTTCATCTTTGTAGTCGTGCCTGCCAAGACCACATTTTGAATCTGCCCTAAAGAAGCACTTCTAAGCTATTTTATTTCCCTGTGTGGCTCTGACTTAAGGTCTAAAGTGCAGTATTTTAAAACCTTGGATCTTAGCTGTAGTGGAGATGTAAGAGAAGGCTGATTCCAGTGAGAATGTAGGTCTGGTGGTGATGGTGACAGTGGCAATGGCCTGCAGGGACAAACACCTTTCTGTCTGTTATCTGAGTGTAGAGAATGAGTGAGGAACTTCCCCCTGTCTTCCCCTCTCAGCATAGCTCACATGTGTCAGGTCTTCCTGCTCCTTCAATGGCCTTGAGGAAGGAGAAGGAGCAGCCAACAAACAGATGCCTTCTTCTCTAGGGGTCACTGAATGATGGATATAGATGCAACCTCAGGGATGGTCTCAACCAATGATTGCCATTACAGATGAGGAAGCAGAGTGACTTAATCAAGGTCTCCCAGTGAGTTCGCGAAAGTTTCAACACGGAGTTCTTCTTTAAACTTCAATATACCCAGGAGTGAATACAACTAACTTGGACAAGTCCACACACATGGTGAGGGACAGAAAAGTGAAGGAGTCGAGGGTCAAGAAAAGTATCTTAATATTGTAATATAAAGTGAATTCAGA
Organism: Kogia breviceps; assembly: GCF_026419965.1. NCBI lineage: Eukaryota > Metazoa > Chordata > Mammalia > Artiodactyla > Physeteridae > Kogia > Kogia breviceps. The sequence goes on along the minus strand of NC_081318.1, from coordinate 60,881,139 downwards.
ACTGCTTCATGTTTCATTCAGTTTGTGTGTGTGTTTTATAGAATCCTATTTTAAAAAAATAAAGTTAAGCCTTCAATTTCCAAACATTCACAAAGGCTAATGCTGGTGTATTCAACTAGAATGCAAGACATTTTTAACCCTCAAATTCTAAAGTAAAAAAAAAAAAAAAAAATTATCTAAATCACCTGAATGTGCTTGTTTTGCTTCTGGTGAGAGTAAATGTCTTTGTTCACCCGTGAGCGTCATTTGGTGGGCAAGCTGTCTTTGGAAACTTCCTCCTCACCAATTGTCTTGTTGATTGTCATTTGAGTCTGTTAGTCATACGTCCTTAGGTGAATGGTGGGTGGCAATTAGCAGCACCTCCTCAAGATATCTCCTGGTGCATGTGGCCTCCTTGTCACTTTGTTAGGAGAATGGCTAGGTAATAATTGTCAACTCCCTGTGATCTGCCTTTCTGAAGGTAGGATTGGCATCTCTCTCTGATTATGTTCATTAAAAATTGTGTTGTCAGCTTACCTGGGAGAAGCAGCACTCTCCTTAGGCATGTAATTTGTTCTTGTCACATTCATTATAATCTAGTGTCAGTTGGAGGAAGTAGCAACTTTTCTAGTGGGCATACCAGAGAAACAAATGTGGAATCTGTAGGTAGCAGCTGTTGGAAAAAGAAAAAATAAAGTTTGGTGGCATCCAACAAAGATGCTTGAAATCTGAAAATACTTGGGAGCTCAGATTGGTTCCTAACTGATTGTTGGCATTCTCTGATCTTAGAGGATGACCAGGTACTAGTCATTAGCAAATAATTTTCAAATTCATATGAAAAACATTTTTCTGAAATTAAAGCTTTAGATATCTATAGGTCTTCAATTTTGACAAGTTAGAATTAAAATTATTTCCTCTGTTAACAGGAACAACATAGGATGTCTAGAAAGACATGTTCAGAGCCACCCACTACTTAGGCTAGAGTATCTTCTACTCATCCTTTGGAACTTAGGGATCACAACAATCCCCCACTTCTGGCCCTAGGGAAGTGTGTGGGAGAGGGAATTGATCTGCTCTTCCCCCCTCTTTTCAATTTGCTTCCTCCTCTGAGGATTTAAGGCAGAGGCTTAAAAAGCCTACATCTCCATTAAGCCCTAGGTAACACCTCCTCTACACTTCCATGGTTAGAATGATTACAGTACTCAGCAATTTGGTATTTGAAGATATACAGATATCTGGCTGTTAGATGAATGTTGAGAAAAGATTAAAGAGCGGCTATGTGGTTTTGAGGACTTATACAAAACTGATTAATTCCTTATGTTTTTCTCCTACTTATTTCCAGAACTTTGTTCATGGTATTCGTCATTCTTCAACCATGGTCAACGGTTGATGAGAATGCAAGTTGATCCCATTTTATGTGTTAACTAGCCTCCTAAAAATTCTGTAATTGTGCATTAAACCATATTTCGAATTTATGATATTAAAATTCTGAGCTCACTGCCCAAAGACAAAAATGATAACCCAAATGACTTCATCTCAAAGTTAAATACACATAGATTACACAAATACAGAATGTTTCTTTAAGTCAAAACTGTCATAAAATAGCAAGTCAACCTTATTATAATCACATATTCATTTAAAACTGCAGATACACCAAAATACAGATTATAGCCCATTTATGCTGTCTGTTTGTAGGTAGGATACTTCCCTGAACTTGAGAAGAAAAGTCAGGACTTTGTATAGAAATAATAAAGAATTTTCCAGAAAATATTACAAATTAATGCATGAAATCAGGAGAGAATATGGATTTCAAAGCCTATATGTGCACAGTGGTTCTTATTCAACTTCTTACGGCTAAGAAAGCAACATGAATCAAACAGAAACAAACCGTTTCACTTCCTTTGAGCATCTATATGGCTCTGGGTATTTCTGATGCCATCAGTGTACCTGTGAAAGCAGACCACGTCAAAAACCAATAGCTTCTAGGATCAAATCTAAGTGATTACCATTACTTTTCTTTGTTAAAATATTTTTTTTGTTGCTGCCATTTAATGACTTAGATTTTTTCTATATTCCACTTCGTTTAATATATATTTATTTTTATGATGACAGGAATAACTTGTACATCTTTAACCTTAGAGAAAATCCAGTTTCCTAAATTGAAACTATCAAGACTGTTAATTACTTCTTATCTATTCATCTATGACATTCAAATGACATTGTTACAAAGTTTTAAATCAAAACTTTAAAACAAAGTTTTAAATTTAGACTTACTCTGATTAGACTATTTATATACTTCATACTTGTGCACCTCTCCCTGGATAGGTTTCCTGATGGAAGGGACCATGTCACAGATATTTCTGAACCTTTAGTTTCCTATTTAGACTCTTGAAGATACTTCCATGGTAATAAGGAAACAAGAACTTAAATTAAGATGATTATATAAACTTATAATATTGAGATATACTGCCTTCATACTTTACTAGAACATTGAGCCCCACACGATATTTCAGCTATATTACTATCTCACTACTCTGCTTATGATGTCACTGATTCTTCTTCACATATATAAGAAGCCTCACAGGACCTTTACAAAGGCCCAAATGGGGTTGATGCTGAGCTTCTGGCAAGCCTCTCACTGAGGAGCAGTTTCTCCTAGCTGGGTCTATATGTAGGGAAATATTGGCGTGGGTAGGGGGGTTGGCAGCTGTGAGGCCTGATTTAGCCAACCTCATTCTGGGATGGAGTGTCCTGGAATACACTATAACCCCAACTCAGGATTCATCTGGCTGTGTTTTTGCAAGACTACAGTTGCCTCTGCTGTTTGTCCAGGATCCTTTCCAAGCTGAAGAAAAAGAAGCACGCTTTTTAAACACAAGCACTTCCTATCAATACTAAGTCCTTGTATATTTCAAAGGAAATATAGTCATCTTATGTAGGATTCCAGATACATTGGATGGTTCACCAACAGAATTTAAGGAAGCAACTTATTTTCTAACTTGACCAACTTCTTTTGATTTTATTTGCCCTGGAACTTCACTGCTATTGGTATTCCGCACGATAAACATGCTTTGACTCAAAGTGTGCGTGTGCTGAATAATACACGAGACTTTGACAAGATGAGTTAGAAGTACACTAAAAAGGAAAGGCAATAGTCACAAAAGATTGTAAATCTTAGACTAAAGTACAGAAGAATTTTATGTAAGGGTCAGGTATGACTTAGAGAAAAATCTTTACTTGGTTTAATTATTTGTATTGAATTTTCTATATATTCTTAGCCACAGTTCTGTATAGATTACCCTCATGGGATTTTTTTTCCCTTAGCTATGCAGGTTAGGAATTAATGAAAAGATCTCTCCACCCCATATAGACCAATCATCTGGACTTTAACAACAATCTCTATTTCTTAAGATACATGAAGTCAGTTTCAAAGGCACTCATCTAATTCTTTCACATTGGACGAGTGTGCACAGAAAGGTCCTCTGCTACTAACTTGCCCATGCAGAGATCTCACATCAATGTCACTTGTCACTACTTATACTCAAACTGCTTATTTGAGCTGTCATAGAAGATTTGCCAAATCTTTTTCTTTTTTTCTCTTTACTATTCATATGTTTCACAGAACTGCTTGGGCAAAAGGAATTGCCATTTTTTATCAGGAGAACTAAATCATCAGGTAGCCTTATTTCTAGCGAAACTATACCCAGAAGCAACTCTTCTTGGGGTTCAAGGTGATTAAAAAATTAGAAAATTGGAATAACTTCCCTTCCTCCATTTTTATATATGTTATTTCCCTTTTTGGAAGAGGGGCTGTTTGGGGGGAAAGTGCAAAGAAGGTCTTCTGAGACCATTTTATCCTTCCAAAAATAGTAAAATTATGTAAAAGTTCAGGAAAGATTACATAGAACAATGCCTCCCCTCCCAACTCCCCATCTCATTTTATCCCATTTCAGGACCTTACAAACTTCCAAGAAGAAAGAAATAGCAAATCTAGGACACCCTTGTCATGACAGATTAAGGAAGAACTCCTCTAAAGAAATAGACCATCCCCAAACTACAAGAGCCCTAAATCAAATTGCTTTTAATGTGAGAGTCCTTGTTTTCACAAGAACTTGGGGTTTCTATATTACCTAGGCCTAATGCTGTTGCTTGCATGGTATCATTTCAGTTTTGGGAAAGAAGGAGGACAGTTGCATAGGATGCATCTGAGATCAGGGTGGCTCCCATCCAGTACTGAACAAAATTAGAAGCCTCAGTGACCCAACACGTTCAACAGCCAAGGCAGACGGTGGAGTGGGAAAGAGCGTGAGGGTGGGAATCGGATGCACCTTGGTTCACATCCCAGCTTTCACTAGCTGTGTGACCTCAGACAGTTTATGCAACTTAGGTATGCTTCACTTGCTCTATTTTTAAAACAAGGATAACATCAGCTTCATATTTAGTATGAATGATTTGTATCTTTTCGTTCTAGTCCCCAGGGGCCCTAAAGTTGGAAGAATTCACTGGACATCCCATTTCTGTGGGAATAATATAGGTCATGGGGCACCTCTGTATTTTGAATTTGGAAGGTGATTAGGAATTCACAGTTGGGGTTTTTGAAAACCATAAAAGAGCTCATTTGACTGATTTTTATTGTGGATACTACCAAGAGCTCTCATTTTGTGTGTCTATACCTGAAAAAACACATATAGGAACCTTAAAGGAGACTCCCTGAGACTCTCCCTAAATCTTCCTAGAAAGGACATCAAGACAATCCAAAGAACAAGAAATTATATGCCAGGTGGAATATGTGGAATAAAATGAATTTTGAGGACTTCCCTGGTGGCGCAGAGGTTAAGAATCTGCCTGCCAATGCAGGAGACAGGAGTTGGAGCCCTCATCTGGGGAGATCCCATGTGCCGCAGAGCAACTAAGCCCATGTGCCACAACTACTGAGCCTGTGCTCTACAGCCAGCGAGCCACAACTACTCAAGCCGGTGCACCTAGAGCCCGTTCTCTGCAACAAGAGAAGCCACCACAATGAGAAGCCCATGCACCTCAATGAAGAGTAGCCACTGCTCACTGCAGCTAGAGAAAGCCCGTGCACAGCAACAAAGACCCAACACAGCCAAAAATAAATAAAATTTTTAAAAAAACTTGCAGGGAAAAATAGGAAAAATATTTGTTGAAAGATTAGGCAAAGATTTCTTAGATATGGCAGCAAATCATGATCCATTAAAAAAAAATAGAAAATGAATCTTGAACCAGCCCCTACTGTGGTTAAGACTTTCTGAGGGGTATTTATATTCCCTTAATATTTATATATTAAGCCCTCATTGGACTTCCATTACTATGTTGAATTTATATCCCAGAGGGCAGTCTGGGCAGCTGTCCATATTTTTTTCCATAAAATTTGGCAGCTGTATTGAATATAAACGGAAGATTATAGACTAGTCATTTTGTCTATCACTAAATATTAAGTACTTTTATAAAAATTATAAAATTTATAAATGATGTAAGCAGAGAGCAAAAGCGTTAATAGATTGGATCCCAAGCACACAGTAAATATTTGGAAAACCAAGCTGGAAATCATAGGCTCTGAAATCTATATCTTTATTCGAACATTTAGAAATCTGCTCTAATGGGTTTAGGTTTCTCATTGCCATTAAAATTTATTTTAGGGACCCTACTGATACATAGATATATATTTTTGACACATAGTTGGTTTACAATATTGTGTTAGTTTCAGGTGTATGACAAAGTGATTTGGTTATATATAATTTTTTCCATTATAGTTTATTACAAGATATTGAATATAGTTCTCTGTGCTATACAGTAAATCCTTGTTATTTATCTATTTTATATATAGTAGTTTGTATCTGTTAATCCCATACTCCTAGTTTATTCCTCCCCTTTGGTAACCATAAGTTTGTTTTCTATGTCTGCGAGTCTGTTTCTGTTCTGTAAATAAATTCATTTGTACTATTTTTTAGATTCCACATGTAAGTGATATCAAGATATTTGTCTTTGTCTTACTTCACTTAGTATAATCATCTCTACATCCATCCATGTTGCTGCAAATAGCGTTATTTCATTCTTTTCTATGACTGAGTAGTATTCCATTGTATACATATACCACAACTTCTTTATGCATTCATGTGTCAGTAGACATTTAGGTTGCTTCCACGTCTTGGCTACTGTAAATACTGCTGCCATGAACATTGGAGTGCATACATCATTTCTAATAATAGTTGTCATTTTTTCCAAGTACATGCCCAGGAGTGGGATTGCTGGATCATATGGTAACTCTACTTTTAGTTTCTTAAGGAACTCCCATACTCCATTCCACAGTGGCTGCATCAATTTACAGTCCCACCAACAGTGTAAGAGGGTTCCCTTTTCTCCACACCCTCTCAAGTATTTATTATTTGTAGACTTTTTGATGATGGCCATTCTGACCAGTGTGAGGTGGTACCTCATTATAGTCTTGATTTAGATTTCCCTAATAATTAGTGATGTTGAGCACCTTTTCATGTGTCTATTGGCCATCTGGATGTCTTCTTTGGAGAAATGTCTACTTAGGTCTTCTGCCCATTTTTTGATTTGGTTGTTTGGGTTTTTTTTATATTGAGTTGTATGAGCTATCTTTTTATTTTGAAATTAAGCCCTCTTTGGTTGCATCATTTGCAAATATTTTCTCCCAGTCTGTAAGTTGTCTTTTCATTTTGCTTATGGTTTCCTTCACTGTGCAGAAGCTTATAAGTTTGATAAGGTCCCATTTGTTTATTTTTGCTTTTATTTCTTTTGGGAGACTGACCTAAGAAAACATTGCTACCATTTATGTCAGAGAATATTTTGTGTATGTTCTCTTTTAGGAGTTTTATGGTGTCCTGTCTTACATTTAAGTCTTTAACCGTTTTGAGTTTACTTTTGTGTATGGTGTGCAGAAGTGTTCTATCTTCATTGATTTACATGAGGCTGTCCAACTTTCCCAACACCACTTGCTGAAGTGACTGTCTTCTCCATTGTATTTTTTTTTGCCTCCTTTGTCAAAGATTGACCATAGGTGTGTGGGTTTATTTCTGGGCTCCCTACTCTGTTCCATTGATCTATATGTGTATTTGTGCCAATACCATGCTCTTCTGAATATTGTAGCTTTATAGTAATGTCTGAAGTCTTGTAAGGGTTATGCCTCCAGCTTTGTTTTTTTCCCTCAGGATTGCTTTGGAAATTCTGGGTCTTTTATGGTTCCATATAGATTTTAGGATTATTTGTTCTGGTTCTGTGAAAAATATCATGGGCATTTTGACAGGGATCACATTGAAACTGTAGATTGCTTTGGGTAATATGGCCATTTTAACAATATTCTTCTATTTCAAGAGCATGGGTATCTTTCCATTTCTTGAATCATCTTCAGTTTTCTTTATCAATGTTTTATAGTTCCCAGCATACAATCTTTCACCTCCTTGGTCAGTTTTATTCCTAAGTATTTTATTTTTTGATGCAATTTTAAAAGGAATGTTTTTTTTCTTTCCCTTTCTGATATTTCACTGTTAGTGTGAAGAAATCAACAGATTTCTGTATGTTATTCCTCTAACCCAGTATCTTGCTGAATTCATCCATCAGTTCTAGGAGTTTTTGTGTGGAGTCTTAAGAGTTTTCTACGTACAGTATAATGTCATCTGCATATAATGACAACTTTACCTCTTCTCTTCCAATTCAGGTAACTTTTCTTTCCTTTTCTTGTCTGATTGCTGTGGCTAGGACTTCCATTACTATGTTAAATAGAAATAGTGAGAGTGGGCATCGTCATGTTTTTCTAGAATTTGGTGGGAAGGCTTTCGGCTTTTCAGCATTGATTATTATGTTGGCTGTCAGTTGGTCATAAATGGTTTTATTATGTTGCGATGTGTTCCCTTTATACCCACTTTGGCAAGAGTTTTACCATGAATGGACATTGAATTTTATCAAATGCTTTTTGTTCATCTATTGAGATGTTCATGGGGTTTTTGTCCTTTCTTTTGTTAATGTGTATCACATTGATTGATTTGCATATGTTGAACCATCCTAGTGACTCTGGAATGAATTCAACTTGATTACAGTGTATGATTCTTTTTACGTGTTGTTGGATTCAGTTTGCTAATATTTTCTTGAGGATTTTTGCATTTATATTCCAGATGTCCATATATATGAATCAATTCAACCGCTTACTAAATTGAAGTATAACACAGACCCTATAGAAGTCATCTTAACCTCTCCAGATCTGTTTCCACATCTGTACAAGGTTAAGAGTAGACTGATCCCCAAGATTACTTCCATGTCTAAATTGTAATTTGAGATTTTAGAGTAGGTGGCAGAGAATTTATGAAGGCCCTTTTACTGGAGATTTTTAAGCAATAATGATGACTATTTTTTTGAGATGCATTGCATAGAGTGTTGCCTGAAGGTTTGAGGATAGAGTCCATGGCATCTAAATGTTCTCTCTAACATGTATGGAGTGCGTAGGAATAGGTGAAAGCCTGATGGCAATCTGGGAAGGCTTCCAAGAGGAGGTAAGCTCTGAGCTAATTTAGGAGACCTGCTGGAAAGGACTAGAGAAGGGAGCATGTTACCAAGAAAAAGTGTGACTCAGCCAGGCAAATACAAGATATGGTAAGGGGAGGGTGGAAAAACCCAGAGGGAGATCAAATCACTTCTACAACATTCCTCTACCTTAGGAAGGACACCGTGTGTGTAAAAATCTAATTGTGCCATAGCTTTGGTATCACACATGTTCAAATTTTAGTGTCAGCTCTGTATCCTTGAGGCATTTCCCTGACAGGGCTACAGATTTCTTACCTGTAAAATATGGATAATAAAACTTACCTCTATTAGGTTATTGAAAAATTAAACAATATAAGATATACAGTGTGTCTAGCATCATGCCTGTAATTGCAGTAGAAGAACAACAAATGTTAGCCACCATCCTTCCCTCCCCAAGACAAACCAAACACCTGCTGGCAACTCCACACCCAAGAGCACTGGGCTGGAAGTTAGAGACCCGATTTGGGATTGCAGATGTGGGTTCTAGCCAACTGTATGATCACAAGCATGTGATTCAATATTGTTAGATTCAGTTTTCTCATTCTAATAATTTTGAGTTTGTAATAGATGATCCCTAAGTTCCCTGATAGCTCTAACATCCTACATTCAGTTCCTGCCCTTATGTTGTTACTAACATACAAAGAGAACAAGCATGTGAAAGAATTTAGTGTCAGTCCAGCCTGAGAAAAAAGCAACATGAAAGAGTGGCACAGTTGCTGTAGCTTTCCAGCTTAGGAATTAGCTTTCTAACTGGGAAGACGTAGAAGTCCAAAAATGTGTAATGTATTGCTCTGAACATATTAAGGATGTTAGTTTGCATGATTCACTCGACTGATATTCATTGAGCTTCTGCTATGTTCCAAGCACTGTATCAGGCCTGGGGATGCAGAGTAAGTAACACAGGCTCCCTCCCCAGTCTATAGGGGACCTGGCTGTTATAGGGCAGTGTGTTAAGCACTATGATGTGTATGTAAGGCATGCTATCGGAGCAACAAAAAGAGTAGACCCATCCCAGAGTAGAGGGAAGGAAGCCTTTGAAGACTTCCCAGATGAAGTGACAAGTCAACGGAGGTTTAAAGAGTGACTAGAAATCAGATAACTTGTGTTTTAAAGAGCAACAGAGCTTTACACCAGAAGTCCATGCAAGGAGGCAGAATATCCACAGCTGGGACTGATGTCCCCAAAGGCAAGCAGGTCTCAGGCAGCTACTCAGTTCCTCAAACAGACTAGCTCTAGAGCTTCCTTTGCTTCTGGCACCAACCTTACCTTTCAACAGAACTTTTAGACAAAAGATGATAACTCCAAATACTTTGTGGCCACAGTCAAGGATTTGGTTACCAAAATAAAAATCAACTTAGGCTAACTTTGAGGAGACAAATATGCTTTAGAATATTGGGTAACTCATAGCATTGATGAAGAAACATGATGTCCTTAAAAAAAAAAAAATAGGAACGAAGGCAAGCAAAGATGGCCAAGATCACCCAACAAGACTAGTCTACTTTGAATTCTAGTACCATCCTCAGAGTTCATTTGTGGCCATGCCCGGACTCTGCTGCCCCTGGACACTTACTGTTAGATTCTTACTTCAGCCATGCCGACATGGGTAAACTCTAACCATGTACCTTCGTTTCATTCCCATGCCTGCACCACAGTTTCTACAGAGCTTGTGGGGAAATGCATGTGCACACACACACACACACAGCCACTAAATCTTGTCTCCTGCCTGGCTCAAAACACAGATATTTTGAGTATTTGTAATAATAAGCATTAAATATATGGAAGCAAAGTGTTATGTAAGTATAAAGTATTATTAACATCAGTGATTAACTTTAGTCAGTGAAAATTATAAATCATCTCATTTATGCTCTTTGTAACAAGGGAACAGTTGTCATTTTCTCTGAAATGATCTAAATTAGCTACATTTTGAAGTGAGGCTAAATGTCATTACAACATAATATGCTAAACCTGTCCATCAAAAGGAACATTTGCACATTTAAATTTAAATGAAGTAGGGATAGACCTATTATCTCAATGTCCTAGATGATAACAGCATTATTATTATATAGCATGTCTTCTACTGTTTATAGACATTATGCTATTTTAAGTAACATATTTTAAAGATCATTTCAATTTTTTATAAAATATCTGGAAATAACCTTAAGGATAGAAAGTATTGTATGTGTTGATTTGTAGCATTTATATAAATTTGGTGTTCTATTATCTCAGTGCTTTTGATGTCAAGTTACTATGAAATCCGAGAGGTCCTTTTGTATTAAAGTAAGTTAGGTCAGCTCTTATAACCAACCAGGAAAATCCCAATGGCTTAAAATGTTGAGGGAAGATTTCTTGCTCACATCACAGTCTAACGTGGGCCAACAGGGGTATCTTCTTCATGCACGTGTTCAGAGACAGACTCTCCCTATCTAGTAACTCAGCTTTACCCTAAGGCCTGAGAACCCTCACTGGATACCTGCATCCAGCCGGATGACAAGGAAGCCAGAAGACAGGGAAGAGAGAATATAAGGAAATACAGGGTTGGTTTTAAATATCTATATTTATTTATCCTGAAAGCAAACACAGGTTTCTGGATCAGAGAACACACTTTTATTGCCTACAGCAATAACTGAGCTGGTTTCCTCATGCCCCGTTTCCCCCTATACAGAGTTGTACAGTGAGGGAAGATGGACACTGCAGGTGAAAAAGTGATTTTTTTTGCCAATGAGAGGAGCTCCAAAATTATGAAACTGCCAGCTTATATGGGAGCTAGACATCTAACCCTCCTCCCTTCTAAGAGAGGGAGAGAAATTTATCTTTCTAATGTAAACAGATCTACTCCAGTTTTCATAGAAGATGTGTTTACATTCAAAAACTAAGGTTTCTTTATCTTGGAGAAAGTTTTATTTAAAGATAAGTTTTCCTCATCTTAGCTTGGGAGTGGCACACATCATTCTAATCCACATTACCTTGGTCAGAAGTCAGTCACATGGCTATACCTAACTGCAACACAGCCTAGAGAATGTAAGCTTCCTGTGTTCCCAAGAAGAAAACTAAATGTTTCAGTAAATACATATGGAAATTTTCCTGTGCTTGTGGGTAGTTCAAAGTAGGGAGCATGGTGCTTGCCACAATTCAGATACCATTAAGCTCCAGGCTGGTGTGCAGTTACCAGGTGCCATAATTAGTTGACAAAGTCATTGAATAGTGTGTGCTCCTGAGGAACAAAGGTAAGAGCAGTCGTCCAGGTAAGGTCTGGATCCCCACCTCTTAAGCAGGGAACCCATTAGCTTCCCCAATCTTGAATGTTTTCATGTAGGCATTCCTCAATACCTGGAGACACCATATGTTAAGGTTCTAATAACCGAGGGGATGCTCAGAGTGTCAGAAGCCCATCTTCTTCTTTCAAATGATACTCCCCTATAGAGAAGAGTGAAAAAGATGATTTCAGTAAAATGAATGTCTTGAGTCACCAGAGGTACCAGGGCCTGGCTTACACAACCCGAATGTAGGGAGAGCAGTACTGAGACTGAAGATGGCAGCAGCAGCAGCAGGTCTTCACCATGGACGGGTTCTGGCAGGTCCTCCACAGGAAGCTGTGTGGTGTGTGCCATACGTGACAGTGCCCAGATGATGGGCAAGTGGGAACAAATATCCAGCCTGCATGTATCTCACCAAGCCCCGCACTCTGGCACACGAAAGCAACTGCTTGGGGGAAGGGGAGCCTTTTGAGTTGCCAGAAAGTCGGTCTATTTGTCAAGCTGTACACTCAAAGAATGCATAGCCCAAAGTGGTGCCCTTTTTTTGGGCCACCCAGAGAGAAAGGCATCTTTTCCTAATATTCACAAAGGCCTCATATAGGCTAATGGGTGACCCTGAACCCTAAGTTCTGTAAATGAGAAAATGAGAGCAGCCTGGAAGTCAACAGTGGAAGCAGCACCATAAAATATAGCCCGGGGAGCATCTGGCTGCAGAAAGCATAAGATGCAAAGAAGAAAAGAGTGCAGCAAAACAAGAGTGCAGGAGAAAACAATGCATACAGGTTGAGTGGCAGTAACAAAGAGACCCCCAAAATTCAGTGGCTTATAAAACAAGTTCCTTTCTTTCACATAAAAGTCCAAGATGTTATTCAGAAGCTTTCAGTAGATGAACCACTGGATTTTAAGGTCACCATGGTCATGCCCAACCCAGTCAGGATGGAGGAGACATCATGGAAGACCTCACAGAGGAGTTTTTTTTTTGTTTTTGAAGTATAGTTGAGTTACAATGTTGTTAGTTCCAGGTGTACAGCAAAACAGTTCTATATATTGTTTTCAGAGTCTTTTCCCTCACAGGTCTTTACAAAATATTGAGTATAGTTCTTGGTGCTCTACAGTAGGTCCTTGTCAGTTATCTATTTTATATATAGTAGTGTGTATCTGTTAATCCCAAACTCCTAATTTATCCCTCCCCCAACCTTTCCCCTTTGGTAATCAGAAGGGATTTTGACTCAGGAATTGGCTGACTTCCACTGGATGGAACACAGTCACATGACCACACTTAACTTCAAAAGAGGCTGCAAAATGTAGTCTGAGGATCAAGAAAGATGACAGATTTTGGTTGACAGCTCACAGTCGCTGTCACATGGACTCACAGAGACTCTTAGCAACAACACAGGAGAGAGTAATTGCAGAGGGAGCTCTCTGATACATTAATTAAAATGGGGAAAAAAGAGACAAGGACAGTTGGCTGACCTCTGTACTCTTAACCCTCTCTGTGGGGCAGGGCTGGCTGACACAGCTAAATTCTCATTTCATCAGTATGATACCCGTGAGTTTTGCTCTTCAGTGTGACTAGCTGATCAAAACCACTCTTGCTTTCAAACACTATTTAGGAACTCTGGTTGGCAGAATAATGGTCCCAAAAGATGTTCACACCCTAATTTCCAGAATCTGTGAATATGTTACTTTACATGGCAAAGGGGTTAAGGTTACAGATGGAATTAAGGTTGCTAATCAGCTGCATTTAATATTGGGAGATTAGCCTGGATTATCCAGGTGGGCCCCATATAATCGCAAGGATCTATGATGGTGGAAGAGGGGCAGGAGGTCAGAGTGATGCCAGGGGAGGAGGACTTGACCCACCATTGCTGGCACTGAAAATGGAAGAAGGGGGGCATGATGGAAGGAATGTGGGTAGCCTCTCGAAGCTGGAAAAGGCAAGGAAATGAATTCGCCCCTAGAGCCTCCAGACTGATAAACAGCCCTGCTGACACCTTGATTTTTAATCCATTGAGATCCATGTCAGACTTCTGACCTAAAGATGATGAATTTGTGTTGCTTTAAGCCGCTAGATTTGTAATAATTTGTTACAGCAGAAACTGTAATAGGTCATCGCCCATATAACACATATGAGAATGAGAGGAGCCTACAGAAACACTGGTCACTAGAAGGGCTGCCTGGCAGAGGTGTCTGACCCCATAAGCCATACTCATACAGGAGAGTTTTACCCACGAGGTGCTACCACTGTCAGAAATGTTTCCTAAATTTGCCGAGATAATCACTCCATCCTCTTGTACCTGAGATGATTTTGACTACCTTTTTAAACACAGAGCTTCTCTAGTAGCTAAAGAAACAAAGTCCTCCAGGGTCCAGCTGAAAACTGATATTAGATAACACCCAAACACAGCTCGGCTTACCCTTGAATCCTTTCAACCTGTTTATGTCAAATTAGGAGTTGAGAAAAGCCATCAAGGTACAAAACAGAAATTTATTGCAACTAAATCTCTTACCTTGTACAAAACATGAACTCCAGTTGAGTAAGTGCATCTATGCCTCCAACTCTAAAATCTTCCATTTTACCGGCCCCAAAGAACTCCATGAATGAGTTCTTCTCTTGTTTTATATTTATGTAAATAAATATTTTATATGTATTTTATATTTACATATTCTCACGGTGGGCAGTCTTAGTATTTACATCAAAATGTTGCGCTGTTTCTACCTGGGAGAAAGCTGTTAGCTGGTCTAACAAATCCAGGATAATACGGTCTGGATGTTTCCCAGAGCATTAGCAATAGGGTTGTAATCAGTGTTGAACTTTCAGAAGAGACATGTTAGATAAACAAAGACAGAGAACATATAGATATATTCCAGTCTGCTGGCCCAAATAATGATAAACCAGAACTATTTCAACAGAACGAAAACCTAAAGAACTTCATTTAAAATTGTTATGCTCTTTGGGGAAAGTTAATAAAAAGGAAGGCAGAGAAGCAAATTAAAGAGTCTTTTGTGTTGCCACTCATCTCTCAAACTGACAGAATATACTTGTGTTTCATAAAGGACCTTGATATGGCTGGAGTCTGACTTGATTCCATCAAAAAATAATAAAATGTGCAGTGACGAGAAAAAAATATTACAGGCAAGGTTGAGCCTGGTTTTTGTGTAAACAGTTCTCACATCCAAAGAGCACACAATGAGACAATACTTTGATTTTCTTTCATGATTATAAAGTATTTAGTTCTCTGGAAACTTTGTCTTGAGGCAGTGCCACCACATTGGTGAAAAGTTCCAGCCAAGTTAATTTCTTTCTGGTATAAAGCAGAGCCAAAGTTGATTTTTTTCAAGGTCATCCATTTAAATTAAGAGCAATTCACTCCAAAGGTTAAGGTAAATAAGTAGTTTTAAAGTGAAGTGTTAAGGCCACACATATGAAAACAAAGTTCACATAAATAATAATTGCTGAAAACAAATTTGAAAATAATTAACTTTTCCATTTTTATGACATTCTCCTTTTGTATGAGAATTTTAAAGGTCTTCAGGACATTAGAAAAAGGCTAGGATCCTTTCGTTAGATTTGCAAAGCAGCAAGACTGATGCAGTGCCGATACATACAATGAAGGTCCATTTGCACTATTCTTGAAGCTTTGAATAGAAATTAAGAGGCTGCTTTCTTTATGTGCTCTGGAAATCTGTATGACTCTTTTACATCCTTATTCAATACATATATGTGTAGTCTCTCCCTACCCCCGCCATTTCCCTAGGCCACATATGCCTGAGAGGTAGGAAAAATAAATCATGTCTCAACCATGGTCATCTCATGTCTTGTTGACCTCATCTGGGAAATCACTAAATCCTAGTCACACCAATATTTTCTTTCTTGTTCAAAAACCATAGGTCCTCAGCCAAACTATTCCAGGCCATTATAGCCTTCCTTTGCTACTTAGGAGTAGGTGGTAGACCCTAGGTAATTAATATAACACAATCCTTTTGGTTGTCTGTATTATAGAAGATGAAGAAGCTAAACTCTAGAGTTCCTAGCCTGCCTTTGCATTGGTGTGGCTGTGCAACACATTCGGATCAATGATATGTAAGAGGATGTCTCCTGGTGCCACATTTTCCCTTTCTCCTTTCTGCCTGAGACATAGGATATCTTGAGATGCAGTAGCCATCTTGTGCCCATGCTAGATGTGGCAGGCAGATTATAAGGTGGCTCCCAAGATCCTCACTTCCTGATGTTCATGCCCTCCCCTTGAGTATGGGATGGACCTAGCTTCTAACCAATAGATTACAGCAAAGGTGATGGGATGTCGTTCCTGTGATTGTGTTACATATGAGGGTAACATCTTTCTGAGAGACTCTCTTGCTAGCTTTGATGAAGAAAGTGGCCATGATGGGGGACCTACATGTGGCACAGAATTAGAGGGAGCCTCTGACCAGTGACCAGCTAAAAATTGTAGTGGCCTCCAGCCAACAGGTAGCAAAAAACTGAGGCCCTCAGTCTAACATTCCACAAGGAACTGAATGCTGCCAATGATGCAAGCTCAGAAGCCATCCTTTCCTTACTCAAACTTTCAGATGAGAACCACCCTGGCCAACATCTTCTTTCTTTTCTTTTTTTTTTTTTTTTCCGGTACATGGACCTCTCACTGCTGTGGCCTCTCCCGTTGTGGAGCACAGGCTCCGGACGCGCAGGCTCAGCGGTCATGGCTCATGGGCCCAGCCGCTCCGCGGCATGTGGAATCTTCCTGGACTGGGGCACGAACCCGCGTCCCCTGCATCAGCAGGCGGACTCTCAACCACTGTGCCACCAGGGAAGCCTGAGGCCAACATCTTGATTGCAGTCTTGCAGAGGACCCAGCTAAGCCATTCCCAGACTCCTGACCTACAGAAACTGTAGGATGATAGAGGTGCTGGTTTTAAGTTGTT
Source organism: Kogia breviceps (assembly GCF_026419965.1). Classification (NCBI taxonomy): domain Eukaryota; kingdom Metazoa; phylum Chordata; class Mammalia; order Artiodactyla; family Physeteridae; genus Kogia; species Kogia breviceps. Next base: position 60,864,421 of record NC_081318.1, on the reverse strand, counting down.
AAGTCTGTTGTAACATTGTTGCACAGCAATAGACAACTAATACACCAAAGGTGAAGGAGAAGATAGAGAGTCCTAATTCCTTGAAGGCACTTACCACTGGTACCCCAGCTCTGGACTGCCTATTCTGGATTTTTATTCAATGAGATAAATAAACACCTATGAACTTAAGCTCTTCTGTTTCTCACGTTTTCTGAGGCCTGGACTTAAAAGCAATCCTTACTGGTACAAGATGGCTTGTAGCCCAAATTTTTTCTCAGCTCTGAGTAGAGCTTTCCTCTTGTTCATGGTAACTCTCTGGTTGTAGCAGCTATTTGCATAACTGTCTCAAGACATGCTCCCAAATGTTATGGTTCTAACTCTTCTTTTGCTCCAATAATTGTTAAGGTGAGTTAAGGGAAAGGCTCTCCTTCATCCAATATTAAAGGAGAAGAGAAAGAATGGGAAAGGGAGAAATGGAAAGAGGAAGGGAGGGTTAATATTTGTAGCACCCAAACTATGCGTCCAGACCTTCTGAGTATATTATGAACATGTATATGTGATTATAACATGTTACAACTTTCCTCAACTTGATGTATTTATGACATCTTTCACTTCTGCCCCAACCTCCAAATCTGACACAAGCCCCCAAAGAATATTCCTTTTTACCCACTGACTTCCTACTGCAAGTCCTTATCACTCCTAACATAAGTCTCTTCTGACCTTTGGGAGATGAGGGCTCCACTTTCTCCTGTGACTTGCATAGTACTGCAAATTTCCCAGCAGCCCTCCAATCCCCTGAGCTTTATCCACTGTCATGCAAACTGAAGTCAGTGAGGTCTGGGGGAGGGGAGTCCTCACTGCACACTTGGAACTCTGGCCACACAGGTGTGCACTTTTGCATGAAGACTCTTAACATATACCTAGTTAGGTAGTTTAGTGTTCACTCCATTATAGAGACAAGAAAACCGAGGTGCAGAATCAGAAAGTCTTAGCTTTAGAAGAGACACTTAAATGACTCCAGTGCTCTTCTCACTGTACAAAAGAGGTGCTGGGGGGGCGGGGAATGATTTGAGTATGACTTCACTTCTTGTAATGGCTCCAACATTTATAGTCCTGTGACCTTGATAATATCCTTTACCCTGAGGCCTTCTCTCTGATGAGTGATACTTCTTGTCTCCTCAGTAGTGCTGTGGTACATACTAAAAGGATTCAAGAATATGAACAGTTTTTGAAAGCTTTAAGCACTACAGACCACATAAAGTGCAGGAACATTGAAACCCACACTTTCCTTTTTTGAAGTATAGTTGATTTACAATGTTGTGTTTCTGGTGTACAGCAAGGTGATTCAGATATGTAGACAATTTTTAAGATTCTTTCCATTATAGATTATTACAAGTTATTGAATATAGTTCCCTATGCTATATAGTAGGTCATTGTTATCTATTTTATATATAGTACTGTGTATCTGTGAATCCCCTACTTCTAATTTATCCCTCTCTCCCTCCCTGTCCCCTTTGGTAAACATAAGTTCGTTTTAGTTCTGTGAGTCTGTTTCTGTTTTGAAATAAGTTCACTTGTATCATTTTTTTTAGATTCCACATGTAAGTGATATCTTAATATTTGTCTTTCTCTGTCAGACTTACTTCACTTAGTATGATAATTTCTAGGTCCATCCATATTGCTGCAAATGGCATTCTTTTATTCTTTTTTATGGCTAGGAATATTCCATTGTGTCTTCTTTATCCTTTCATCTTTTGATGGACATTTAGGTTGCTTCCATGTCTTGGCTATTGTAAATAGTGCTACTGTGAATATTGGGGTGTATGTATCTTTTAGAATTAGTTTCCTCTGGATATATGCCCAGGAGTGGGATTGCTGGATTATATGGTAGCTCTATTTTTAGTTTTTTTAAGGAACCTCCATACTGTTCTCCATAGTGGCTGCACTAATTTACATTCCCACCAACAGTGTAGGAGGGTTCCCTTTTCTCCACACCCTCTCCAGCCTTTGTTATTTGTAGACTTTTAAATGATGGTCATTCTGACTGGTGTGAGGTGATACCTCATTGTAGTTTTGATCTGCATTTCTCTAATAATTAGCGATGTTGAGCATCTTTTCATGTGCCTGTTGGCCATCTGCATGTCTTCTTTGGAGAAATGTCTGTTTAGGGCTTCTTCCCATTTTTGAAACCCACACACTCTTGAATACACATTGTACATTAAAGCTGTGCACTATCCCACGTCTAATGACACTTCAAAAAAATACAAAACGCCAAAGTCTATAATCTTCACATGGGAGCTGTACTAATAATATCTGCAAATACATTTTCACAAACAAATACTTTGAACAGAGTTTTCCATTTTTCCATTTTGGATTTTTTTTTAATTGTCTTGATTTGGTAGATGTATTTGGTCTTTCAGAGATATTTCGTCTGTAGATCACAGTTTTTACTCCTCAGTGATTGGATGTCTGCTTTTTAAAGAAAGGGACTAGTCAGTATTGGTTCACAGCTGACTTCAGATACCATACCAGTTACTTAATTCTCAGGAACTCTAGGCATAAATTTTATTTACTAAATCTCTTATTCAAAATACCTGTCATGAATATATGACCTTTTAGTAGTGGGGTAATTGCCTACATATTGAATATTTTAAAATAAAACAGACAATAGTTAAGACAGTTTGAGCCTAGAATTTATGGATAATAGACAAACCGAGGACTTTTAATGTTGACTTGTCCTCCCTTTGGGTTTTAGGCTAATCAAAGAATGTCACTCAGCAACTGATATATAAGGATATTCCACATGGGTTCTGACTGTAATGATTTACTTATTCTTGGTGAGTTTCTAGCAGCACAGGCACACATGATGAAGACTAGTCTAAAATATCCATCAGGATTATTCCATGCCTCTATTATTGAAAAAAGAAGTTCAAAATTAATGTAAGACTTTGCTTCATATCACTCATTATGGGGTATACCAAAAGATGAGTTTAATGTTTTGTTGTTTTTTTTAATAGGTAAATAGAGGAATTTTTGTTTGTCTTCCCTCAGGAGCTCAGCCTTAAACAGCAAAAACAAACTTGAAGCCATCTCAACTCTATTAGATTCTAAAACCAGCTTTCACTTCCTATTTTAGTGATTGCTACAGTCCCAACTTGGAATTTTCCTTTCTTCATTGCTTTAAAGTTGGAACTGTGTGTGTGTGTGTGTGTGTGTGTGTGTGTGTGTGTGTGTGTGTGTGTGTAGATGGTGGAGTAGCTGGTACAAACAGTCCATGAAAATCTGGAAGTGATGTCTCCTGGCTTACCAACCTTCTCTGAGAATCAGTAAATTGACATCCCTATGCCTTCACAACGTTAACCAATGCATCATGAGATGTCATCATGCCTCAGAAAGGAAAAATGCCCAGAACACAGAAAAATGTTTGCACCTACTTCTGTGATGCTATTAGCTTTTGCTCTGAGAACCTAGACATAAGAGACACGTCTTCTCCCCAGGTGACTGGGTGCTGTGAGAGTGAAAAGCTACACTAGGGCAGAGGCTACATCCTCCCTGCCTCTTCATGCCTGTTTAACCTGTTTCCACTTGCCGTGAAATGCTGCTTGATAGAACACTGGATCAAAAGTGTTGAAAATTAGAAAAAGTCATCAGGGAGAGAAACAAGATAAAACATGTAAGGCAATGAGCACAGTGCCTTACACATTATTCACCTAGTGAATTTGGGCTGTTCTGTCATTTTCAATGATGAAAGTAGCATTTTCCTTTCACCATTCTTGCTGTTTTACCTCCAGCTAAAATTTGTTCAGTGTGCAGGCCATGAACATGAAACATTCATCCAAAATCCACAGATGCAGACATTTCATCTACTTGTTCACTATGGAGCCCAGCACAAGTTCCTACCATGTTTTTACATATGTTCATTTGCCCTGCCACTAAAAATAAGATCAATAACTATTTGAATGCCTACATTTAAAGAAATGCAAACTATTAAAAGTAACATGTAAATGGTATTCTGAGTAGCAATTCTCCCTGGCATTTAATTATTGGGATTGTGACATAATTTGAGATGGTAGCAGTGGATTTCTGTCAAGCATTAAAAAGGCATTTACACCAAAAAATAGTGCAAAGAAAATGTGATTTGCCTATAAAACTAGTGCATTCTTTAGTAATTTTGTTTGCAAAAGAACCCGCAGCTCTGCGTGCTTGTGAGTTATTTTATCATGTAACTGCTCAAAGGTGCCAATAACATTGGCAATGAAAAGTGGAGATGTTTATGAGAGCTAACCTGAAATCAATGGTGACAGTGAACTCTGTACTTCTTTGCTGATTTTCCATTACATTCAGAAAACAAGGGAACCAAAATGTTGGTCAGTAGCAGATGAATTTAAGAAAGTCTGTCTGTTTTCAGACTTTGCTTGGCTGCAATTTTGAGAAGTAGTTGCTATTGGTTTTCAGTTATTTCTTGATCTTTTTTCTTATGTGATTTTAGAACTTAGAATTACCATTGTTTTTCTAAGACTGATTCATACTCTCCCCTTCACCCTCTCTCCTTCTATTTTTAAATGTAATTCAAATGTCAATACTCTTATTTATCAATCACCTGTTTCAAGGAATGTTCTTGTTGGATTCTTTGAAGGGAAAAATTAAGAACTTACTATGACGTGTAAGTGGAAAATGAGTCAAAATAGCTGAAAGTGGAATTTTTAAAACCATTGTAGCTTTGTATAGAGAAGTCTGTTCATATATTTATTCATGATAGAAAAAAAAAAAAGTTGATGGAGGATATTGTTCTTGTTTCAGGGCAGAAAATGGCCCTGGAGAAAAATGAGTTTCACTTCTCGTCAAGCCTTAAGCCCCAACTTCCTATGTCCCAGATTTGTCAAACCCTGGAAGTCTCTCATTTATATCCTTACTAAAGCCCCTATTCTAAATGTTGTTTAAACTATAAAATAAAAAGATACAAGATAATTGGGAATAAGTTCTTTCAGAAGGGAAGTGGATTGTAAAAACTGTGCCCATGAAATGAAAAACATCAAGTTAGGTACTTACTCAAGATGGGAGATAACTGCCAGGGATGAATAGCAGGGGGTCTAGAACAAAGGTCAACATATTTTTTTCTGAAAAGGGCCACTAGGAAATATTCTCAGCTTTGTGGGTTTAATGACCTCTATAGTCTTTGTAGCATGGATACTCAGAACTATAGTGGCACTCAATGCTACCTTTGTACTTTGTGGAACAAAAGCCGCCACAGGCAATAAATAAATGAATGAATGTGGCTGGTCTCTGATTACATTTTTAAATGATTGAAACATGTTGAAAAATTTCTTAGTTCTTGCGTTGTAGAAAAATGCGTGGCAGGTCAGAGTTTGGAACTTCTCTGGTCTAGGGAGTTGGAAAGGGTCCTTCGTTCCGTAGTCAGGTGCCAACGCTAGAATTACTGTTATAAAAGGGTGATGCTTCTCTCCTTTAAGAGAGGAGAATAGTGTTTTCCCCCTTATAATATTTGAAAATTTGGCACAAAAATTTTGGGGGCTCTCATTTGCAGGTATTTTCTATGATAGTTTTTCTTATTCAGGCACACAAGGAGATCAGATGTGGGAGAGTCAGAGGAAATGGCAGAGGATTCCAGTGGAGGAAGAATCATAAAGGGCTCTGTCTTCAATTATTCTCCATAGGCGGATAGTTTCCCAGTGTTCAAGATAGAGAAAATTAGGCAGTGGTCAGAATGCTGAGGCCAAACTGTTAGCAGGATTTATTTTTAATTCCAAGCCTAAGATTCTGGAGCTTAGGACAAGTCCTTAAAGGGTCTGACACCAAGGTAAATATTTCAAGTGTGTTAGAAAGAGATACGCTAATCAAAACCTGTAGTTAACTAGGGCTAAATTAAATAATCACAGTAACAGTCAAAAATTAGGGGAAAGGGGAACTTTTTTTTTTTTTTACCTTAGGCCTGCTTAAAGCCTTGCTGTTAATGCAAATCCTTTAAGCCTAGTTCTGAAAATGGTATTAAATATAGATATATCAAAGAAGTAATTCTATTTTGACTTAAAAAAGCGAAAGCTGTTTCATTTCCTCCTCCCCCCTCCTCCTCCTGTTCTTCCCTCTCCGTCTATTCTTTCCTTCTTCCTCCTTTTATCCCCCGTTTTTCCTCCTCTCCCCATCTGTGTGGGTCACTGAAAGCATGAGAATGTCTGTTGGTTTGGGTTTTGTTTTTCTGTTATTGTTTTGTTTTGTTACAAGCTCTGCAAGTGATTCTTGGTGATAAACGCCAAGATTTAGGAAGAATTGCATTAGAGCAGTGGCTTTAAAACTTGAACGAACATCAGAATGATCTAGAGAGCTTATTAAAACAGATCGCTGGGCTCTACTCCTGTGGGTCTGTAATGGGACTTAAGCATACGTATTTTTAAACAAATCCTCAGGTGCTGCTGGTCTGAAGATTACATGTTTATTGAGAATTGCTCCAGGTTGTATGACCAACACTCCTGTCTCGAATTGACCACTTATCCTTAGCCCAGGCTCAAACTTTGAACTACTTCTTGAAAGTTTCATCTGCAATTGTAAACATATAAAGGCTTATACCAACCATCAAGCCCACCAAATAGTTCCTAAAGATAAGCACCAAAAGCTGGACTTTGTTGCTTAAACATTCAGTTAACAGAACATGCGCTTAGCAAAGCGCCATGACACCATGTAAATGACTCTCATAGCTAGTCTGATCAGAGCACTCTGGAGGTGAAATGTGTCCATAGGCATTTGCTCTTGTTTGGGGCATTTGAATTCTATCACCTCCTAGAGAGGGCTTTGGGGTTTCTCAGAAGCAAAGGGTGACTTGATTTAATTAGACTTGATTAGACTTGATTTAATTTAAAAGCAAATTAGACTTGATTTAATTTCTGTGTAAATACAAGACCAAAATGACAAATCTTTCCATAAAAAAAGGCCTCAATATAGGTCATTATTTTTATATCCTTTAAGGTTTCATTGGGATCATTAAGATTTTCTCTCCTTCGGCGCATGGATTAAATGTTGAAAATAATTTCCAGAATTTGAAACATTGTGATGGCTACTTCTCTGTACCTGCTCTTGTTTGTCTCAAACATAGATTTGTTGCCTGCAGGAACTAGGGGATGAGTTGAGTGACATCTGAGTTACCTACTGTTTATCTCATTTAACACCCACAATAACTCTATGAGGAAAATGGTAAGAAGACTAAGGCTCAGAGATGAATTCTCCCAAGGAAACATAAGCAATAAGTTGTGGATCAGGATTTACACACAGTTCTATCAGATTCTACCATGCCTTGCTGATACATAGATTCAGAGTACTCTGGCAGATACAGAATCTGTTGAAAATAATAACAAGCCAAAAGAGAACTAGAAAGTGACACAAAATCTTCTTAATTTCTTATCAGAACTTTCCTTGATTTTAATTGAATTACCTTGATTTTTAAGACCTGCACACATACATCAACAAATTTGTTTTTGCAGGTATTTTTAAATTCTGATGTTCAATTCATTGTTAGAACATGTAAAACTTCCTGTGCAGGCAGTGATGACATCAAGGTTTATAGAAATGTCTTAGAATATGCTGATTCTGAGCTATATTTACCATGGAGAGACATTTCTGTGAATGTCACGATCCTCTGCTAAAATGTCAACCTTCTCCTCTGCATCCAGAAGTTCATGAAAATGGGAGAGGCTCCAAAGACTCAAGGTACAGGGACTGCTGGGTGTAGGATAGAGGGAGTTAAAGGGAGTGTGCTCTAAGAAGGGTAATGGGTGGGTATATAGGGGAAGTTGCAGCTAATGCCAGTCACACAACCTCAAAGGAGCCATGGTCAGATTCTCTGTAGACTCCAGCAAACCCATAAAAGGCAGGAGCAAATCAAGGATGTTTTCATCACATGCCTTCTGTATATGAATACCTGGGTGGTCAGCAATATTAAAATAGTTTATCTGAAATTGACAGTTTCCAGAATTTGTAGCCAAGCTCCATTTGCTAGAAACACAACTCTGGATACAAGGTTTGTCTTGCTTGGAATAGGAATTACACATTTGCCTATAAATATTTATCTCTGAAAAGAACTCTTTTTTTTTTTCTGCGGTACGCGGGCCTCTCACTGTTGTGGTCTCTCCCGTTGCGGAGCACAGGCTCCGGACGCGCAGGCTCAGCGGCCATGGCTCACGGGCCCAGCCACTCCGCGGCACGTGGGATCTTCCCAGACCGGGGCACGAACCCGTGTCCCCTGCATCGGCAGGCGGACTCTCAACCACTGCGCCACCAGGGAAGCCCGAGAACTCTTTCTTAATGTTTAGTCTCCCCATAAGCTTTTGCTTTAAAAAATTATTATGAATTTTATCAAGTACTTATTTTGTTCCAGGGATACCATGCAGAGTGCTTTAAATGGGTCATTTCATGTAATTCTCACAACGACCCCCTAGGTGAGTGCCATTATTATCTTCCCTGTTTGACAAATGAAGATATGGGGGCTTAGTAGTAACATAGCCAAGGTCCAACGGGAAGTGGCAAAGCTGGGATTCAAACGGGCGGTGGGAATCCACGGTCTGTGTCCCTAATTACACCATTCTGCATATCAATATTTATGCAAACCTAGAGCAGTAGTTCTCAACCCTGGATGCACATGGGAATCATCTGGGACATTGCATTTTGGAGACAAAAAAAATCTGATGCTTGAATCCTGCCTTAAGAGTTCTGATTTAATTGAAGGAAGGTGGGGTTAGTCACAAGTGTTTTCAAAAGCTCCCCGAGGTGAGTCTAATACACAGCCAATACTTGAGCTTCAAATATACTGATGCCTGGGTCCCATCCTCCCCACCCCCAACGTTGTAATGTAATTGGTAGGGAATATGACTTGGGCTTTGGGATTTCTAAAAGATCTCTGCCCCCCCACCCCACGCTGCCCCAGGTGATTCTAATACACAGACAAGTTCAGGAACCTCTGCTCTAGTGACTCTCAAACCCTGGCCAGTATCAGAATCAGCTGAAGAACTTTATTAAAGTACAAATGCCGGGCCCTATCCTACTTAGTTTGGTCTTGGCCTCTGTGTATCTCAAGCTTTATTGCACATCAGAATCATCTGGAGAGCTTGTTAAATGACCACTTCCTGTGTACAACCCCAGAAATTCTGCTTCAGCAGGTCAGGGTGGGCTTAAAATTTGCATTTTTAGTAAGCTTGCAGATGATGTCATTGCTGCTGGTCTGGGGATCACAGGGAAATGGAATTTTCTCCCTAGGGACATTAGTCAATGTGTGGAGGCATTTTCTGTTGTCCCCATGGAGGTTAGGGAAAAGTGCTATTGGCTTCTAGTGTGCAGAGGCCAGAAGTGCTGCTAAACATCCTACAATGCACAGGAGAGACCCCAGTAAAACAATTATCTAGTCCAAATGTTGTTAGTGCCAAAGTTGAGAAATGCTGCTCTAGACCTTAGAGGAATGTTTAGGTCATTATAAACCAGAGAATTTGAACATAAATTTGGAGAAAAAGATCTAGAACTCTTGAATCACTATCATCTTTAAAATTGAAATATAGAATAAACTGCATGGCTTAGATATACTTAGAAGTTGTAAAACATTGTGATTTCTATTTCAAAACAGAAGACTAACTTGGAAAGGCATACTTCTTTGGCAAACTTTTTGCTGTAGAATGAATTATTATTATAGCATTTGGATGCCTTCCAGAGGGTTCCAAATCCTCCATGTGTTTGCCTTGAAATTTTGTATTAAAAAAGTCTGAATTTACCAAGGAAACTATTAGAGGATAATTATCCTTTTTATAAAAGTACTGAACAGAAGACCTCATTAAAAAGTCGGGGGCTTCCCTGGTGGCTCAGTGGTTGTGAGTCCGCCTGCCGATGCAGGGGACACTGCTTCGTGCCCCGGTCCGGGAAGATGCCACATGCCATGGAGCTGCTGGGCCCGTGAGCCATGGCTGCTGAGCCTGCGCGTCCGGAGCCTGTGCTCCACAACGGGAGAGGCCGCAACAGTGAGAGGCCCGCGTACCGCAAAAAAAAAAAAAAAAAAAAAAAAAAAGTCAGTGTTCATAGTGCATTTTAAAGGAAATCTAAATTACCTCGAAAAATATCTATTCTCTAAAGTGAAATCCATGAATATTTATCCCACATTGATTTTGTTGTTTTATGTTTAAGAAATCTACTAGGTGGTAAGGATATAGGAACTTCAAGAAACCAAAGACCTGTCTTCAGTGGGTTTAAAACTAAGACTTGTGTGTAGGTCTCTGATGTGAGGAAGTAAGTAAAAAGTGCCTTGGGGGTGACAAATATGTTCTGGAAATGCTTTTGAAGGCATCACTTAGGTAGAGAATGTTTTGTGGGAAAGGTGAACTCAGGACTGGACCCAAATCAGAGCAAAATCTAGAAACTAGATAACTAGTCTGGAGGTTATGGATGGTTGAGGCAAAACACTGGGTGTCCCCACCAGGGAGCCGATGATCCTAAGGGGAAGCATCTGTCCTGAGCAGTGGCTCAGGCACTAGACCAGGAGGCTGTCCTTGGATATGGCTCCACCCACTTCTCTAGTGGAAGCGGGTGTGAGGGTGAGTGACTACGTGCAGAATTCTGGGAGTGTGGGAAGTTTGACACCTAACTGTGAACTTTATTCCAAGTCTCAACAAAGACTCAGTGGCAGACCGCTAAGTGGTGCGACCAGGGTAAAGTTTGGATCTGACAGCTCTACTGGGCAAACCCAATCATGTGCAATTTAGAAATAAAACACAAGTTCCGGGACTGGGCCAAAATTTCAGAACAAATTAAAATTAGGTAAAATGTTGGTAGCCCTCTCCCACCATCCACTTAATGCATTTTCCTCTCTGACAAGTGTGCCATTTAAGGTTGTGCTCCATTGTTTGAGTGTCATAATTATAGATCTATTTTAGTGATAGCAGACACCAGCAAAGGCTGATATTTCCCCACAGACTTTTTTTCCTTGCCATCTCTCTATTTGGCTCTTTTCTAGTTATTTGCCGTCTTTTAGATACTGTGTGGGTGAAGAAATATTAATTCTGATAACCCCTGGTTCCCATTGAAATGAACAGATACAATTAGGTGAAATCGATTGGCAAAATTGTGTATTTGTCCAAAGTGAGCAGGGAGGATATTTACCTCCTGCCTTTGGAAGCTGCATGATTGTTAGCATTTGAATAACAGCTGGGCTCTTTCTCTTTGTTAGGATGCATGTTTTACATTTATTGATTATTTCAAGATGATTGTATGAGTAAATTCCTCCATACTTCCAATACTAAGGTGAGGCAGGTAAGAGAACTATTCTTCTTTGTTGTCAGGTTAGTGCTTTACCAATACAACTTGCAGCAAAAGGCTCCTGCTGGATTTTATTCTTGTTTTCTCCAAGACTAAAAAGTTAAATAAATCAGCAGTCTTTGAGACCTGCTGGCAGGCTCTGACACTCATTTGAAATATGGAATCTCAGAAGCATTTGGCTGTTTTAAAACCAACAAAGGACTTAAGCCAGTCACCTGGAAATTAATAAATACCTCTGTATTTCTCTGTGACCCTCTATGAGAATTGTTCTTTTTTCACCCTCTTAGGGTAGAGAGGTCCTTCTGCCTTGATGTTTGTATTCAAGGTGATGCCACAAATAGAGGTTTTCACTGTGTAGATGAGTAAAGTGCAAATTGCATTTTACCCATCAGCCCTCCTGCCAAGTGCTTCCTGACCAAGACTCAGCTCCAGGCAGATAGAAAAGTGAATTAGGTACTTCAAGGAATTGAGAGTTCACTGGGGGAAGTAGACACGCCTACTTAAGGCATTTGCCAAATCCTGGTTGGAATTTGGTGCCTTTGAAAATAGTAAGGCACAAAGTACTAGAAACTGAGAGACAGAGAGCAAAGGGCTTTTCTACTACCTTTTTATTCTCTGTTCGAAATAACATTGACGAACTTTTTAGGAATCCCCATTTGGATTTAGCTCTCGCTGGAAGGTTTTCTTTCTTTGAAATATATGAGCAGCTCTGGACTTGGAGGTTGGGAACAAGAGGAAGGAAGGGGCACCGTAATAATCTCTAGGGTGGAAATGCAGGACTGTGAGAACAGTCCACCATAATAGCTCATTCAGCTAGGTTCACTGGAAGTTATGCCACTGTACACTGACAGACAACATAATTCTTAGAAGGAACTCTCCCAAGAATTTTACCAGCATTACATGCCCATTTGTTGCCTCATGCAAGCATTTTCCTCTGAGAAAGGTGCCATATATTTTTGTGTGTGACTTTCCAAATAGAGGATAGCCACAATTGCTAAACCCACAATTGTTTTTCATGAGAGGGAAAAAAGAGGCCCTAATTGTTTAGTGAATGTTAGGAGGTATGTTTATGCCCTTTTATAGGGCCATAAAGTAGTTGCCTAAAATAATGTCCCATATAGCTCCTTTGTTCAAAGGGCGTTGCACCCCATCCTCTTCTTGCATGTCACAAATCAGTAGCTAGATGTTTAATATTTAGGAGAGACACACAGCCAAAACCAAGGACAGTATACCTCAGAAAAAAGTTAAACTTTAGTGATTTTTTTTTTTTTTTACTGTGTGTACAATCCCAGTTGAGTGGGTTTATCCTAAAGCTTTCTGTTGATAGCAGCAAAATGTAGGCAAAGTTTTAAAAGAAAGAATCCAAGTGAAGATACTTTGAGCATGTAAATTCAATACCATGGATAGTTTTTAGATGCCTTTCATGTGTATCTAGGGCTTCACAGTGGACAGAAAACATGAGATACAAAGGTTTAAGTATGCGGAGCCATAAACAAAACCATTTTTATTTTTCAAAACTATTAATGCTATATATACATAGGTAGTTAAAATATCTAACTATTCAAATATTTTTTATGATAAACCTCGGCAAAATAACTCAGAAAAATCAGAGTTTAAAGTGACTAGAATTTCTATTAGTTTAGTACAAGGTGTTACTAAGCCATTGTTAGTTGAAGTGTCTGGAAGTGTGCATTTTAGAAATTCGATGTTATTTTTTTGTTTGTTTTTAGGAAAAACATCTTTTAATGTAGTAAAAACATCTTTTAGGAAAAACAACTTTTAATGTAGTAAGAACGTGCACTGGTGTCTTACAATATGATCATGGCAGGAAGGTTTATGCCTGGAGATTGTGCGTTGACGTAAACCTGTCCTGCTTTCCCACAGACAGCTGTGTCCCTCCCCCTTCTAGTTATGCTGCATATGTCCTTGAAGATTTATTTTTCTATAGGTATAAAGTAAGATTTTCTTCCTTGTCCTCATACATCCTACTTATAAAATAAACTCCTTCATAATTAATTGGCTGCCTGGGTCAAGTATGAACTATGTGTCCAAAGGATGGAGGAGTTATTTCTCCTACTTCCTATTAACCAAACAAAACATATTTGCAGATTTTGATATCCATGATGAAGCTACAAGCAGGGCTGTGATGGTGTGTGTGTGTGTGTGTGTGTGTGTGTGTGTGTGTGTGTGTCCAGGTATGTATACCATTTTGAATTTTTAGAATCAGCTAAATGTATTAGAATGATCACAAGACAAATACCGTTGCTTATGTTGTTTTCATATGACAGTCACTAAAAAGCATCATGTATGGCTAGAGTATTGGGAAAGTCAGGGTTTGTTATGTACCTTATCAGTTACCCAAGCTTCACTCACTTGCATGGAGTGTTTGTCATTAGGTAGGAAATGTTGAAGTTTTATCCTAGACTTGAAAAGTGAAGGAAATCCATGGGGGATGTGCATGAAGAAGTAAATCCCTAAGAAGTTGTGAAGAAAGCTTGTTCAATCTCGTGTTGAGATTGTGTCTGCATTGGGGAGAAATGAGCACTCATTCTGATTTTCAATTTTTTCCCTCAGACATAACCCTTGTCACAGCCCTCTCCCTAAGTGTACTAGTCAAATTCATTTTGTTTTGAAAAATTACGGGTGTATATAAAGCCTCTCTCTCTTTAAAATAACTTTTCTTGACAAGTTCAAAAATGTAAGACATATGACAGAACAGAAATTTTCTTCAATTATATGGTTTTATTTTCCACAGTGCTGCAGCTGAACTTTGCCCTGTTGTCAGTTCATACATGAGTCCTGTTGACACTTCTTTTCTCTTAAGTGCCAGGGGTTTGGCTTTGAAGGTTTTCCTAACTCAGTCTTTAGGGACCACTCTAATTACATTATTACACAAGATGAAAATAATTCAGTTAACAAAACCTTCTTTAGAGATACCCATCCAATGAATTAAGTATAAAAAACTTATTCAGTAGAGTATATTGCAAAAAAAAGGTTAAATGAGGCTTAAAAATGGCAAGTTATCTTAATATCCTTTATTAGGACATGTAAGAACTAATGCAAACGTGATGAGAAATAGCTGTCAGGTTTGTAAAAGCAATTTTTGACTCACTGTTATTCTCTCTCTTTCTGGATTTTCTTTAGAGAAATATTTGAACTTTCATGCTATAATAATTTATTCAAGCCTAAAATGTTATTTTATTACATTAAACATTTATATTTATCGAACATAAAACACTGACCAGACTATTTTAACATTTCAAATGGTTCATATCATTTAAATGTTTTATGTCACAAATTCACTCAGAAATCATACACTAATACTGTGTGTGTTGGTGTGTGAGAGAGAGAATTTTAAAAACAACTAAAACATGCTTTCTAAACTAGAGGAAGAAAAAAAATGATGAGGGAAAAAAAATCATTCAACATACAAGGAGGCAAGGGAAAAAGACACACAAGTGGAAAAAATACTGCAAAATAAGAAAATACAAATGAATACAAATATATCAGTCATCACAATCTATATAATTTGACTAGGGTTCCAGTTAAAAGCCGAGATCTTTAGATTATTTTTAAATTAACTATATATTATTTACCAGTATATATTAAAAAATTCATAATAAGGACACCATAAGGTAGTGAGTGAAAAGATGGGAAAATATGCACTAGGCAAATACTAACCAAAGCCAAGTTGATAGAGCTAAAGTGATACCAAATAAAACAGGCTTTAAGATAAAAACAATGTTCAAAATAAAAACTTGACATAAGGCACAACTAAATTCAGGATTAGAGGGAAAGGACAGATTATTCAATAAATGACTCTAGAATAATTGCTCATCTATAAGGACAAAATTGTAAACTGATCCTTAACTCATACCTTACACACAAAAAATCAGTTTCTAATGTATCAAGCTGTAACTACCAAAGGCAAAACATTAGAAATTCTAGAAGAAAATAAAAGAGAAAAACCTCTATATCCTTAGGGATTTTTAAACAAAAATTATGTAAACTATAACAAGTATTAAGAAATTCAGCTTCATCACAATTCAGAACCATGCATTTAAAGACCCTTGTAGGGGCTTCCCTGGTGGCGCAGTGGTTGAGAGTCTGCCTGCTGATGCAGGGGACATGGGTTCGAGCTCCGGTCTAGGAAGATCCCACATGCCGTGGAGCGGCTGGGCCCGTGAGCCATGGCCGCTGAGCCTGCGCGTCTGGAGCCTGTGCTCCGCGATGGGGAGAGGCCACAACAGTGAGAGGCCCGCGTACCACACACACACACACACACACACACACACACACACACACACACAAGACCCTTGTAAAGACTTGTGGTTGACAAGGGAGAGGGGATTGGGGGAGGAATGGATTGTGAGTTTGGGATTAGCAGATGCAAACTATGATATGTAGAATAGATAAACAACAAGGTTCTACCGTACAGCACAGGGCACTATATTCAATATCCTGTGATAACTCGCAATGGAAAAGAATATGAAAAAGAATGTGTATATATGTATAACTAAATCACTTTGCTGTGCAGCAGATACTGACACAACATTGTAAATCACCTATACTTCAATTAAAAAAAATTGGACCCTGTAAAGAGTGTAAAAGACAAACCACAAACTGAGAAAATATATTTGTGATACACATAACAAAAAATAGAAAAAGGACTAGTGTCTACAATATATAAAAATATCATGTGTCAATAGAAAAATATAAACAATCGTTCATTAGGTGACACGAATAGCCAATAAATATCAAGATTCTCTACCTCATTACAATCAGTGAACAACATTTAAATAATGATATAACATTTCACAGCTGCCAGACTAGAAAAAAAATTAAATTCTGACAAAACCAAGTGACAAGAGGAACATAGAACAGTAGAAATTCTCAGAACAGATAAGAACACAAATTGGGACAATAATCTTGGGGAATAATTTACCTACCATTCAACTTCCATGTGCATAAACCTGTTGCCCCAGCAATTCTAATCCAAATCTTTGCACATGTGCACCAAGAAACATGATGAAAAATGTTTATAGTAGCATTGTTCATAATAGCAACACACACTAGAAACAGCTCAATTGTCCATTGAAATTAGAATGGATAAATTGTAGTATAATCACATAATGAAATACTGTGCTGTAGTAAAACTGAACTACAGCTATAGGCACCAACGTAAATGAATTTCAGAAAAAAATTTGAGCTCAAAAAGCAAATTGCAGAATACAGAAGTACAGTTCCATTAATATGAAGTTCAAAAATAGGCATAGCT
Organism: Kogia breviceps; assembly: GCF_026419965.1. NCBI lineage: Eukaryota > Metazoa > Chordata > Mammalia > Artiodactyla > Physeteridae > Kogia > Kogia breviceps. The sequence continues at coordinate 60,847,866 of NC_081318.1, read as the reverse complement.
AAACAATGTATCGTTCAGGGACACATACATGTGATTAAAATACGAAGAAAAGGTATAGGGACATTATCACAAAACTTAGGATAGTGATTGCATCTGGGAAGGAGAGAGTGGTGTTGCTATCATGGAGAGGTACACAGTAGCCTTCAAAAATATTAGTAACCTTCTGTGTTTTAAGCTGGCTGATAAGCAAAGTTTGTTCCTTTTATCTTTGTTATTTTATACAGTTACACACTTTTACTCTGTATGATACACTCGAAATGTTTTATAAAATTTAAAAAAATTTACTTTTATGTTAGATATTTGGTTTGGCTTTATAAAGGAACAAATGGATTACTTTAATATTTTTCTTTATCCTAGTCTGATAAATTCCACTGCCTCCTTGGGTTACAAAATTAAACATTTTAAATGACCATCCTCAAAAAACATGTCTAAATAATTTTGATTGAACTATTTAACTTTTTGGTTTTTTACAAACATGTATGTATACACATATATATGAATTTTAAGATGACACCTATGAAAGAGTTTAAAGACATACATACCTATACAAATGCAAGCTAATATAGAAATGGTGCATGTATTTTTTTTGAATTTTATTTTATATATTTTTTTATACAGCAGGTTCTTATTAGTTAACCATTTCATACATATTAGTGTATAAATGTCAATCCCAATCTCCCAATTCATCACACACACACCCCACCCAGCTTTCCCCCCTTGGTGTCCATACAGTTGTTCTCTACGTCTTTGTCTCAATTTCTGCCCTGCAAACTGGTTCATCTGTACCATTTTTCTAGGTTCCACGTATATGCATTAATATACGATTTTTGTTTTTCTCTTTCTAACTTACTGCTCTCTGTATGACAGTGTCTAGATCCATCCATGACTCTACAAATGACCCAGTTTCGTTCATTTTTATGGCTGAGTAATATTCCATTGTATATATGTACCACATCTTCTTTATCCATTTGTCTGTCGATGGGCATTTAGGTTGCTTCCATGTCCTGGCTATTGTAAATAGTACTGCAGTGAACATTGGGGTGCATGTGTCTTTTTGAATTATGGTTTTCTCTGGGTATATGCCCAGTAGTGGGATTGCTGGGTCATATGGTAATTCTATTTTTAGTTTTTTAAGGAACCTCCATACTGCTCTCCATAGTGGCTGTATCAATTTACATTCCCACCAACAGTGCAAGAAGGTTCCCCTTTCCCCACACCCTCTCCAGAATTTGTTGTTTCTAGGTTTTCTGATGATGCCCATTCTAACTGGTGTGAGGTTATACCTCATTGTAATTTTGATTTGCATTTCTCTAATAATTAGTGATGTTGAGCAGCTTTTCATGTGGTTCTTGGACATCTGTATGTTTTCTTTGGAAGAATGTCTCTTTAGGTCTTCTGCCCATTTTTGGATTGGGTTGTTTGTATTTTTAGTATTGAGCTGCATGAGCTGTTTATATATTTTGGAGATTAATCCTTTGTCCATTGATTCGTTTGCAAATATTTTCTCCCATTCTGAGGGTTGTCTTTTCATCTTGTTTATGGTTTCCTTTGCTGTGCAAAAGCTTTTAAGTTTCATTAGGTGCCATTTGTTTATTTTTGTTTTTATTTTCATTACTCTAGGAGGTGGATCAAAAAATATCTTGCTGTGATTTATGTCAAAAAGTGTTCTTCCTGGGCTTCCCTGGTGGCGCAGTGGTTGAGAATCCGCCTGCCGATGCAGGGGTCACGGGTTCATGCCCTGGTTCAGGAAGATCCCACATGCCGCGGAGCAACTAAGCCCGTGAGCCATGGCCGCTAAGCCTGCGCGTCCGGAGCCTGTGCTCCGCAACGGGAGAGCCCACAGAAGTGAGAGGCCCGCATACCACCAAAAAAAAAAAAAAAAAAAAAAAAAAAAAAAAAAAAAAAAAGTGTTCTTCCTAAGTTTTCCTCTAAGAGTTTTATAGTGTCCAATCTTAAAGTGGACACTCTAAAAGTTTTGTAGTGTCCAAAATTAAAGACATTTAGGTCTTTAATCCATTTTGAGTTTATTTTTGTGTATGGTGTTAGGGAGTGTTCTAATTTCATTCTTTTACATGTAACTGTCCAGTTCTCCCAGCACCACTTATTGAAGAGACTGTCTTTTCTCCCTTGTATATCCTTGCCTCCTTTGTCATATATTAGTTGACCATAGGTGCATGGGTTTATCTCTGGGCTTTCTATCCTGTTCCATTGATCTATATTTCTGTTTTTGTGCCAGTACCATATTGTCTTGATTACTGTCACTTTGTAGTATAGTCTAAAGTCAGGGAATCTGATTCCTCCAGCTACATTTTTTTTCCTTAAGACTGCTTTGGCTATTTGGGGTCTTCTGTGTCTCTGTACAAATTTTAAGATTTTTTGTTCTAGTTTTGTAAGAAATGCCATTGGTAATTGGTAGGTTTATTCCTAGGTATTTTATTCTTTTTATTGCAATGGTAAATGGGAGTGTTTGCTTAATTTCTCTTTCAGGTTTTTCATCATTACTGTAGAGGAATGCAAGAGATTTCTGTGCATTACAGAAACTTGTATCCTGCAACTTTACCAAATTCATTGATTAGCTCTAGAAGTTCTCTGGTGGCATCTTTAGGATTCTCTATGTATACTATCATGTCATCTGCAAACAGTGACAGTTTTACTTCTTGTTTTCCAATTTGTATTCTTTTTATTTATTTTTCTTCTCTGATTGCCATGGCTAGGACTTCCAAAACTATGTTGAATAATAGTGGTGAGAGTGGACATCCTTGTCTTGTTCCTGATCTTAGAGGAAATGCTTTCAGTTTTTCACCATTGAGAATGATGTTGGCTGTGGGTTTGTTGTATATGGCCTTTATTAAGTTGAGATAGGTTCCCTCTATGTCCACTTTCTGGAGAGTTTTTATCATAAATGGATGTTGAATTTTGTCAAAAGATTTTTTTGCATCTATTGAGATGATCATATGGTTTTTTTTCTTCAATTTGTTAATATGGTGTATCACATTGATTGACTTGTGTATACTGAAGAATCCTGGCATCCCTGGGATAAATCCCACCTGATCATGATGTGTGATCCTTTTAATGTGTTGTTGGATTCTGTTTGCTAGTATTTTGTTGAGCATTTTTGCATCTATATTCATCAGTGATATTGGTCTGTAACTTTCGTTTTTTGTAGTATCTTTGTCTGGTTTTGGTATCAGGGTGATGGTGGTTTCATAGAATGATTTTGGGAGTGTTCCTTCCTCTGCAACTTCTTGGAAGAGTTTGAGAAGGATGGGTGTTAGCTCTTCTCTAAATGTTTGATAGAATTCACCTGTGAAGCCATCTGCTCCTGGACTTTTGTTTCTTGGAAAATTTTTAATCAGTTTCAATTTAATTACTTGTGATGGGTCTGTTCATATTTTCTATTTCTTCCTGGTTCAATCTTGGAAGGTTATACCTTTCTAATAATTTGTCCATTTCTTCCAGGTTGTCCATTTTATTGGCATTGCTTGTAGTAGTCTCTTAGAATGCTTTGTATTTCTGAGGTATCTGTTGTAAGTTCTCCTTTTTTATTTCTAATTTTATTGATTTGAGCACTCTCCCTCTTTTTCTCGGTGAGTCTGGCTAACGTTTTATCAATTTTGTTTATCTTCTCAAAGAACCAGGTTTTAGTTTTATTGATCTTTCCTATTGTTTTCCTTGTTTCTATTTCCTTTATTTCTGCTCTGATCTTTATGATTTCTTTCCTTCTACTGACTTTGGGTTTTGTTTGTTATTCTTTCTCTAGTTCCTTTAGGTGTAAGGTTAGATTGTTTATTTGAGATGTTTGTTGTTTCTTGAGGTAGAATTCTATTGCTATAACTTCCCTCTTAAAACTACTTTTGCTGCATCCCATAGGTTTTGTATTGTTGTGTTTTCATTGTCATTTGTCTCTAGGTATTTTTTGATTTCCTCTTTGATTTCTTCAGTGATGTCTTGGTTATTTAGTAATGTATTGTTCACCCTCCATGTGTTTTTGTTTTTTTGTGGTTTTTTTCCCTGTAATTATTTCTAATCTCATAGCATTGTGGTCAGAAAAGATGTTTGATATGATTTCAATTTTCTTAAATTTACTGAGGCTTGATTTGTGACCCAAGATGTGATGTATCCTGCAGAATGTTCCACGTGCACTTGAGGAGAAAGTGTAATCTGCTGTTTTTGGATGGAATGTCCTATAAATATCAATTAAATCTATCTGGTCTGTTGTGTCATTTAAAGTTTTTGTTTCCTTCTTAATTTTCTGTTTGGAAGATCTGTCCATTGGTGTAAGTGAGGTGTTAAAGTCTCCCACTATTCTTGTGTTACTATCAATTTTCTCTTTTATAGCTGTTAGCAGTTGCCTTATGTATTGAAGTGCTCCTATGTTGGGTGCATATATATTTATAATTGTTTTATCTTCTTGGATTGATCCCTTGATCATTATGTAGTGTCCTTCCTTGTCTCTTATAATATTCTTTATTTTAAATTCTATTTTATCTGATATGAGTATTGCTACTCCAGCTTTTTTTGATTTCCATTTTCATGGAATATCTTTTTCCATCCCCTCACTTTCAGTCTGTATGTTTCCCTAGATCTGAAGTGGCTCTCTTGTAGGCAACATATATATGGGTCTTGTTTTTTGTATCCATTCAGCGAACCTGTGTCTTTCAGTTGGAGCATTTAATCCATTCACGTTTAAGGTAATTATTGATATGTATGTTCCTATTATCATTTTCTTAATTGTTTTAGGTTTGTTTTTTAGGTCCTTTTGTTATCTTGTGTTTCCCACTTAGAGAAGTTCCTTTAGCATTTGTTGTAGAGCTGGTTTGGTGGTGCTGAATTCTTTTAGCTTTTGCTTCTCTGTAAAGCTTTTTATTTCTGCATTGAATCTGAATGAGATCCTTGCTGGGTAGAGTAATCTTGGTTGTAGGTTCTTCCCTTTCATCATTTTAAATATATCATGCCACTCCCTTCTGGCTTGTAGAGTTTCTGCTGAGAAATCAGCTGTTAACCTTATGGGAGTTCCCTTGTTTTTTTTTGTTTGTTTGTTTTGTTTTTTTGGTTTTTGTGGTACACGGACCTCTCACTGTTGTGGCCTCTCCCGTTGTGGAGCACAGGCTCTGGACGCACAGGCTCAGCAGCCATGGCTCACGGGCCCAGCCGCTCCGCGGCATGTGGGATCTTCCCAGACCAGGGCACGAACCCATGTCCCCTGCATCGGCAGGTGGATTCTCAACCACTGCGCCACCAGGGAAGCCCCCCTTGTATGTTATTTGTCATTTTTCCCTTGCTGCTTTCAATAATTTTTCTGTCTTTCATTTTTTCCAATTTGATTAATATGTGTCTCAGTATATTTCTCCTTGGGTTTATCCTGTATGGGACTCTGCGTTTCCTGGACTTGGGTGTCTATTTCCTTTCCCACGTTAGGGAAGTTTTCGACTATAATTTCTTCACATATTTTCTTGGGTCCTTCCTGTCTCTCCTCTCCTTCTGGGACCCTTATAATGAAAATGTTGTTGCATTTAATGTTGTCCCAGAGGTCTCTTAGGCTGTCTTCATTTCTTTTCATTCTTCTTTCTTTATTCTGTTCCGCAGCAGTGAGTTCCACCATTCTGTCTTCCAGGTCACTTATCCGTTCTTCTACCTCAGTTATTCTGCTATTGATTCCTTCTAGTGTATTTTTCATTGCAGTTATTGTGTTGTTCATCTCTGTTTGTTTGTTCTTTAATTCTTCTAGGTCTTTGTTACACAGTTCTTGCATCTTCTCAATCTTTGCCTCCGTTCTTTTTCCGAGGTCCTGTATCATCTTCACTATCATTATTCTGAATTCTTTTTCTGGAAGGTTGCCTATCTCCACTTCATTTAGTTGTTTTTCTGGGGTTTTATCTTGTTCCTTCATCTGGTACATAGTCCTCTGCCTTTTCATCTTGTCTATCTTTCTGTGAATGTGATTTTCATTCCACAGACTGCAGGATTGTAGTTCTTCTTGCTTCTGCTGTCTGCCCTCTGGTGGATGAGGCTATCTAAGAGGCTTGTGTAAGTTTCCTGCTGGGAGGGACTGGTGGTGGGTAGAGCTGGCTGTTATTCTGGTGAACAGAGCTCAGTAAAATTTTAATCTGCTGTCTGCTGATGGATGTGGCTGGGTTTCCTCCTTGTTGGTTGTTTGGCCTGAGGCAACCCAACACTGGAGCCTACCCAACTCTTCGGTGGGGCTAATGGTGGACTCTGGGAGGGTCCACACCAGGGAGTACTTCCCAGAACTTCTGCTGCCAGTGTTCTTGTCCTCACAGTGAGCCACAGCCACCCACTGCCTCTGCAGGACACCCTCCAATACTAGCAGGTAGGTCTGCTTCAGTCTCCTACGGTGTCACTGCTACTTTCTTTGGGTCCCTATACGCACACTACTTTTTGTGTGCCCTCCAAGAGTAGAATCTCTGTTTCCCCCAATCCTGTCAAAGTCCTGCAATCAAATCCTGTTAGCGTTCAAAGTCTGATTCTCTAGGAATTCCTCCTCCCGTTGCCCAAACCCCAGGTTGGAAGCCTGACATGGGGCTCAGAACCTTCACTCCAGTGAGTGGACTTCTGTGGTGTAAATGTTCTCCAGTCTGTTAGTCACCCACCCAGCCGTTATGGGATTTGATTTTATTGTGATCGCAACCCTCCTACTGTCTCATTGCGGCTTCTCCTTTGTCTGTGCATGTGGGGTATCTTTTCTGGTGAGCTGCAGTGTCTTCCTGTTGATGATTGTTCAGCAGTTAGTTGTGATTCCAGTGCTCTCACAAGAGGGAGTGAGAGCACATCTTTCTACACTGCCATCTTGAACCTATTTTTTCGACCTGGTGCATGCTTTAAAGGATAGGTAGGATCACTATTGTTTTTGGACTAAGCAGAATGTGGCTAAAGATCAAATTAGATGATTATACACTGAAATCTCTGGTAAACCTCTTTCTTGTTTTTGTTTTAATACTACAAAGACAAGATCGCTTTGTCGACTGAGAAAAATGCACAACCTTAAAAGTTGAGAATTATGTTTTATTAGATGGCTTTACTGAGGACTGTAACATGGGAAGCAGGCTCTTAGATAGCTCTGAGGAACGGTTCCCAAGAGGTATGAGAGAAGCCAGGGTATATAGGAGTTTTAGCTGGGGTGGGGGTGGGGAAACATGTACTAGAACATCAAAAGATTACTGCTAATCACAAAAGGCAGACATCTCAATTTAATGATTTTAATGATTTTCTATGTATAGGAAGATGCAAGAGTCTGGGCTTATTGATATCATTCCTTTGATATGCACCTTTATAGGGCCAGTATCATGTTTTTCTCCATCCTGAATTTCCCTCAGGGTGCACGGGGTGGGGGGCTGATGCAGTGGCTGATGGCTTTATGGCCACAACATCCTTTGTTTACTGAAATAGCAGGTGACATTCTTTGTCCACATTTAAGAAGAGCAGAGATAGGAATAGAACCTCATGTATCTTTGCAGAATAAACTAGGTGTTCCTGATATGTGACATAAATGTGGAAGGAGGAGAATAGAAACTGTTTTCACCAAAAGAAATGAAGTAGTTAAAGTACATCTCACTAAAAAGTCAGAAGTCCTCCCACCTTAGTTGCTATACCTCCCCATTCCCACCAAAAATAGGATTTATCAGGCTGGGTGTATAAGAGTTCAGGAGATCATTCCAAGAAAAAGCGTCAAACTTTGGTGAAAACTGATACATCCAAGATGGTATGCAAGGTATTTAACAATCAGTTCAGTGCATGACCAGTCAGAAATTATACTAGCAAGCCCTTAAGCTGTATCAGTGCATCCTAATGTCAAGACAGGTATTTGTCGACCTTTTAATTTGTTTTATAGAGGAGGTGTCTGTTTTTTATCCTAGACTAGTGCCTTGCACATAGTAGTTGCTGAATAAATATTTGTTGAATGAATGACATGTTCAAAAATTTAAAGAGAGTAAAAACTATAAAAGCTGTTAGAACAGAATAAATATTTATATAGGCATTTCATGTAGCCTGAGAGGAATAGCAGGACATGAAAAACAGCAATTAGGAATGCTAGGGAGCAGAACATAGCAACTGCAAGGTACATGGGATTTAAAGTTTGAAAGATGTGAGTTCAAAACTCTTTGCTGGCTACTGGATTTGTGATCTCATATAAAGCTTCTCTGTTGTTTTATTGGCTTTTGGGGGCGGGGGGTTGGCTTGGTTTTTCTGCATGTGTTTTTTAAAAATTTGTATTGGAGTATAGTTGATTTAAAATGTTGTGCTAGTTTCTGCTGTACAGCAAAGTGTATCATTCATACGTATACATATATTCACTTTTTTTTAGATTCTTTTCCCATATAGGTCCTTACAGAATATTGAGAAGAGTTCCCTGTGCTATACAATAGGTCCTTATTTGTTATCTATTTTATATATAGTAGTGTGTATTTGTCAATCCCAATCAATTACAGGCTGTTTTTAAGGTCTTTGTCTTTCATCTGCAGCATTTTCACTAAGATGAAATGTAGATTTCTATTCTGCTTGGGACTCATATTTTCTGAGCATGAAGTTTCCTGTCTTTCATCAATTCTGGATTCTCAGCTAATATTTCTTTAAATACTGACTCTTCTTTTGATCTAAAATTGATTTTAGACACATAGTGAGGCTTATCTTTCTCTCTTCCATGTCTTAAACTCTTTTACATTTTCCCTGTTTTTATCTTTTCTCTGCTACATCTTTGATTTCAATGATTTTCTTTGTTTTGTCTGAACTGCTGTTTGACTTTCCCATTGAGACTTTAACTTCAGTGATCATATATTTCAAGTCTAAAAGTTCTATTTGTTGTCTTAAATCTTAAATCTCTTTTTCCCCTTGTGTCTTGTTATTCTGTTTCTATTTATTTCATGGTAAGTGGGAATTTGCCTGTGGGAATCTTTTCTGGTCTGAGCTGAAGAGGTTTCTCTCTAAAATAGTTGTACGTTTGTTTCTGACAGATCTATCAGGCATATTCCTAGCCCAAACCCCTTTCATGCTACTTCCTTAACTGGAATTTCATACTCTACATGGTAGCATCAATTAGAATTGCAAACTCTAGGGAAAAAATGCCCCCAAGTGTAATGAATTCTTAGGGAAGCCCTTTTTGTTTCCTCTACCCAGAGCCAGGCAAAAGAAGACAAGTTCTTTCCTTACCTATCTGTGCTGAAGGGCAGATTTTTTTCCCTAAATTTCCCTTTAACTGAGGATGTAGTTACTCAAAGGTCCCTGCTTTTTGTAAGAGTTTCAATTCCATGTCCTGTGAACCCTCCATTTTCTCTATGAGCTCAAAGGCTTTATCTCATGTTCTTTCCTGGATGTTATACCTCTAATCTCCCGGGGTTTTTGCTGTTTTCATTTCCGAATTTGTACTTGCCTTCTGGGGATTTCCTCTTATTGCAAACTCAGCTACGCATAGTTCGTTTTGTTGAGGGTAAGTTCTCAGGGTATCTTCCTTGCTGCAAGAAATGGAAATCTCCTACTTTCTAATATTAGGTCCAATTATATGACTTGTTGATATTTGACCTTTTTTGACCTATACAATTTTATGTTTCATAATATCATAATTCTTAAATATTTAACTTAAGTATTTTCTACCCCTCAGTGTTGATATAAGGATTAAATGAGATAATATATGTAAAGATCTTATCAGTTTGGACATGTAGTTAACAATAAATGGTAGTTTCACATTATAAACATATACGTCCATAAATGCATAAAATACTATGTGAAGGATATATATCACAAATATATGTACTCTTAGCAGGATTTGCTTCAAGGGAGGGGAATTTAATTGCTGGAAACAGGGAAGGGAAGAGACAATTTTTTCCTGTAAACTCCTTGGTAACTTCTGAATTTTGAACTATTTGCATATATTCCCTATTCAAAAATTATTGTAGAAATGAAAAATTATAAACCCATCAAACTACCTGACATGCTATATATAAGGTAGAGCATGAGATTTGGGGATGGATTTTCACTTTTCTGCTATATATTTGGTGATGTTTGAATTTTTCTAATGTGTTTATATGCTATGTTTATAATTTAAATATTAAAGCTAAAAAATCACTTGGACATATGTCCATATCGGTATGACACATTATTTTAACCTATTTGTGAACCTATATGTCAGAACCAAGGTTACCATTAGCTTAAAGACAGTCAGTGGGCAACTCATTCTAATTTGGTGTGAAGAGCAACAGCAACAAAAAATTTTAAACAAGGTAGCTTCAAAAACTAAACTTTAGAGACAGCAGAGATACTTTATAGGCATAAATTACATTCTGTGCTTTGAATATTTTAGAGAAGATATTCGGCCTCAGAGTAGAAGCAATTATTGCCAAGACACGGTAGAAAAAAATGAGACAGCGTTTTGTTGTGTTGGCAATTTTTCTTAAAACAAAGCAACCACTGCTTTTTAAAACAGGATCTCACCATGACTCCTCTGTATGGCGTGGTAATGAAGACATTTACTACAAAGATGCTAATGGAGTTTTTAAGTTGTACCTTCATTTGGGGATGTTTCCCTAAAAAATATGAGGTCATTAAAAGAAGTTATCACAGCATATTAAGTGCCCAACATCCTTCTAAGTACTCACCCAGTATGGCAAGAGGAGAGCCGTCTGTATCTCTGGACAAGTAGAATTTGCGTTAATTTTTTTTTCCTTAGGCATGTGAGGTAATGTGGTATTGTATTGACATATCCCCCCACACACCCTAAATACGGTCTACATCACGCTTGCTTAACCTCTGTACTACTGACATTTCAGGCCTGCTAACTCTTCGTGGTGGGAGCTGTCCTGTGCCCTGTAAGATGCGTAGCAGCACCCCCAGTTTCTATCCCCAGATGTCAGTAGCACTCCCCCTCCTCAGTTTTTCCTACAGACATTGCTAAATATTCTCTGGGGAACAAAATTGCTCCTGATTGAGAGGGATTTGAGCAATCTACCTCTTGCTAAATTCTTTGCTCTGAGCCTATATGGGTAAGTTAAGTGTCAAGATGGAGAAGAAACACCTTGAAAGTCTTTCTAGGGCTTAATGAGGAGGAAACTCATAGCTTAGCCTGGTTCTCTCACTAGATATACCAAAGAGGCTCAGTGGCAACATCCCAGTGCTACTCAAAAGAAATGCCAGCGTCCTTCCATTGAGACTCTTATGAAATGTGTCAGTTTGGAAGGTACTCCTTCTGCTAGTCATATACACAAAGGCCATTTGTAAATAGTACCTGGGCGTTCTTTTGTGTACAAGCTCATATATAAAGGAGCACAGGAAAGACTGGCAGGAAGGTCTTAGGCCATATTCTCCTCCTTGGCTCATTAAGAAGAATCACATTATGTCTATCTTCTCAGTCAGATATACCCGTCTGCACACAACACAGCTTAGAAAGGTTTGCTTGCTCTTAATTCAGCTAGTATATATTGGACAACTTAAAAATTCTAGGTGGAAGATCTCTATTTAAAACATTGCCATCCACTCATACCATGTTCATTTCCAAATTACTTAAAACTTTGCACTTCAGAATATTAACTTTGTAAAAGTCTAACTTGGCGTGGAAAGAGAGTAAATTTGGGAAAAATTTCTCTTTAAAAAGTGAATCAGAGAGTCATGTTAATCTAGGAGTTTGTCTCCCTTGTCCTACCTTCTTTAAAGAATAGTAAACATTTTCATGCAAAATGGAATTACTTGTAGGGATCCCTGCTCTGAGCATAGTAAATAAACTGTAATTTGCAAAGTCCATTGTCAAGGATCAACATTAAGAAGTGAATAATCATAGTCAACTGGGTGCAAGTTTTTATCATTTAAATATCACCGAATATGCTTGAATAGGCACATTTAATTTTTAAAAATTAAAACGGTAAAATTATTCGGGGTTTTTTTAATTAAAAAAAATTTTTAACATCCTATTGGAGTATAATTGCTTTACATTGTTGCGTTAGTTTCTTCTGTATGACAAACGGAACCAGCTATACATATACGTATATTCCCATATCTCCTCCCTCTTGCGTCTGCCTCCCACCCTCCCTATCCCACCCCTCTAGGTGGTTACAAAGCACCGAGCTGATCTCCCTGTGCTATGCGGCTGCTTCCCACTAGCTATCGATTTTACATTTGGTAGTATATATTAGTCCATGCCACTCTCTCACTTCGTCCCAGCTTACCCTTCTCCCTCCCCACGTATTCAAGTCCATTCTCTACGTCTGCGTCATTATTTCTGTCCTGGCCCGAGATTCATCAGAACCTTTTCTTTTTTTCCCCTTAGATTCCATATATATGTGTTAGCATATGCTATTTGTTTTTCTCTTTCTGACTAACTTCACTCTGTATTACAGACTCTGGGTCCATCCACTTCACTACAAATAACTCAATTTCTTTTCTTTTTATACCTGAGAAATATTCCATGGTATACATGTGCCACATCTTCTTTATCCATTCATCTGTCGATGGACACTTACGTTGCTTCCATGTCCTGGCTATTGTAAATAGAGCTGCAATGAACTTTGTGGTACATGACTCTTTTTTTGTTTGTTTGTTTGTTTTGGTTTTTTTTTTAACATCTTTATTGGAGTATAACTGTTTTACAATGGTGTGTTAGTTTCCGCTTTACAATAAAGTGAATCAGTTATGTTCCCATATCTCTTCCCTCTTGTGTCACCCTCCCTCCCACCCTCCCTATCCCACCCCTCTAGGTGGTCACAAAGCACAAAGGGGATCTTCCTGTGCTATGCAGCAGCTTCCCACTAGCTATCTAATTTACATTTGGTAGTGTATATATGTCCATGCCACTCTCTCACTTCGTCACAGCTTACCCTTCCCCCTCCCCATATCCTCAAGTCCATGCTCTAGTAGGTCTGTGTTTTATTCCTGTCCTGCCACTAATCTCTTCATGACATTTTTTTTTCTTAGATTCCATATATATGCGTTGGCATACGGTATTTGTTTTTTTCCTTCTGACTTACTTCACTCTGTATGACAGACTCCAGGTCTATCCACCTCATTACAAATAACTCAGTTTCATTTCTTTTTATGGCTGAGTAATATTCCATTGTATATATGTGCCACATCTTCTTTAGCCATTCATCTGTTGATGGACACTTAGTTTGCTTCCATGTCCTGGCTATCATAAATAGAGCTGCAGTGAACATTTTGGTACATGACTCTTTTTGAATTATGGTTTTCTCAGGGTATATGCCCAGTGTGGGGTTGCTGGGTCTTTTGGTAGTTCTATTTTCAGTTTTTTAAGAAACCTCCATACTGTTCTCCATAGTGGCTGTATCAATTTACATTCCCACCAACAGTGCAAGAGGGTTCCCTTTTCTCCACACCCTCTCCAGCATTTATTGTTTCTAGATTTTTTGATGATGCCATTCTGACTGGTGTGGTCATTGTAGTTTTGATTAGCATTTCTCTAATGATTAGTGATGTTGAGCATCCTTTCATGTGTTTGTTGGCAATCTGTATATCTTCTTTGGAGAAATGTCTATTTAGGTCTTCTGCCCATTTTTGGATTGGGTTTTTTGTTTTTTTGATTTTGAGCTGCATGAGTTGCTTGTAAATTTTGGAGATTAATCCTTTGTCAGTTGCTTCATTTGCAAATATTGTCTCCCATTCTAAAGGTTGTCTTTTCATCTTGCTTATGGTTTCCTTTGCTGTGCAAAAGCTTTTAAGTTTCATTAGGTCCCATTTGTTAATTTTTGTTTTTATTTCCATTTCTCTAGGAGGTGGGTCAAAAAGGATTTTGCTGTTATTTATTTCACAGAGTGTTCTGCCTAATGTTTCCTCTAAGAGTTTTATAGTGTCTGGCCTTACATTTAGGTTTTTAATCCATTTTGAGTTTACTTTTGTGTATTGTGTTAGGGAGTGTTCTAATTTTGTTCTTTTACATGTAGCTGTCCAGTTCTCCCAGCACCACTTATTGAAGAGGCTGTCCTTTTCTCCATTGTATACTCTTGCCTCCTTTATCACAGATGAGGTGACCATATGTACATAGAATTATCTCTGGGCTTTCTATCCTGTTCCATTGATCTATATGTCTGTTTTTGTGCCAGTACCATACTGTCTTCATTACTCTAGCTTTGTAGTGTACTCTGAAATCAGGGAGTCAGATTCCTCGAGTTCTGTTTTTCTTTCTCAGGACTGCTTTGCTATTCAGGGTCTTTTGTGTTTCCATACAATTTGTGAAATTTTTTGTTCTAGTTCTGTGAAAAATGCCATTGGGAGTTTGATAGGGATTGCATTGAATCTGTAGATAGCTTTGTGTAGTATAGTCAATTTCACAATATTGATTCTTCCAATCCAGGAGCATGGCATATCTCTCCATCTGTTTGTATCCTCTTTAATTTCTTTCATCCGTGTCTTATAGTTTTCTACATACAGGTCTTTTGTCTCCTTAGGTAGGTTTATTCCTAGGTATTTTATTCTTTTTGTTGCAATGGTAAATGGGAGTGTTTCCTTAATTTCTCTCTCAGATTTTTCATCATTAGTGTATAGGAATACAAGAGACTTCTGTGTATTAATTTTGTTTCCTGCAACTTTAACAAATTCATTGATTAGCTCTTGTAATTTTCTGCTGGCATCTATGGGATTCTCTATGTATAGTATCATGTCATCTGCAGACAGTGAGTTTTACTTCTTCTTTTCCAATTTGAATTCCTTTTATTTCTTTTTCTTCTCTGATTGCTGTGGCTAAAACTTCCAAAACTATGTTGAATAATAGTGGTGAGAGTGGGTAACCTAGTCTTGTTCCTAATCTTAGTGAAAATTGTTTCCATTTTTCACCGTTGAGAATGATGTTGGCTGTGGGTTTATCATATATGGCTTTTATTATGTTGAGGCAAGTTCCCTCAACATAATAAAAGAAATGCCAAAGGCTCTTTCTACATCTATTGAGATTATCATATGGTTTTTCTCCTTCAGTTTGTTAATATGGTGTATCACATTGATTGATTTGCGATATTGAAGAATCTTTGCATTCCTGGGATAAACCCCACTTGATCATGGTGTATGATCCTTTTAATGTGCTGTTGGATTCTGTTTGCTAGTATTTTATTGAGGATTTTTGCACCTATGTTCATCAGTGATATTGGCCTGTAGTTTTCTTTTTTTGTGACATCCGTGTTTGGTTTTGGTATCAGGGTGATGGTGACCTCATAAAATGAGTTTGGAAGTGTTCCTACCTCTGCTATATTTTGGAAGAGTTTGAGAAGGATAGTGTTAGCTCTTCTCTAAATGTTTGGTAGAATTCACCTGTGATGCCATCTGGTCCTGGGCTTTTGTTTGTTGGAAGATTTTTAATCACAGTTTCAATTTCAGTCATTGTGATTGATCTATTTATGTTTTCTGTTTCTTCCTGGTTCAGTCTCAGAAGGCTGTGCTTTTCTAAGAATTTGTCCATTTCTTCCAGGTTGTGCATTTTATTGGCATATAGTTGCCTGTAGTAATCTCTCATGATCCTTTGTATTTCTGCAGTTTCAGTTCTTCTCCTTTTTCATTTCTAATTCTATTGATTTGAGTTTTCTCCCTTTTTTTTCTTGATGAGTCTGACTAATGGATTATCAATTTTGTTTATCTTCTCAAAGAACAAACTTTTAGTTTTATTGATCTTGCTATTTTTCCTTCATTTCTTTTTCATCTATTTCTGATCTGATCTTTATGATTTCTTTCCTTCTAGTAACTTTGGGGTTTTTTTGTTCTTCTTTCTCTAATTGTTTTATGTGTATGGTTAGCTTGTTTATTTGAGATTTTCCTTGTTTCTTGAGATAGGTTTGTGTTGCTATAAACTTCCCTCTTAGAACTGCTTTTGCTGCATCCCATAGGTTTTGGGTCATTGTGTTTTCATTGTCATTTGTTTCTAGGTATTTTTTAAATTTCCTCTTTGATTTCTTCAGTTATCTCTTGGTTATTTAGTAGTGTATTACTTAGCCTCCATGTGTTTGTATTTTTTTACAGATTTTTTCCTGTAATTGATATCCAGTCTCATAGCATTGTGGTCTGGAAAGATACTTGATATGATTGCAATTTTCTTAAATTTACCAGGGCTTGATTTGTGATCCAAGATATGATCTATCCTAGAGAATGTTCCATGAGCACTTAAGAAGGAAAGTGCATTGTTTTGGGGGGATGGAATGTCCTATAAATATCAATTAAGTCCATCATGTCTGATGTGTCATTTAAAGCTTGTGTTTCCTTATTTATTTTCATTTTGGATGATCTGTCCATTGGTGAAAGTTGGGTGTTAAAGTCCCCTATTACTATTGTGTTATTTTCCCTTTTATGACTGTTTGCATTTGCCTTATGTATTGAGGTGCTTCTATTTTCGGTGCATAAATATTTACAATTGTGATATCTTCTTCTTGGATTGATCCCTTGATCATTATGTAGTGTCCTTCTTTGTCTCTTGTAATAATCTTTTTTTAAAGTCTATTTTGTCTGATATGAGTATTACTACTCCCGTTTTCTTTTGATTTACATTTGCATGGAATAACTTTTTCCATCCCCTCACTTTCAGTCTGTATGTGTCCCTAAGTCTGAAGTGGGTCTCTTGTAGACAGCATATAGATGGGTCTTGTTTTTGTATCCATTCAGCCAGTCTATTTCTTTTGGTGGGAGCATTTAATCCACTTACATTTAAGGTAATTATCAATATGTATGTTCCTATTATCATTTTCTTAATTGTTTGGGTTTGTTTTTGTAGGTCTTTTCCTTCTCTTGTATTTCCTGCCTAGAGAAATTCCTTTAGCATTTCTTGTAAAGCTGGTTTGGTGGTGTTGAATTCTCTTAGCTTTTGCTTGTCTGTAAGTGTTTTAATTTCTTTGTTGAATCTGAATGAGATCCTTGCTGGGTAGAGTAATCTTGGTTGTAGGTTTTTCACTTTCATCACTTTAAATATGTCCTGCAACTCCCTTCTGGCTTGCAAATTTTCCACTGAAAGATCAGCTGTTAAACTTATGGGGATTCCCTTTTATGTTATTTGTTACTTTTCCCTTGCTGCTTTTAATATTTTTTCTTTGTACTTAGTTTTTGATAGCTTGATTAATATGTGTCTTGGTGTATTTCTCTTTGTATTTATCCTGTATGAGACTCTGCACTTCCTGGACTTGATTGACTATTTCCTTCCCCATATTAGGGAAATTTTCAACTATAATCTCTTCAAATATTTTCTCAGTCCCCTTTTTTTTCTATTCTTCTCCAGAACCCCTATAATTCGAGTGTTGGTGCATTTAATGTTGTTCCAGAGGTCTCTGAGACTGTCCTCAATTCTTTTCATTCTTTTTTCTTTATTCTGCTCTGTGGTAGTTATTTCCACTCTTTTATCTTCCATGTTACTTATCCATTCTTCTGCCTCAGTTATTCTGCTATTGATTCCTTCTAGAGAATTTTTACTTTCTTTTATAGTGTTGTTCATCATCATTGTTTATTTGCTCTTCAGTTCTTCTAGGTCCTTTAAGGATTCTTTCCCTTTTCACATAGGGAATTTCATGTTTGCTTTGAAGTAAATAAAAAGTTTTCAATCTAGGGAAGGAAAATGGCCAAATGATTCCCAAGCCAATGGGAGATGAAGTCCAGAGCATCACTTTGACAGCACAAAGATATGGCTTTGGGTAAACCATGACATAGCTCAGTTATGCATCTCTTCCATGGGGGTTAGAGTTTTGCTTCTAGAACAGGCATTTGGTTCTAGAGAAATAGTTAATTTTTTTTCCATTGCAGCAGTGCTTAATTAGATGTGCCCTGAGGATACTATCAGTTTTCTCTGTAAGGTCATTGTAAATTATGTGGGTGTTGTAATAGGTGTGGTTCTACACATTGGAAAGCCACATAGCCTAGATGTAGGAGTTAATCTGTCAAAGTTGGACTTCAGGTTCTTGCTGCAGGCTGTCTTAGCATAGCCAGAATCACACTGTCTTCAGAAGAGCAACTGAACCCAGAACTGGAGGGTGGCTTAGTATATTGTTTAGTTTATTTAATTTTAAAGATATTTGCATTTTATCCTCATCAGTATTAGTGTAGGTCAATTTCTTAGGTAACCAGATGAATAATTTTTAACATTTGTTCATAATATCATTGTTGTGCATATATACAAGCCTTAAGGATGGAAAATGAGAAAACAATAAACACAACATTTTACCTAGCTTCTGAGAAACAGTGTTCATACCACAGTGTTACACCACAGAGGCTATTTTTATTTTTTTTCTAAAACATAATGTAGACCATAAAATTATTCACAAAACACTCCAAGGTCTCATTTATCAATCCTATCAGACATTAAAAATATTTATCTCAGGGCTTCCCTGGTGGCGCAGTGGTTGAGAGTCTGCCTGCCGATGCAGGGGACACGGGTTCGTGCCCCGGTCCGGGAAGATCCCACATGCCGCGGAGCGGCTGGGCCCGTGAGCCATGGCCGCTGAGCTTGCGCGTCCAGAGCCTGTGCTCCGCAACGCGAGAGGCCACAACAGTGAGAGGCCCGCGTACCGCAAAAAAAAAAAAAAAAAAGTATCTCATTTGCAGAATGTTGGGAGGAAAAATTATACATTCAGTGCTACATTCAACATCATTTTTTTTCCCTGCTGTCAAAAATGTAAACAGTTTACTTTTCACTGGAGCCAATGCATTATAATCTTACTCTGTTAAAGGCCAAACTTGAGGATTATACATCTGAGAGAAGAAATTTCCTTCAATTTGTTTAAAATATACTTTTAGTATGTGGGAGTGAGCTGACTGGGTAGTGCTAAAACTTCCACTGGTCTGTAGACTATGATTTCTTAAAAAAGAGTGTAAATCTAAAGAAGACGCACACACTGAGTGTGCTACTGGGCAGATGCCAAAGGAAAAGAAGTAACTGTTAAGGGGAGGGAGGTTTAAGATGCGTGAAAAGGAACCGGTCAACTGGAACAAAAAGCACACAACCTAAAAGTTGAGAATTATGTTTTATTCGGGGTCCTTACTGAGGACTGTAACCAGGGAAGCAGTCTCCCGCTAGCTCTGAGGGACTGATCCCAAGAGGTAAGGGAGGAGCCAGGGTATATCGGAGTTTTTGCTCAAAACAAACAAACAAAAAAACCCAATACCAAAAAAATGTAGTCAAACATCTAAAGATGACTGCTAATCACGAAAAACCAGACATCTCAAGTTAATGATTTTCATGCTTTTCTATGTATGGGAAGATGCAAGAGTCTGGACTCACTGAAATTATCCCTTTGATCTGCATCTTAGCTATCTAGGACCAGTATCCTATTTTCCTCCATCCTGAATTCCCCAGTTTGGTTGGGCTGAAGTCTTTTCTTGATGAAAAGAAGGTCATAAATAAAGATTTCTTGCTCAGCATAGGTGGCTGAATCTGCTGCTATTAATCACACACTTGCTATCTAGTCGCACCCTAACTCAGCTGGTGGTGCAGGTTCTGTTGCTACCGTCTCTGGCCGTGTTAGGGGAGCATAGATGGGAAAGATACAGAAAGGAACAGAAAGATGAATCTCAGGGGAAATAGTAAAATGTCTGAGAGGTGAGCCTTTTGGATTGGGACGTCCCATTTTTGTTCATCAGCCACTTCAGATGCGTCACAAATATCCCCCAGTCAGCGGTCAGAATAACCCCCTCCATCCTTTATGTTCCCATAGGATTTGTTTATACTTCAAGGGGAGCACATGTGACAGAGTGTTATTGTTTGTTCATGTGTCTCCTCCTCCCAGCAACACTTAGGTTTCCTAGTGGACCATATCTGTGAAGTCTAGTTATCTGTCCAGCACCTGGAAAAGGGTCTACACACAGTATTTGCTTAATGCATACTGCATGAATGAACAATCAAGTACAAAAATAAATTGTCTCTACCCAGAAGTTGGATTCATCACCTATTCCCCCTGTATTCTCAGTACCCAGCACAATTCCTGACTAGCAGGGTCTTGGTATAAACAAGTAGGTAAAAAAGATCTGTGGCAAATGTTTGAACACCAGCTTGAAGCTGGAACAAATTACTTTACATCTCTGTGCTTCAGTTTTCTCACCTTTAAACTGGGGTTAATGATTGATTAACTCCATACTACGTGCATTAACGTTTTGCCACAGTACCAGACAGGAATAAGGCCTCATTAAAATATCAGCAAATCTTACAGTAAAGGCTATAAAATTGACTTAATTCTTCAGTCTCTATTTAGGTTGAATGTTTATTTAATTTTTAAGTTTCAAAATTCTATGAGAAAAAGGCTAATGTGATAGTAAAAAGCTTTGTATATCTGGCATGTTATTCACAAAAAAGTTGAATGAAATGGAATTACCCCAAAATCAAGGGGCTATAATTGTCACAATTAAACACATTGATTCCAGTTAAATCTAGATGTTTGTTTAGCTGACCCCACTGTTCACATGGTCACTGTATGTTGCCATCACCCCCAACTCATCAAATCCTTTCCATTGTATCACAAGTTAAATTTATTTACCACTGTATATCCCAGAAGCATTCTCATAGAGCCTCATACACTGAAGCTTTAGTTTCACAACATTCTTATGCCTGACAGAGAAAATACAGTTTTAGTTTACAGAATGGAGATAACTGAAGTTGGGCTTAAGTAATCTGTCCTAAGACAGTAGATACTTTTGTAAGGAAATACCTAACTAGCAGTTGGACAATAATTAGCAATTGGATAATCTGGCCCAGGGTCTAGGTCTACCTTAAGTAGCTGAGTACACTTGGGCTCATTTTTTAAATTCTCTGAGTTTTGGTGTTTTTATTTATAAAATGTGAGTAAAGGTCTCTGCTGCTTTTAAATGGCATAACTTTTGTGACGATCAAATGATGTCATATACCTGAAAAATTTTTTGAAAACATAAGACAGATATTAAATCCTACACCTAAGTATCTCATATTTGTTGCTTCTCTCTTTAAAAGAGTCTCTTTTGAAACACTGCCAGGGCGTAAACAAATATTGCCACAATATGCCTTGGAGGGCTCTTTTGTTAACTGGGTCAAAGATCAGTTCTCCAAGTATAATCTAGCATGATTATATTGACTTAACAAATGAGGAAACTGGAACACAGAGGTGCTCTGACTTGCCCTGATTTTACAAATCATGCTAATGTAGTGGCTCCTATATCAAGAAACCCAGCCTAATTCCTTCTGTTCACTGCAACAACCACAGAATGAGGAGGCCTTTGTATTTTATGTGTAAGGTAATAAATGCAGAAGTAATGGGCTGACATATATAGGCCACCTGCTTTCCCAGAACTGAATCTCTTGAATACTCAAACTGAAGATACATGATTTAATAAACATAAAAATATAGAGAATTTACATTTATTCGGGGCAGCATCAAGAATTGGAGCTTTTGTAAATGTTTCCTTGAAGGAAGAATCTCTAGAAACTTGTGCTGAAATGCATACAGATCTGGTAGAACCTTGTTTGCACTTGCTTTTTTTTTTTTTTTTTTTTTTTTGACTGCATAGGATATTTGTGCTGTAACTGAGGCTTTGGCTGTAGTAGGTCCTAGAAGGTCCTTTACTTCTGTCACAGACAAATAAAAGCAGCAGCAGCTAAGAGAACCTGGGAGAAAATACCAGTAGGTATCCTGGATCAGTTGTCATTAACTAGTGTCTCACAGCCTAGACAGAATGTTTTGGTATGTCATTCTCTGGTAGGCCTGTAAGCATTTCTAGCTTAAATAAAGATTTGATTTTTCTCTTTGAATACCAGCAGGGACAAACAATTAATTTACTGATTGGTAAATGGTGTGTACAGCTCTGTTGTCAAAGATAATCAGTCATGTTTAATGAGACTCTGCCTTCATTAAAGTCATCAGAGTCATTAATAAGTAAATATGTGCCTAGATCTCATAGAATTTGTACCTCATAATAAAGACTAAGCTAAGTCCAGATTTCCCTGAAACAAGCACTTAGAAAGAAATTGAGAAAAATGAAGTTAATTCAACAATAATAACTTTTCCCTGGAGTCAGAAATCACCAGTCTCCAAGAAGGACATATAAAATGAGCCTTGGGACATGATATTATGCATAGAAGATCCTAAAGATGGCATCAGAAAACTATAATATTAGAGTTCATCAATGAGTTCGGTAAAGTTTCAGGATACAAAAGTAGCATATGGTAATCTGTTGCATTTCAATACACTAATAACAAACTATCAGAAATAGAAATTGAGGAAACAATCCCATTTACCATCACATCAAAAAGAACAAAATACCTAGGGATAAATCTATCTAAGGAGGCAAAATATCTGTAATCTGAAAACTCTAAGATATTGATAAAAGAACTTGAAGACAACACAAACAGAAGGAAAGATACTGTGTTCTTGGATTGGAGGAATCAATATTGTTAAAATGACCATACTACCCAAGACAATATACAGATTCAATGCAATCTCTATCAAATTCTCAATGGCATTTTTCACAGAACTAGAACAAAAAATTTTTAAATGTCTGTGGAAACACAAAACACCCCAAATAGCCAAAGCAATCTTGAGAAGGAAGAACTGAGCTGGAGGAATCAGGCTCCCTGGCTTCAGACTATACTGCAAAGCTACAGTAATCAAAGCAGTATGGTACTGGAACAAAAACACATATAGATCAATGAAACAGGATAGAAAGCCCAGAAATAAACCCACCCACTTACTGTCAATTAATCTATGACAAAGGCAAGAATATACAGTGGAGAAAACACAGTCTCTTCACTAACTGGTGCTGGGAAAACTGGACAGATTGATTGATTGATTGATTGCTGTGCCACAAGGCATGGGGGATCTTAGATCCCCGACCAGGGATCGAACCCATGCCCCCTGGAGTGGGAGCATGCAGTCTTAACCACTGGACTGCCAGGGAAGTCACTGCACAGCTACATGTAAAATAAAGAAATTAGAACATACTCTAACACTGTATACAGAAAGAAACTCAAAATGGATTAAAGAGCTAAATGTAAGACTGGATACTATAAAACTACTAGAGGAAAACATAGGCAGAACACTCTCTGACATAAATTACAGCGATATTTTTTGGATCCATCTCCTAGAGTAATGGAAACAACAACAACAACAACAACAAAATGAGACATAATTAAAAGCTTTTGCACAGCAAAGGAAACCATAAACAAAACAAAAAGACAACTTACAGAATGGAAGAAAATATTTGCAAATGATGTGACTGACAAAGGATTAATCTCTAAAATATACAAACAGATCATACAGCTCAATATCATAAAAACAAACAACCCAATCCAAAAATGGGCAGAAGATCTAAATAGACATTTCTCCAAAGAAGACATACAGATGGCCAACAGGCAATGAAAAAATGCTCAACATCACTAATTATTAGAGAAATGCAAATCAAGACTACAATGAGGTACCACCTTGCAACAGTCAGAATGAACATCATCAAAAAGTCTACAAACTATAAATGATGAAGAGCACGTGGAGAAAAGGGAACCCTCCTGTGCTGTTGGTGGGAATGTAAACTGGTAACAGCCACCATGGCTGCACCTTGTGCATTGGCTGGTAGGGATATAAAATGGTACAGCCACTGTGGAAGACAGTATGTATGGTGGCGCCTCAAAAAATTAAGCATGGAATTACCATGTGATCTAGAAATTTCATTTCTAGACATATACCCAAAAGAGTTGAAAGCAGCAAATGGAAGAGATATTTGTATACCCATGTTCATAGAATCAGTATTCACAATAGCCAAGAGGTGGAAATAACCCAAATGTCCATTGCTGGATGAATAGATAAACAAAATGTGGTATAGACATATAATGGAATATTATCCAACCTTGAAGGAGAATGAAATTCTGATATATGCTACAGCATACATGAACCTTGAAAGCATTATGCTAATTAAAATAACCTAGACACAAAAGGACAATATTGTATAATTCCACTTATATGGGGTGTCTGGAATAGGTAAATTTGTACAGAAAGAAAGTGTGGTGAGGACTTCCCTGGTGGTGCAGTGGTTCAGAGCTGCCTGCTAATTCAGGGGACACAGGTTTGATCCCTGGTCCAGGAAGATCCCATGTGCCATGGAGCAACTAGGCCCATGTGCCACAACTACTGAGCCTGAGCTCTATAGCCAATGAGCCACAACTACTGAGCCCATGCACCACAACTACTGAAGCCTGCATGCTCTAGGGCCCACATGCCGCAACTACTGAGCCCGTGTGATGCAACTACTGAAGCCCCTGTGCCTAGAGCCAGTGTTCCACCACAAGAGAATTTATCACAATGAGAAGGCTGCATACTGCAACGAAGAGTAGGCCGCACTCACCGCAACTAGGGAAAGCCCGCACACAGCAAGGAAGACCCAACACAGACCACCACCCCAGCAAAAAAAAAAGAAAAGTGTGGTGAAAGAGTGGTTACCAGGGGCTGGAAGGAGAGGGGAATGTGGAGTTGTTGTTTGATGGGTACAGAGTTTCTCTTTGGGAAGATGGAAATGTCAAAAAAACATTCAAATTGCAAATTTTATGTTATGTATATTTTATCAGAATTTTTTAATGTTGAATCTGTAGTCTTTATCTCCACAATCTCTTAGCCCATTCTCCACAGAGCAGACTTTTTAAAAATACAAAGTAGGTCATGTTTCTTTTCCACTGGAAACTTGCCATGGACTTTCCATTGTACTTTGTGGGAAATCCAAACTGCTTTTCAGGGCTCCTAGTCCTACAGGTCCTGGCCCTGTCCCTACCACTTCCTCTTCTCTCACTCCAGCTGTACTAGCCTTGCTGGACCCTAAAATGTGCAAAGCCCAGTCCTGCTTGAGGTCTTTATACAATACTTCCTTTTCTCTGCCTGAAATATTCTTTTATCCCCAGAGTTTCACTCCACTTGCCCCTGACTACTAATCAAGTCTTACTGAATTGTCATCTCCTTGGAGAAGGCTGTCCTGACAACCATCCTAAGATAGCACCTACCTCACTGGCTACCCAGTCATTCTATCTTCTCACCCTGCCTTGTCTGTCTTCAAATTGCTTCTTATTATCAAAGTTGTGTTATTAATTTATTGGATTGCCTTTTTAATCTAAATCCCTCCCTAGAATGAGGGTAGCGACTTTTCACCACCATATCATTAGCACCCCAAACAGTGCCTGGCACAATAATGAAGACTATGTGAATGAATTAGTTCTGAGAGTAGATATCCTGCCTTTCTGAAATGGGTTCCATTTAAAACCCATCAAGCTTGCATCAAGTGAAGTTTATTTGAAGTGGATCAGGTCATGTGACAGACATGGAGGTACACCACCCAGAAACGCCTTCAGAAAGGGCATGTGACATCAGCTGCTGGGAATGATGTCAGTAGATGGTCAGTCACTTCAGGAATTGCTGCAACTGCAGGGGGTCACCTGCTCCAAAATCAGTCCTTCCTGGGGTAGACCACATACACTGGCATATAAAGACATAGCCATTTCATCCCAATGCAGACCAACTCCAAAGGACCATCTTAGCTCCGAAGCAAGGGTGGGGTCTGCAGAGACTGTCCTGAGGGCTGACTCATATTGCCACTTATCCTTGTGTCCCATCTGCTACCTTCCCTCCTTTTCACAGGTGTTGATCCCCAAACACTCCCAGATGGACAACTTGCACACTACCCTCCATTTCAGCATCCCAACGCACTTCCCTGGGAACTCCACCTGTATCACCTTGTATGCATACGAGAAGCAAAAAGCCCACCTTCTGAATTTATCCCCTTGAGTTATAGATAACCAAATATAGTTTATGTCAACCTTGTTGAAAGCCTGAAACCAATCAGACACTGCACAGCAATGCTGGTATGGCTGGAGAAAGCTGCAGTAGTGACAGAACTTTCCCCACTTAGGAAGGATTGTCCATGACTTGTGGGATCTAAGGTTGTGTTTATTTCATGAAATGTATTATATTTGTGTGACTGCTATATTGCCTGCCCTGTAACTTTTAAGCAGGGATGAAATAAGCGGCAGAAGTGGCAGATGCTTTCTGATACCTTGAGGGAGAGATGCACCAGGAAAAAATGCGTGCTTGGTGTGATGCAGAGCCCAGGGGAGATGACTTGGGCAGTTTGCTACAAGGGAAGGCTGAAGGCATTCACCAATTCACAGATGAGCTTTAGGGGATGCAGGGGTTCCCTAAAAGTACAGGCAAGATATTGTACACATGCATGGTTTTCTAGGAATCTAGATTATCAAAAGGGCCAATGCAGTAAAAAGGGTTAAGGGGACCTTGAACTTTGAGAACTTTTGTCTTCAATCATGTCCTATAAAATTTCCCTGTCTTTTCCTTGGTATTTGCACCAAAGATTTATGACTACTTTCAGCCACTTGGATTCAGATAACGGGTCTCATCTGCCCCTTGAGTTTGTGTGTTCATTTTTGTTCTGGGTTGTTGGCTTAATGGATTTGACTCTAGCAGTTTACTTTTACTGTTTCATCTATTTTCCTGGTAGAGTTTTACCTTCATTTTTTTCCTTTTTGTCTCACATACCTTACTATCTCTTACTTTTAAAATGAAGACAAGCTAGCACAAGGCGGATAGTCTCAAGCACAGCCCTGCTATGAATGAGGAATGAATTTTTATTCCCCAGTTTACTCCTTAGGAGCTCTCCCAGTGTAGCAAACACAACTGCCAGGTTAGTGGCAGGCATTTGGGGTAAAATCAGATTTCCAGGAAAGCCTCATTTTAAGCCGAATTTTGGCCCCAGTGCACATACTAACATAAAACCACACATGTATACACATAAGCAAGGAAGAATTTGTACCTTCCTGCCACACCACCATCCCAAGAACAAATTATAAATGCAAACATATAAATTAAACCTACTCTTCCTACCTCTAAAATTGGATTTGCATATGAACTCTATTTCTTCTTAGAGATGGCTAATATTTGTTACCTAATTTGGGCACTTAGCCATATTAGAGTGACCCTGAGTAAATCATGAAACAGTTTTTTGGGCATCTCGACATCTTGTTCCTTGAATATAAAACATTTGGCATTTACTATGTGCAGATATGAATGAAGCATCATCCCTGCCCTTAAGATGCTCATGGTTTATTGTGGCATGCCAATCTGTGCCTAGCACATGGCTGGCACTGATGAAATAAGAGAGCAAATTGTGTTTAATTGTATTGCAAGGGCATGTGTATATGTAACTTTACCCTGGGTCTAACAACTTCTTGGTTGCCTCTTCACTGGTTCTTATTGACACTCATTACTCATGAATGGTCCTACCACCGATGTCTCCATTTTAAGGTCCCACCTCAGACAAGTTCCATAAGGTGGTCCTGATATTAATTTTTATATTTCAAAGAGCCATTCCTTAGGTATTTAAACTCTGAAACTTTCTGTGTCCTAACATTTAGTTCTGTTTTTATATTTGGAAAGCTATTCCCTAGAATGCTACTAACCATTTTTTGGCGATATCATTTACACCTGTATTTGTAGTTATGTTTAATTGGCTTGATAGTTGATCTTATAACTTTACAATAATTTCCATGTCATATGCATATAATATTTATTTAAAATGGCAATTTTTGTTTGTGAATTGTATGCCTTGTTGCTTTTGGTACTCACACCAGTTGGGCTTTGTAAATATGCACTAGATATGGTGGGTGAGTGGATATATGCTTGCCTTACTCCCTTATTCTGAATTATTTCATTTATATGTTTAAGAACAGACTGCAGACTCTCCCCAGACAAAATGCCATTTATGTTTTAATACTTTATTTGATATAGGTATACTTAAAGGAAGCAAAACCATGGAATGGAAATTTAGAACAGATAAATTACGGTTTAATTCTTCATTTTACATGGGAATTGATACAGCATTCTATTAAGCAGCATTTTCCCCTATTGTGTTTACAGTATGTATGACTTTAAAATATATGTTACATCTTAGGTCATTAAAATAACCCTTCCCATGTTTTCCGAGGTGGAAGTATCCTTTATGTTCACCTCTTGGCCATGGAGCTTTTGCAGTAGTGGAGAGGTTCACGAGTAGATATAAAAGTGGGAAGTTGGGAAAGGACTGTAGACATAAAGGAATGATCAGAGGGGAGCAGTGTGAGGGAGTGTTAAGGAGAAAGGTTTCCAAGTTGGAAAGAAAGAACAGAGGGTACAGTGAGAGACAGAAGACAGAACAGATAGAGTTGCACAACTGCTGAAAAAATTCTGTTAAGTTATAGAAGAAAGAATGGGGAGCAACTTTTTTTCAATTGAGATGTGTTCTTAACCCTGTCCCCTACTTCCTCGATGCATTTTTAGTGAATATCTTATTATGTGATTATGTGTAGATTAGATCTACAGGGTAGAATAAGCATATGTGTTTACCAATCTTCACATTAAAAATCCCTTAAAATATCATAAAACATAGGTTTAAAAATAAAACTTCATAATAATACTGGGAGAGCCTGGATACTTAATACTCAAGAGCTTAAAATAATATGAGTCTGTACTTATCCCCAAATTCATTGAGTTGTATATATTAAATACATACAACTTTTTACATGTCAATAATACTTCAATGAAGTGGTTTAAAACAAACAGAATTTAAAGAGATAAATGATGTCAACATGGGGAACTGGGTGAGGAGAGATATTAGTAAATGGTTAGGTTTTTGACCTGTTCAGTGAAAGGGTAAAGACAAAAAACTAATTCTTAACGAGAAGATTAAAAACATAGCTTCAACATGTTCTTCAAAATATTAATAGTAAGCACTTAAAGATAGACATAGGGTGTGTAACTTCAAAATGATTAGAGAGAAAATAGAACACTCCACAATCAACAACAAACTTGAATCTGACAAAACACAAGAAAGGAAAAGAAGCAAAAAGGAGCCAGTGTGTGGTGTATGAAGATTAAGTCTGACTTCACATACAGAAAACCTGAAATAGCAGTGAGTTAACATTTAAGAAATGCATTAACTAATGACAAAGTAACAGGGGTAGGCCATCCAAAACACATAGGGGTGCTCCAAAATTCTTGTGAAACCAAGCTCCTCCCACCTCTCAGTAGGAGGCTCTCACCAACCATGTGACTTCTTTCTTTAAGTCCACTTAATAATATAAGACAGCTTCTGGAACTCAAACTCAAACTTGTATTTATGTTGCAAACCAAGCGAACAAGAAAAGAACAAAAGAATTGTACACTTTCCAATGAATCAAACACCCTATAAACGGTTTACGCAAAGAAAACAATGGAAGCGAATAAGGGGAGTCATCACATACACCCCAGAAGTACTCTGAACTGTTACCTAGGCCACCAGGAGAATGAACAACTGTTTTTTCCCCAGTCCTGGTTTCCTAACATCTAAGTTTTTATGAAACAAAGAGGTCAGGTAAGCTAGTCCTTGTGCAACGACCTGGTGTTTGACTTCATGCCAGCTCTGACCCACTTCGGGGAGAAGGGGAACAACACGACAAGTCAGCGGTGCCCAGAAGCTCACTAGAGCAGGCAGACCTGTGACCTGTGTCAGCCCTGTTGGAATCATTGTGTCCTTTTCTCTCCTGACACTATTTTTTGTGTGTAGTACAAAACACTTCCAAACTCCTCCTGAGACCGCCCATCAAAGTAAACCTACTTGGGGTCTGTAGCCGCCTCTCTCTTCTAATTACTATTCGTGCATTTGTATGTGGTTTATCTCATTAGAATGCTGTTACCATAATCAGCCAGAGCATGGAGACTGCATTATGCACAGTGCCGCTTTTACCAAGAGTCCTCCTTCTCTTTGGTCAAATCTCTTCCTTGCTTTTGCCTGTCTTCACATTTGTAGTTTAAAAAATGCAAGTCATTCCTTGGTTGTCTTCTCCCCTTGTAGTAAGTCTGTCTCTTTAAAGATCTCGTTAACTTTATCAATACTCACTAAACTTGAGTAAAGAATACTCCTATGATTACCCCCTCACTTCTTCCACTGCTAAACAATTCCCACCTGACATTTATCTACTTAAATGTAAAGAGAAATATCTGGAAGGATGTATATTCAACTCTTAATAGTTGTTACCTCTACAGAAAAGGGTAAGATGGGGAAATGGAGCACTGTAGTGAAGAACTTTCACTTTTGAGTCAATATACTTCTGAATTGCCTTAATTTATGACAGAGAAAATGTCTTTTGTGTTATATTTTTAAAAGAAAGAAAAGGTATTTAAAATTCTGCATTATCCCTTCATGCTTTTGAATTAGGTTTTTGGTGAAAGGTTTATGGGGGTTTCTTTTCTTTTTTTTTTTTTTTCCTGGTTGGTTGTTTTATTTGCCTTTTTAATTTCTTTGTTAAGGTAACTGGACCATTGCCTTCAAGTCAGACAGAGAAAGAGAGAGGGACTAAGAAGCCCAGTCTTATTTCAGTTACATATTTAGAGCTCATATCTGAGGTTTGGGAACTGAGGTGTGTAGAATAAGTGAAAAACAACCAACCAACCAACCTTCACCATGCCTGACAATGAAATTGATTTATGGAGCAAGAAAAACAAATTCAAGCTGACACAAGCTATAATGGGTCTTGGAATACCACCCCAAAGCCAGAAAGAAATTGTGGAAATTACTGTGAGATGAGAATTCAACCTGTAGGAAAAGCACACTCTCTCTGTGGTTAGATGTTTCAGGCAGACAGCTAGGTATACCCAAGCTGATGTGAATTCAGAAAGAAAAAAGGCCAATTAAACTTCCACTCAGAGATGTAGACTAAAAATCAGTTTTCAAGCCAGCACTGCATTGCATTGGCATGCATTTGTTTGCGGAATCCTTTCTGAATGGGGAGATAAGCTGGTGTTCCTGAGCTCTGAATGGTTCTAAGTCTTTGCTCTACTTTAGGTTTGAGGAAGGACCCCCAGGTAATCCTGTCAGTGGGTGAGGAGCCCCTGTGCTAACATCACCCTGTACTTGTTCCTCTGCCTCTTCTTCCCTGGCTGCAGGGTAGCCTCCAGGTCTCTCCTCCCCTACCTCATTCACTCTTCAGCTGGTGTGCTTCTCCCATTGCACACTCACTGCTTTCCAGAGCTGGTCAGGAGTCAGGAGGGAGGTGATGGCTGCCTGTGTAGAAGAGGGTAGGTGGGAACCATAATCCTTCATGCTGTCAGCTTTTCCAAGGTGCTGGGGGTTAGACTTCTGGTGATTCTTTTGTTGTGTCCTTAATGGGTAACTGGAGAGACTAGAAGGGAGAAAGTGGGAGAACAATTAACATTCTCAGGGAATAGATAACTGTTGGCTTTAGAGGTAACCAGAGGCAACATTGAGGTCAGGAGATGAATTCTTCCCTGGTTTCTGTTTTTGTGCTTTGGTTCTATCAATTAGGATAGCTTCATCTATAAGGAAAAGACTGACTCAACTGGCTGAAACAACAAGGAAATTTACTTTTGATCTTAAGAAATCCAGAGAAGATAATTCTTGCGCTGTTGGCTAATTCAGCGGTTCCATGCTCTCATCAGGAAAATCCTCCTACCTCTCTGCTCCTGACATCCTTAGAAGTAACTCCCCTCAGGGTCACAAGATGCTCCCACAGTTCCAAACTTTACATCTGGACACAGCATCCAATGTATGTAAGGTCATTTTGTCCCAAGTATCCCTTTTAAAAAAACAACGAAACCTTTCCCATAAACCCCCCTTGGCAGACTTCTCTCATGTTT
Organism: Kogia breviceps; assembly: GCF_026419965.1. Taxonomy (NCBI): domain Eukaryota; kingdom Metazoa; phylum Chordata; class Mammalia; order Artiodactyla; family Physeteridae; genus Kogia; species Kogia breviceps. The sequence continues at coordinate 60,816,283 of NC_081318.1, read as the reverse complement.
TATTGGCCACATCATGTCGCCTTGCCTTTGTCTGACACAATCATTGGCAGGGGTGTGAGATCATTGGAATTGTCTTGGGTTTGTCAGGAGTTAGCCTGAGCTGGAGAGAGGGTCACGCTCCCTGAGGAATAAACACCTATACAAAATTGGGGTTCATTTAAAGAGAGGAATAGGATAATGGGTATTGGAGAGACAATATGAATTTCTGCTACAATGGTTGATCATATGGAAATAACAGCAGGAATAATGTTTATTAAGCATGTTGTACCCTGTGCCTGGCTCAGAGCTACTTACGTACTTTGAATGAAATATCTTAAGAACAAACTCATGAGATAGGTGTTAATATCCTCTCCAATTTATAGATAAACTTAGAGATATGTAAATAAGCTTAGAGAATGTAAATAACATGTCCAAAAGAATAAGAAGAGGTTGGGCTTCCCTGGTGGCGCAGTGGTTGAGAATCCGCCTGCCGATGCAGGGGACACGGGTTCGTGCCCTGGTCCGGGAAGATCCCACATGCCGCGGAGCAACTAAGCCCGTGAGCCATGGCCGCTAGGCCTGCGCGTCCGGAGCCTGTGCTCCGCAACGGGGGAGGCCACAGCAGTGAGAGGCCCGCATACCGCAAAAAAAAAAAAAAAAAAAAAAAAAAAAAAGAAGAAGAGGTGGAAATGGACAGAACCCGTGTTCTTAGCTACTTCAAATTATACACTCCTTCACCTGTTCTAAAATGGTCTCTCATGTACTTTTGTTCCTTTCTTTGTATACTTGCTTTAAGAATGCTTGCTTTTTAAAAATTTATTGTGATAAAGGCTGGGGATGTTGCATGTTATTCTCTATTGCAGACTATAATTGCTGTAAGAGCCTGGATATGTTTTTATGAAGGGCACCTAGTAGGGGATGTGATCATAAGGGTCCTTTTCTATTGTCTTCTCTTTCAAGTTCCCAGTGCTGTTTCCTCTACAACTTTTTGTTCCACTCTAATTTCCCCTTCTTCTTATAATTTCAATGAAAAGAGCTGGAAATAGCAATCTCTATATTTCAATTATCATTCTCTATGCTCTCCCTTTTCATCACCAGTTCCGTATTATGAGCTATGTCACTAAAGTGTCACAACAACAAAGCATATTGTTTCACAACACTGTATTGGTCAGGTAAAACCTGAGGTCACAAGTGGGGACACCGCTAGGGACTTCATTGGCATCCGTCTCCTGGCAGAAGCTCCTCGTGGGCCCCTGCACAAGATGCAACTGTGGAGGTTAGAAGGCGCTACTCTAGGAGAAGGGGGAATGAGGAAGTGTACATTCCATTATGTTTGATGTTTTGTGCCTGAACCTTGCTACAGGCTATTAATACCAAGCACTGATTGCAAAGATAGGATTTTACAAGCACACAATTTATTGCTTATTTAAAGCTGTAATTTTTTTTTTTTTTTTTTTTTTTTACGTTTTTAAGTCTGTGTTGCTCTTCGGACACGTTTCAGTTTCGGAGAGGGGAGGGTTAAACTTGCAGGCGATTCATCAAAAGTTCAGGTCTTAAATCTGGTAAATGGGGGAGGTTATGTGCTGTATTGAATTTGGATGGTTCTGAATGAGCTTCAGAATCAAAAATGAATTATCTAAATGTGAGTTATTTAATTTAGCATCTCTTTAGAATTGAAAACATTACAATCGTGTGTGTGTGTGTGTGTGTGTGTGTGTTTAACACGAAGGGTGATACTCAACACTGAGATTTTTTTTAAGTGTATCATTTGATGGTGAGACTAGAAACAGCCATTTTAAAGTTAGGTCATTTTTTTCTGCCTCCTTAGAAGCAAAAGCTTAAATTATTTCTGAGGCAGTGACTTGTTGGACAATGGGAAAAGTTGGTCGGGTCCAAAATGCTTGGTTTGTCATTAAGAAAGCTGTTGAAGAGGCTTCCGCAAGGTCACAGTGGTAATTAGGATCAGAATTGAACCAGGACCCTAAGTTTCTGCTTCACAGACCAAGGCATTTTCTCTCTATCCACACTGTCACCCATAACTCCTTGGCTCAGAAGGGTCCTGTACTCGGGGTTTAAAGCTCTTCAGCATTTTTATCTGTGAATTTGCAACTGAGGTCCAGTGGAATAATGCCTAAAGAGGTTCAAGTTGGTTTTCTGATTCTTGCAACTAACAGAGATTTGACATATTTTATAGACCTTTATAGGCCTATGAAAAATTCACTTAGGAGGCTGGCTAGGTACACTAATTATCAAGTACTCCTGTCACATGTCAGAATTTGATTTGAAGATAATGTATCCTATGAGGTTCATTTGCATCAAATTTTAAACCTTAGGATGGTTCCCTACACTTCTAGCACGTTGGCACGTAAGCTGCTTCATCATTAATTGTACGAGAATTTATGGATTGAAACCTTTTGGAGAAAGAAAACACCAGAAACCAAAACCTCATAATTTATTCAGAACAAAAACAATGGAATTATTTGTCTAAAAGAAATGGATGTTTGTCTTAAATACAATTAGGAGTGACGCAGTTAAAAGGAAAGTAGCTTCCATTTGGAACAGATGATGACATACACCTTCCTGTTAATCCAAAGGAGAGAGATAGTACCTTGTGATGAAGAAAACAAAGTCTAAAGTATAAAAATGTTGTCTGTTTTTCTGCAAAGAAAGAACACACAGTTTTTTCAAAGTTAAGATGAGGCAAAATAATGAAATTTTCTTCAGTGAAAGAAAGCTTTTCTGGCAGGCTAGCATATTCGTCAGGTTATGAAATCCATGCCGTTATCTGTGCTGGCATTTGGCGCACAGGCCCTGAGGCCTTTCCTTGGCTCAGATGAGAGCCTTGCTTGGCTACATATAGACCTTGCTCAGCAGTGTTTAAGGAAATCCCACCCTGGGACTCCACAAAGTTTCCACCAAGTAAGCCTAATAAAGCTGCATTTAGCATTCCTGAAAAAGCAACAGCGGGCAGCTCTCCAGAGCACAGCACAAGACCACGCTGTCTACATCTGCACTAACTTTCAGTTCTTTTCTCTTACATGTGGGTGGATTTTTCCCTTTACCTCCAAATTGAAAAGATTTCTTCCCATTTGAGAAAGAAAAAAAATCAATTCTATCTCATCTACCATAGTTCAGTGCTATTCTGCAAGTACTGATAAAATTTTCTCCAGAACAAATGGAACTGTTAGCTCTTTACATGTTACGAATGTACAAGGAAACACCACGTTTCCTTCCTGGCATTTTCCAAAGACTCTATTGCACGTAATTGTAAGTCGACACATCATTTGTTCAGTCCATCAATCCCAGGTGAGTTAGTGTTAGGAGAACTCCAGTCAGTGGTATTTGTTTAAAAAGCAAAGTAAAGCTCTAGATATAGTATCCAGTCTCATGTAACTGTTTAGTCACTAACACTAACATTGCCTAACAAGTCCCTATTGACCAACTAAAGAAAATTCCTGTCATTTGTAGATACTGTAGAATTTTTATAATATTCCTGCCCAAGAGCAAGGTGGTCCAAAGTCATTCAGAGTATAGATAGAGTGCATGTGCAAATGTGGTGGGCAAGAGGTCATGCTCATTTTTTATGTATATTAGACATTAGGCGATGTTTCATGCTCAAAGAGAAGCAAATCACAAGAACACTGTCTTCTGTGTTCCTCACTACTCACACCTTATATTGATTGTCAAGGGAAGTACAAGGTTGAAGATTCATCATACTGTACCTGCAAGTTTCAGAGATAAGACATATTCTGATGTTAAAAAACAACCTTCCATATTATATACAACCTGGCTTCAGGAGGAAAACCAACCCAAGACCTTGAGAAGAAGTTTGTAGAAACAGTGATATAAATAATGATTCTAGCCTGACTTTGACTTCGTATCCAAGTCAGATTTAAATTGACCTTGTATATCAGTCCACAAATATTTACTCAGCAGTTAAAGGAAAGTATGTTGCCTATGGCACTGTCAGCTGGAAATCTGACACATCGCAAAAGGCTCTTCTCTGTCATCATTACTTTGATCGGGTAGGGAATCGACTCATTCAAAACAGAGAGCACACATTGCCGAAACACCCAGGAATGCATGCTTACGTCCAGGAGACGTAAAAATGGCTCTGGGATTTTATCCTAAAGAACCTTAGACTTCCCTGACCATTACGTGGTCCAATGTGCCTCACAAATTGCAGAAGAGCATTTCTCTAAATTTCTCAGTTCTAATTGCACACTGGGAGGCCAGAGGGCACAAGGTACAACCTTCTGAAGCTTCTGGGTACCAGGATCTGCACTCACCAGGGCCAGTCATGAGCACGATAATGAAGTAAGCCTAGCTGATCTTTGACGCTATCCCCTCTTTGCTTCACCAGCATCCTTCTAGGCCTGTCCTAACTCTTCCTACTTTGTGTTCCACCCCTTTTCCTTAGAAAACTCTCTCCATGAAGGGCTAACAATCTATGCTAGTATGTCCATTTTAACTGTAACCTATCAGAAAGGCTTGGTAAGGTTTCTGTGCCATTTCTGGAAATATAAAGTGATGAAAAAATAGGCATAGATGTGGAATAGAGAAACCTGGGTTCACATTTGGTTCCTGGACTCTGTATCTGAGTGATCTTAGATGACATTCCTGAATTGTTCTAGGCTTACTTTATTTTTCTACAAGATGGAAAATAATAATATTAATCTATCTCATTTAAGACGATTTATGTGAGAGTGTTTTTTAACCTTTTATTTTGAGATAATTCTATATTCACATGCTGATGTAAGATACAATATCGAGGGATTTCATGTACCCATCACTCAATTTTCCCCCAGTGGTAATATCCTGTATAACCATAGAACAATATCACAGTGAGGAAATGGACACTTGTACAGTCTATCAACTTTATTCAGATTTGACCAATTTTTCATGCATTTATGTGTGTGTATTTAATTCTAACAGTGATTCCTATGTGTAGGTCTGTATGACTGCTACCTTAGTCAACATACGGAACAGTTCCAGTACAATGATGCTTCATGCTACCCTTTTACAGCGAGAGCTGTCTGTCCCCGCCCCTTCCTGGCAATGACTAATCTGTTCTCCATTTGCATGTTTGCTATTTCAAGAATGACATATAAATGACCTTACAGTCTGGTGCCTTTTGAGATGACTTTTCTCACTTAGGGTAATTCACCTGTGATCCATCCAACTTGTTGTGTGAAATTAGTAGCTCTTTTTTTGTTGCTGAGTAGTATTTCATGGCATGGGTGTTCTAGAGTGTGTTTAACCGTTCACTTGTTGAAGGACGTTTGGAGATTGCTTCCAGTGTTGGGCTTTTATAAGTAAATCTGCTATAAACATTCATATACAGGTTTTTGTGTGAACGTTAGTTTTCATTTCCCTGGGAGAAGTGACCCAAAATGTAATTGTTGAGTCACATGTTAAGCACACGTTTAGTTTTGAAAGAAACCACCATACTTTTTCTCACAGTGACTGTGCCATTTTACATTCTCACCAGCAATGTATGACTGCTCCAGTTTCTTTGTATCTTCATCAGCATTAGGTGTTATACCATTTTTATTTTATCCATTCAGATAAGAGTGTAATAGTTCACTGTGGTTTTAATTTGCATTTTCCTAATGGTTTATGACATTGTACAACTTATCATGTGCTTATTTGCCATCTGTATATCCTCTTGGGTTAATTGTCTGTTCGTGTCTTTTGTCCATTTTCTAATTGGATTGTTTGGATTTTCTCCTATTGAATTTTTGAGAGGCCTTTGTTTTCTATATTAGTCCTTTGTCAAATATATGGTTTGAAATATTTTTACCCCACCTGTAGCTTGTCTTTTCATCACCTTCACAGAGTCATTGGCAGAGAAAGTTTTAGTTTTGATGAGGTCCAGTTTACCAGTTTTCCTTTTATGGACTTTGCATGGAGGTATCAAGTCTGAGGACTTTTTGCCTCGACCTAGATCCTGAATATTTTCTCCTATGTTGTAAGAGTAATTTGTTCTAAAAAAAAAAGAGCTGTTCTGATACCAGTCATGATCTTCTCAACAGCGTCTTTGTCAATACTGTTTTATCCTTCTCAGAGGATCTCTGAGGCCAAAGATAGTTTTTCAAGAAAACTATGAAGCAGTTCCATTCTGGTCTAGGCCCTTAGAAAAGCCAGCAAAATGTAGCCTGAGTTTTAAAGCCAGAAACAGTGAAGATAATATGCTATTAACTTCATTAACTGTAACAAATGGTGAGTGTCTGCTATGAGCTGATCAATTTTTGCCTCCAGGGAAACAAAGATGAACAAGACTAGGTCCCTGCTCTCTAGGAACTCAAAATTAAGCCAAAAGTTGGTGCCAGAACAGCGTGGAAACTGACTCATATGGCACTCACCATAAAGTGGCAGTCTCCTCCAATTCAACAAGCACTCACTGAGTACCAACTGTGTACCAGACATTATAGCTGGGAATACTAAAACAAACCATACTTAGGCCCTGCCCTGAGAAGCTTATTGTCAGTGGAAGAGAGCAAGACATGTGAGAAATATCCATAACATGAGAACATGATGGTGCAGTGGGAAAAGCATTTAACTGGAAGTCAGAAAAATCAGTGCTCTGACACTTGCTAGTTGTATAAACTTGGGCAAGTTACTTAATACCTGGGAGTCTCAGGGTCATTCCTGACAAAATGAATATGTTAGTACATAATTTGCAGTTTTGTTATGAGTAGTAAGCAAAAAACATATGTAGAGAGTATTTCAGAGAGAAAACGTAAATATTTGAAATTCATGAGTGATAAAGTGGAACGAGTGACTGGTGTATACTGACTGGGAGGAGAATATATCAGAAAAAGCTCCAAAGACGAGAGCATACTAGGTGGCCGGATGGAGGGGTGCATATGGGTGTTACAAGGGGAGCAACAAGATAAGCACTATAACTAAAACCGTATCTAGTTCAGTTTTGCTCAGAAGAAGTGAGAGCAAATGGAGAGAGCTGGGGAGATAAAGCAGGAGATGCAACCAAGCCCCAGTGGAACCAAGAGTGGTCCTTCCCCCCCACACACACAGGGGATGGACATTTTGGAAGGTGACTGTTGCTGGCAGATAGCAGTCAGAGGACCGGGGATGCTAAACCTCCAGCTGTGCAGGGCACAATTAATAATCATCCTATCCAAAATGTCGGTGGTCTCCCTGTTGAGAACCTGAGTGAGCTAATGAGGAGTGGTGTTTACAATCATGTTGATGATGGCGATAATGGCTGTAATGAGGATAACAGCAACCATGGCAATAATAGCCCCTACTGAATGCCAGACACTCTGCCAAGCGCTAGAAATGCAGTGTCACCTTTCATCTTCCCCAAACCCTGATGAGATACTTATTGGTACTATTCTTATTCTCATTCCACAGATGATGAAAACTAGAAGTCAAATAACTTGCCCCAGATCATAAACCTAGTAAATGGTGAAGCCAAGAGTAGGGCCCAATTCCATCTGATTCTAGAACTTACTCTCTTGAGCTCTATGCTGTACAGCTTTCTGTAGATTCTCAATCCTGGATGCCCAGAGTAAACAACATTACGGATGCCTCGCTGTAACCCCAGATCAATTCAATTAGCCTTGGGATTGGATCCCAGGCATCAGTATTGTTTCAGAGCTTCCTAGCTGATTCAAATGGCAGCCAACTCTGAGCACCACTGCCCTGCTCCAAGTCCTGTCAGAGACCAGAGGCAATGAGTTTTAAGTAGAGATGAGAAGTTATCATGTTTGTGCTGTAGAGAGAGTGCACCCTAGTTCTGGCTGGAATGAGGAGAATGAATTCGAGGGGAACATTTACTAAAGGTAGGAAGACCAGTGAGAGGGCACTTGCAGAAGCTCTACCAAGAGATGCTAAGGGTATGGGTGAAGATCACAACAAAAACAGCAGGTAATTATTAGAAGGGAAAGTCAGGATTTGGCGATCAATAGGATGTGTATGAGGTGATAGGAATAAAGAAGTGCAGGTGGTGTCCAGGTTTCTCACCCTGGGATGAGAACACATTGTCCGTAGGTTTACCGTAAGTTTTCTTAGGGTTAATGGAGCCCTCAACAGCCAACAAGCACACAAAGACCAGTGGAAGGACTTTGGTTGTTCGGGGATGGGGACACACTTGGTCAGGAGGGGAAGGTCAGAGGAAGGCTTGGGGGAAGATGGAGACTTTGGTGCCTGTGCAACCTCCAGGAGGAGGTGCCTGATGGATAGCTGAGAAAAAGCAATCTGAGCTTAAGTTAAAAGTCTAACCTGGGGTTTATCCCAGGAATGCAAGGATTCTTCAATATACACAAATCAATCAATGTGATACACCATATTAACAAACTGAAGGATAAAAACCATATGATCATCTCAATAGATGCAGAGAAAGCTTTCGACAAAATTCAACACCGATTTATGATTAAAAACCCTCCAGAAAGTAGGCACAGAGGGAGCTTACCTCAACATAATAAAGGCCATATATGACAAACCCACAGCCAACACTGTTCTCAATGGTGAAAAAAGTTCCCTTTAGAAGTATGAAGGGTACATCTAAATATATACTGTAGTCCGTTAAAAAAAAATGTCCACTTATAGATCGTGTGTTTCTGGACTTTTTTCAGTAAACCACAGCCTGTAAAATCCCTTATATGAAGATAGCGCTCTTCAGTTTGCAAAACCCTTTTCTATACATCATGTCATCTGATTCTTAGAGAAGGTCTTCCAAATGAGGAAACTCAAGCTCAAATTGCTGAGACAACCTGACCAAAATGTTGCCATTAGTAAGTGGAAGCTGTGGGACTTACGTTCGCTTCTTCTGACCCCTAAGCCAGCGCTCTTTACCAAGTGGTAACTGGGCTTCAGCATGTCCTATCCTGTCAGGCTCCCAGAATCAAACTTTGTGGACTCTTGATTGCTTCAATATTCTGAAAAGCTGATGGGAATTCTACTTAAGTGATAGGGTATTAGGGGAAAATGGATACTCCCAAGAATTTAGTTGAATGTTCAGTATTAGAGCGGGCTCCTGGCTCAAGGCCCGGAGAAGAAAGCGTGGCTCTAAGAAATTCTTTCATCCCTCCATGACTTAATTCTGATCAATATTTTGTCTCATGTTAGGAGAAACTGCCTAAGGCAGTTCTTTTCACTGCCAAGCACATTTATTTTCATTCATTTGTTCTCTCTCTTTGCTAAAGGTCAAGGTTAACCAAAGAATGTGATATCCATGCTCAGTCTGAAATTATGAAAGATCTCAGAGATTGGCTGCTGCAGTCTCTGAATTGAAAAGACCCCACTTGTTCTCCAGGAACTAAGAAAAGATGAGTCAATCAATAGACACTGTATACAGCTTCGATTGTTTTTGTGGAGAACAATTTATTTTTGTCTCTTGTCTCACGTAGCTGTCATCTGCCCCGGGGGATTTGATGAATAGAGTAAGTAAAAGTGTGGGCATCAATGAATTAGCCAGTGATTCAGACCTATTAGAAAGTTGCATCTCATATTTCATGACTTGTTGAAAATCTGAAGTGTTAACAGTGTGCTTACCCAAAACAGCCTTGTAGCTCTTACCACAAATTACGTATTCATCAGTAATTTAATCCTATATCTAATAATAAATATATTCAAAACTCAAAGTCTAGTTTCTTAAGAATTTAAGTTCCTTACAAACTTTATTACATGACAAATACAGAAAAGTTTAGAAATAATTTTAAGAGGTTTTTGACTAACAATCAGTCCCTATTACAAGCTAATTTAATTACATCCTTTATTTTAAGCTGCATTTATAAATTTAACAGTTTTGATTACTGTACACATAGCATAGTTTCATTCAAATCCTGTGGGCCATGCCCAATGTGAGGGAACCTGGGAAATGCATTCCCTACACAGGTGACTATGGGTCCCACTAAAACATGCATAGATTCTATTTTTTTAAAGGGAAAAAAGAGAAGACTGGGCACTAAGGAGACATAAGCAGTCTCTGCCACATCTGTGTTGCCTCTAATGAATTAGGCCCATAGCTGATCTTCCCAAAATTATTTTTTCCCAGCATCCCCTTGGAGTCCAAGACCTCTTTTGGAATTACTATGAGAGCCTCAAGCACATATATACTCAGGATATGGTCCTGGCTTCGGTACGAGTTTCCTAGGTGATTGCATCTTTCTGGTCAAATGATTATGTAGAGATTCATACTATATGAATGTACTGCTAAGGGATATGATTCTGTCATGTTTATCAGCTCTACAAAATGGACTATGTTTATAGTGATTTTCTTCAGAGATATCTCTATAATAGGGTATTGAATGCTGAGGATTTTCAAACTCGTCCCTCTGTGATCCTCTGTATTCAGAACCTTGGTTTAGAGGAGCTAAGAAGAGGAAAATTAGAAAATCAATGTGAGGTCAAAATTCCTCACTTAAAAAACAAAAACTCTTCACTAAAGTATTTTTTTAATATTTATTTATTTGTTGTGCCGGGTCGTAGTTGTGGCAGGCGGGCTCCTTAGTTGTGGCATGCATGTGGGATCTAGTTCCCTGGCCAGGTTTGAACCCGGGCCCCCTGCATTGGGAGCACAGGGCCTTAAACACTGTGCCACCAGGGACACCCCAGCATTAAAGTATTTTTGATGAAGTCAGTTTCTGCCTGCTTGACTCAGGTTCCGGAAGGAAAATTTGTATAGAGTATGGTTGAGTTAGGTTTGTAGCCATATACGTTTAACAACAAATCAGATTTGAAAAAAACAATCAGCTTATTTTATTAAAGGTCTTCAATATTTTCTGAAAGATCACATTTCTACTACTACTACATTTTATATAAACTACTGTTTAGCTTGAGGGATTTTTTTCCCCCATAAACGTTGCTTGGCATTTGAAAAAGTTATTTCTTTTTGATAGCTTAATAAATCTTTAGTCTTTCCTATATCAATAATCTGAGCTCAAATGTAGAATGATTGACAAAGGCAAGAAGGAATAATGTGAGAGTAAAGGATAATAGGACAACCAAGTTTCCTCTCCTTTATCACAAATAAGTCTTTATTTTCAAAATACAAATCATTTTGCACTATTTTCCATTATCCCTACAAATTCCTGAAACTATCCACCATGTGAAAAGTTATTATTTCAAACAAAAGCCTCCTGTCATCATAGAATTAGGTATTTTATATTAGATTATTCTCAGAGGTTTTCTTACTATTTTAGATTTTTTTTTTTTTTTTTTTTTTTTTTTTTTTTTTTTTTTTCAGTACGCGGGCCTCTCACTGTTGTGGCCTCTCGCGTTGCGGAGCACAGGCTCTGGACGCGCAGGCTCAGCGGCCATGGCTCACGGGCCCAGCCGCTCCGCGGCATGTGGGATCTTCCCGGACCGGGGCACGAACCCGTGTCCCCTGCATCGGCAGGCGGAATAATTTAGATTTGCAACTTGTTCTGTAAAAAAAATAAAAAATAAAAATAAAAAGAGAGACATTTGTACATTAAGCTAGACATAGTGATTACTTTTTATGTCTTATTTTGTTTCCTTCCCAAGTGGTTGAGCGTGAGTGTTCAGATTTATGTTTCCTGTATCCCTTCACTGGTTTTCAGGAGCTTTTTCATTTGTGTAGTGAACACAGGAGGAAGACCAGTCAGTGCTAGGAAAATGATGGTTTCAGCTTTTGCCCTGGGTGGGTGTCAAGGGGTCTAGAAATTGTTCATGGCTTTGTCTGTAAGAACATGTTTCCATTTTCTGTGGAGAGACTCCAAACGTTTTCATTGCCATCTGTGACCCCAGACAGGTTGAAAACTGTGGTCTCTATTCCTTCTCTCAATTCTTGAGAGCATCGCTGCACCTCTAAGGAAGTGGTGACTTTGTTCCACGTCTCCTTTCTCCACCTGTGGGGAGCGTGGTGAAGGCTGGGAGAAAGACTAAGGCACGAGTGCTGGCTGTGGATGAACAATGGTGTAGAGGTCCCACCTCGGGCACCTGCCATTCTGCTCAGACTGGGCCCCTCTATGACATTTCTCCACTCGGTGCTGCAGGTTCTCCATATACACATAAACAGTGTATATGTGGGGCAGGAAAACTCCACGTAGCCCTTTTACCATCAAGATGTATATTTTCGATAGCAGTTTACATATAGGAAATATATACATTTCCTAGACTCTCAGCTTCGCGAGGGCAGAAGCCATCTTTTCTCCTTTTGAGACCACATTCTCCTGCTGTGTGCCTTACGCATAGTAAGTTCTCATAGAGGTTTATTGAATTTGAATTATGTAAAACAGATATGTTTTATACTGTGTGTTTATCAGGTCACTTGGGATTTATATAAAATCCTGTTTCTTTGACTTATTAAACAGGTGACATTTCCCTTGGGCTTCAAGTGCTGTACAAAGTAACAAATTCAATTAAGTTTGGCAGCAAAATTCCCCATGGACAAAAAAGTACTTTCATACCCACCAACAGTCTTTTCACCTAACACAGGAATTAGCCCTATACATGCTAGATCTTCCTCCCTTCATTTCTTCTATAAATCTAGACACGTGGACATGTCCAGAAAAAAGAATAACCCACAGAAAATGGCCAGCCCTTGATCTGTTGAGATTTGAATCAAGAGATATTATTTTATTACTAGTTGTAGTTGATATTTAACATGATATATCCACCTAAGGTTACATATTTAATTGGCTTTCCTTCTTGTAGCTTCTCTTCTCCTAAGAGTGCAAAGACTTTGAATAAGTAAACTTTCAATTAAATATCCTAATCCTGAGTAATTGACAAGGAGGACAGAAAGAGCAAACAGAAGGAAATTAAAAGGGGGGGAAGTATATGTAGCCCGAGTGCTTTACCTTCTCTCCAGGGCTTCTATTATTTTATTTGATGTCACTGCAAGTACTTGCTGAGCGCCTGTGGAGGGCTCTGCAGCGGGCATAAGAAGCACAGTGATGGATAAGGCAAGGATCATGCCCCCAACCAATGAGGGACACAAAGAACTAAAAGTATCGAACTCGTAGAAACAGAGTCAAGTGGTGGTTGCCAGGGGCTGAGGGGTGCGGGACATGGGGAGATGTTGGTCAAAGGTTGCAAAATTCCTAGTATAAGATGAATAAGTTCTGGGGAACAAATGTACAGCATGGTGACTATAGTTAGCCATACTGTATTATAGACTTGAAAATTGCCATGGCAGTGGAGCTTTAATGTTCTCACCATAACAACAACAAAATGGTAATTATGTGAGGTGAGAGATGTGTTAACTAACCTTATTGTGGTAAACACTTCGAAATATATACAGGTATAAGATCATCATATTGTATACCTTAAACTTATATTTGTTACATGTTGACTATATCTCAGTAAAGCTGGGGGAAGAAAGGATAGGATTTATCCAACTCACCTGCAACCTCAGCACGTTGATTCCATTCTGAATAACTTGTATTTACTGCCAACTAACCCCATCCCATTTGCCAAACTTACATACACCTTGGAATCCATGTACTCATAACTTGGCCTTCTAAATATTTCAAACGTGAAGCTTTAATTTCATAACTAACTGCTGATGAGAACCACCCTCACTCCCCTGCCCACCCAGTGACCCCACTCCTACCATCTTCCTCCTGGAAACCATCTAGGAAGCCCTCTCCAATTCTCAGGACAGCCAAGAAAGCTTTCTGCCTTCAGGCAACAGCCAAGAGATGTTTTGAAAGTTTAATGGGTTAAACTGAGGAAGAAGAAATTAAAACTTTATTTTTAAATGCATATGCAGTTTTTAATTTCTATTTAAAATTCAAGCAAACGTTTACACTGCAATAAGGAGGAAACCTAAATGTCCAGCAATGGGGGAATAGTTAAATAAATATTGATACCTGTATATATCAAAATACTAGGTAGCAATTAAAATTATTTAGAAAAACATTTAATGATGTGGGAAAATATATAATCATGAGAAATTAAGTGAAAGGAGCAAACCACAAAACAGGATATATAGTATAATCCCATTACTTTTTAAAGTATGTATATAAACAGAAAAACATTGAAATATAAACATCAAAATATTATGCGATGGGATTGTGAGGAGTTATTTCCTTTATACCTTTCTGTAGTTTCCAAATTTTTAAGCGCAAATATATGTTGCTTTTAAAATTATAAAGGCCAAAATTGTTTAGAAAACAGAGGGAAAAGTTTTTCTGCAGCCTACTCAAATAATCTGAAAAATTATTGCTTTAGAATCTCACATTTGACGCAGAAAAAAAATGGAGCTGCTGTAGGTCAAGGTAGAAGGAGTTGAATTAGAAAATAATTTTCCCTCTTTCTTTCTTCAAGCAAGATCATTATCCTGCAGAGAATTCTCTACCCCAGAGTGTCCCCTTTCCTTGTCCCGGGCTTATCTACAAGAAGGAGAACCCCCCTCTCCCCTCAAAGAATTTAGTAACATCTTTGGTCCATCCATTCCCCCAAGGGCCCAATTTCCAACTATGCCTCCTTAACCTCGGACCCCACATGAACAGCTTCTTTTAGTTCTGAGACAAAGACATATATCTTCAAGAAAAAGTTAAATTAAAGAAATACAGAAGCCTCTAGTGAGTTACATGTACCCCTTAGAGTTAAACTATTAAGCTATTATGCAAGATGAAAACCTCCCATATACCTTGGACTGCTTTAATTCCACCTTCCTACTTTACCGAGAGCTACCTTGTCCTCTTAACTTTCAATGCCTTTCTGTAAACTGAAATAGCTGCCTGAAGACTCAACACATGGGCGACAGAATATGCATGTGTCTGTTTTCCACTGGTCCTAATCTAGTGAATGACTGTTCTAGATGACAGAATTCAGCAGTCGCAAAGCAAAATTCGAGAAAAGACTGTCATTTGTTTATCAAAAAATAATTCCAGCAGAAAGGGCCTGCCTTTCCAGTAGGACCTCTTCGATTATATGCATGCTCATGACCTAACATCAGGTACAGAAATATTTATTTGGGAGTTAACTTTCCTTATTGTATTATTTCCAGATGATTTTCTTCACCTACCTCCTACTCTTCCTTTCCTCCTCCTAGGCATTTAGCCAGTGATCAACTTCTACAAACTTTCTAAAAGCTATCTGTTAAGGATGGGTATTTCCCCTAAAGTATTAGTTTTCATATCATCTGCTCTGGGTACCAGAGCATCTTCATTAGAACAAGAAAATCTCCAGGTCTAATAGGGATAGATACCTACTGGTAGAATGCTAGATTCTGTGAAAGTTGAGGTGGAAGGGAATATGTTTCAAGTAAGAGCTCCTCTTATACTCCCTCAAAGCATTCCTCTCTGGAAACTCCTGGATCTGCCAGCAAGTCAAGCCTCTGCCCCAGACTTGGAATCAGAAATGCCTTCAGCTTTTTCAAGGGGTAGGAATGAGTTTGAGTTGACTCAGCTCCTATCTTGGTAGTCTAGCTTATCACCAGTCATAGTCATCTGTAAGACCAAAAGTGTGCACCTAATTCCATCTCCCTAAGGATGCACCCACGTCCAAGAAAACTCCAACATTATATATCTCTCTGAGAAGTATAATTTTCCCAAAACTTAGACTTAATCACAATGTAAATATCTTTGGCCAAAGAAGTTGGGTCACTTGGATTAATTCTGGTACTGCCATATTCTTTGTTCGGTATACTGTCCTGTCACAGACCTTGCCGGGCACCAGCATAAGATCAACCAAACAGTAGGAAGCCCAGTAACCCTATTAAGGAAAAAGATCAGATTTGTATTTTTTCACTTATTTTTTTATTCATTTAACTTATCTTTATTGAGAGCCTGCTATGTGTTGGAAATTGTTCTAGGTGATAGGAATTCAGCAGTACAGGGCAGGCACTGGTGAGAAAAATATCCCTGCTGTAATGGAATCCCTGTCTAATGAGGGGAAACAGGTGACAACAAAATATGTATATATTACTTGGTGACAATTGCTATTGTCAACTGAAAAGAAATTGCTCAACCTAAAAGTGGAGAATTATGTTTTATTCGAGGACCTCACTGCTTACTAAGGACTTTAGCCCAGGATAGCAACCTCTCAGAGAACTCTGAGGGATTGTTCCAAAGAGGTAAGGAAGGAACCAGGATATATAAGGGGGTTTGCTGAAAACAAACAAACAAAAAACCCAAAACCAAAAAACTGCAGCCAAACATCAAAAGATTACTGCTAATCACAAAAAACAAACATATCAAGTTAATGATTTTAGTGCTTTTCTATTTATGGGAAGATGCAAGAGTCTGGGCTTAGTGAAATCATTCTTTAATATGCATCTTAACCATCCAGGGGCCAATATCCTGTTTTTCTGCATCTTGGATTCCCCTAAGGATGCACCGTCAGGGGCAGCTGCAGTGACCGATGGCTTTATGGCGACAACATTCTTTGTTTGCTGAAATAGTGGGTGACATTTTTGTCCACATTATGGACAGAAAAGTGAAGCACGGAAGGAAGATGAAAAGATTCATGTCTTGAAGGCAGGAGGGGTATTGCATTTTAAATACAGTGGCCAGGGAAAGGTCACACTGAGAAGGTGACTTCTGAGTAAAGACCTGAAGCTGAGAGGAAGAGGGCCGCATAGGTAGCTGGGCAGAGAGCTTTCCATGAAGCAAGGGCAGAAGTGCCGGAGCCCAGAGGCCAGGAGTATTCCTATTGTGTCTGAAAACAACAAGGAAGCCAGGGTGGCTCCAACAGAGAGAACAGGGGAGTGAAATAGAAAAGCGGCTGGGTGAGGTCAGGGGGCAGGGCCACTCTGACCACGTTGGGATTCACGTCTTGCTCTGAGAGACGTGGGAAGCCACAGCACCAGTCAGACAGACTTAATTTTACAGTGTCACTCTGGTGGTTGGGTCGAGTATAGACTACAGGAAGGCAAGGGCAAAAGCACAGAGATCAGAGAGAAGACTTTTGCAAAAATCCAGACCAAAGATGCAGATGAATTGGGCCAGGATGGTAGTAGTGGAAGCAGTAGAAGTTTTAAAACTGCTCAGTTAAACATACCGTTTATTTTTAATCATACCATAACTATGCAGAGAAGAAAACAAGTGTTTGTTCCCCGCCCCCATGCCCAACTTGAAGAGAATTTGAAGAGGCTTTTATGCTGATTACATTAATAGTTGCATAATCAGTAAAGCAATAGTCAAAGGGTTAACTCCTAGAAGGTCAGTCAGTAAATTTAAATATAATTTCCCATAACACACACATTAAGAGGAACTATAATTTCCCATATCCAGTAAGTATCATAGACTCAAGGTTAAGGGCTGTGTAACAATAGACCATTGTAGTTAAAGTAGAGTCTCTCAGGTATTTCTTGCAAATAAACTAGTCAGCATTCATTTATGACAAGATAGAGAAAAGATATAAATCCGACAAGAAAGCATCTTCACTCCAACTTGTCCGGTGTTTCTATTCTGAGTGTCTTTAAGGTAGTCAGTTCATAAATAGACTCCAGACTTCTCCCCTGACTTTAAAGGAGTTGGAAAAAGTAGATATCCAAGAATATAGAACACTTGGGTCTAGAGTCTCTCTATTCTTTTAAGGTTCTTTCTTCCACTGCTGATTGAGACGTGTGGGCTCTATCACCAACTCTGACACTATCCAAGGCTGAATCAAAGAATCGGGGCTCGTGCTTTTTAGTTCTATGTCTGTGCCATGTCTGGCCATGAGAAGCTCTCCCTGATAGGGATGCTGATCGATAGACCAGTCGGATTTTCTCTTTGGGAATTTGACCTAGAGAGAATCAGAAAGACCAGATCAATTGGCAACTGCATAAGTAGAGAAAAGGACAGAGCAGCAGAGTTCTATTAGTGGGAGGGGACGGAAGTGCAGACAACCGAGGTGAATCATGACCAGCCCCCAGGAATGGTCTCCCTGAAGCTGCAGTATTTCAGTCCCTATTTGCAGATTCCTCTCCCTTCTATTGCCTTAGCAGTCCTTGCTTGAGGTTCCCTGAATGAGCTGGCTCCTTGCAACTAAAAGTGCTTCCATGGAGGCTAAGAAAAAGAAAGAGTACTGAGACTTATTTCTAATTTATAATGGTAAGATACTTCAAGAACAAAAATGCTTTATTTTTAAAACTTACGTCACTAGCCAATGAGCTGTATGCTAGGAGAGATTTTTCTGGGACAGGTCTGGGCTTGCTATAAACATCAGTTGATATCCACGCAGTGCCTGTCCCAATGTCTGGCCAGAAACAGAAGTCTATGGCCGCCATGGAACAGAAAAAAAAGCAACTCAATCTTTCTTGTCCTCATAAGCACTGTAAGCAATTTAACTACACTCTATAAATTATCTTTTCCGTGAACCACATGGCCTTCAGAGTAAAACTGTTGACTGATGGCCCATTCATAAATGTGATATAAATAATATGGCTATGAGCTGCTATTTACCAGTACTTAGTATGTGTCAGACCCTGTGCTAAGAGCTTTATGTACATTATTGTAATTAAACCTCACAACAAACCTAGGAGGTCATTTTTATCTATTTTTACAGAGCAGAACTCCAAAGTTTACAGAAGTTGTGTGAGCTGCTAGAATCACACAACTAGTGAGTAACGGCCAGGCTTTGAATCCAGATATGTCTGGAGGCCACTGCCTTATTCCTCAACCACAACCAAAATCCAGAGGAGCGCTGAGGCTAGTTGTGTGGGAGGGCAGGGTCAAGGTTAGAGGACCGTGAATGAGCAGTTGTCTGAAGTGGTGACTTTCTATGGGTACAGAACCTGTGAGGAGCTGGGACCCCACCTCTCCCTGCTGCCAGCCAGAATTTGTCTCAAGATGCCTAAGTGACCAGGCAGAGCAGGACAAGAGGGTACCTACCTGGGAGGCAGGGAGGACTCAGCCCTGCTCTTCAGGTCTCCCAGTGGTTCACATCGACAAGTAAGAGTTTACGACCCCTCCACGTGATCGGCCTTTAACCTCCAGGATTAGTTTCTCTTCTGCCTGCAAAATCTTTCAGAATGCAAAACAGTGCCCACACAGGCATGCCTTCTCTAAACTTCCCATTTTGTAATCAATTCCACACCTAAATACCTCTTGCCTCTCAGCTACCTACATGCAAAAGCCCACGTGGAAAAGCGTAAAACATGGCTAAAGGTGTTTATTTCTCAGGGAAATCATCTTGCATGATTACATTTTAATGAAAAGAGCAAGAATGACACCAAAAACTTCTTGACTTGACTGGCTAATTAGTAGCCCAGAGTCTTAGTTCTCAGGTAACATTCCAAGATACAAAATTACTCATAGATAATGTGGCCAGATTCAAGGCTGAGTGCAAGCCCCAAATGACTTGACTATGGACATGGAGAGATTTGCTGTCTGAGAAAATGCATTCTGTGTTTGCTCAGAAGAGTGTTTCAGGAGGCAAAAGTTTACTAAGTAATACAATTCACAGCCTCACCAACTGTTCTATCCCCTGCCAGCCTCCCACGACACCCTCACAAAAGGAAAAGGGCAGGCTCTTCATGCCCGGAGCAAACTGGATGCTGAAGGAACAAAACAAAAAGGAAATAACCTGCAGCTGATGCATCTCCACAAATAAAAATGAAGCACCAGAGGTGCCTTGACTGAAAAAAGCCCAGTGTTTGTGTTCCAACACAGAAGGCCCACAGGCTGCAGAAACTGCATCAGAGCCTCAGGACTAACCCCTGCCCACGTGCCTCTCCTCCCACCTCAGTCCCTTCCTGGTGAGCATCAGAGTTAGCAAATGAGGACCAGGACTTTTCATAGAGAAGGCTGTCCATTGCTTTGG
Organism: Kogia breviceps; assembly: GCF_026419965.1. Classification (NCBI taxonomy): domain Eukaryota; kingdom Metazoa; phylum Chordata; class Mammalia; order Artiodactyla; family Physeteridae; genus Kogia; species Kogia breviceps. The sequence goes on along the minus strand of NC_081318.1, from coordinate 60,796,615 downwards.
ATTTTAACAGTCTTCCTAAATATTTTATCATTACAGCAGCCATTTCCATAGCTTCCGTTCCATTTCCACCCCAACTAGAATTTACTACAATTCAATTCTGACACTACCCGGAGTTAGTGTTGGACTTCACAGGTTTAAGGACAGAGTCCTCCACGAGACTGCCCTTACTTCAGATGGCAGCCACAAGTTCCAGGAGTCCTCAGGCCACCCCCAATTTTGACCAACTTGGCCATATATTTGAGGGTTCCCTTTGGTACCTCTCAGTTTTGACAATTTGCTAGAACAACTCTCAGAACTCAGGGAAGCACTGTACTTGGAATTAGTGTGATAATAAAGGATACACATAGGCCAAGTTCTGGAAGGGTCCTGAAGGCAGAGCTTCCATGCCCTCTTCCCATAAACTCAGGACATGTCACCCCTCCCATCACACCCATGTGTTCACCAACCAGGAAGTTCCACCAAGTCTTGGTGTCCAGAGTTTTTACTGACAATTTCATTCATTTTCGTTATGTTGATATGATCGATTAAACCCCATTGGCCATGTGATTGAACATCTCCACCCCTCTTGCCTTCCCTGGAGGTCGAGCTAGCCCAAAGTTCACACTCTTTAATCATCTGGTTGGTCTTTTTGTGACCACCCTCCATCCTGAAGCCATCCAGGAGCCCACCGGGAGTCACCTTGTTAGCATAACAAAGACTCCTAGCACTGAAGAAATACCAAGGGATTTTGAAGCTTTGTGCCAGGAACCAGGGACAAAGAGCAGATTAATTCTTATTTTACCACAGCCTCCATTATTATCTATATGATTCCTGAATTTACATTATCTTTGACCCGTAGACATGAATATCCTGCTCCCTATTTGACACCTCTGTTTGGCTGTCTCACAGGCCCTTCAAATTCAGTATGGACCAAGGTAAGCTAATCTTCCTCTAGCACAGTGTATCAGTCAGGGTTCAGTCAGAGAAACAGAACCACTCAATGTGACAGATAATAAGATATTCATGACAGAGACTCCAACTGATGCAGTGAGGGAACTGGTTAAAGCATCTGTGGAAGGCTGTTGTCTGTGTCCCTGATGTGCAGCCTCAGGTCAGCAGGGAAGGAAAGCTGGGTGCAAAGGAAGGGAGAGCCAGGAAGTCTGAAACAGGTGAAGGTGAGCTGGAGCCCACAAGGATTGGATGGATACACACTGGTCTCTCACTGCTTCCAAGCTTCCACCTTGCGGGATGCAGGGGCCCTGCAATAGAAGCTGGCCCCCTTCATTACAGAGCTACATATATCCCACCCAGGAGTCAGAGAAGCTAAAGGAAGATCCAGACCTGGCAGCTGCCTCCATGCTAGACAAGCTGTATGTGTAGAAAAGCGACAAGATGCGTGAGCTGAGACAGGGGCTGCTCCCCAACACCAGTCTTCCTGCATAAAAAGAATGTGGCTGCTGCGTCACTTCCGCTTTCCAACTCTCCTGCCAAATGGCTTGTGCTACTCTACTGATTTGGGACTATTCAGGGAAAGGAGTCCGCAAAATGTAGTTCCAACTGAGCTAAATTGATACAATACAAACTGACAGCACACAAACCCAAGGAAAACTATTCTGCCTGCCATTCTCCCATATCTCATTAAATGGCCCCACACTCTACCTAGACCTTTAAGTCATAAATATTGGGGAGTCGTCCTCAAATCCTCCCACTTCCACATAGTCTATCTCCAATTAGTCACAAGTCCTTTCAAGGATACAACTGATGGTTGACCCCCTTGCTACCCACCCACCACCACGCAGGGTCAAGTCACTATCACTTAGGGTTTAATTTCTGTAATCTCCTCCTAGCTGGATTCTCCATACCAAATGCAAAAAAGATAAAGTTAAAAATCATTCTCACAGCACATAAGGCCCTTCACAGTCTGGCTGTTGCTGCCTCCCCTCCTGCTTTCCTGCCACACTGGGCAGCTTTCAAACCTCATGCTCCATGCTTTCTCTGCCCCAGGGCCTTGGCACATGCTCTTCCCTTTGAGGGATCACTCTTCTCCTCATTCCTGGCCTAGATAATGACTTCAACTTCTCTCTGACAATGAGATGAAATTATAAAGCATTTGCCAGCAAAAAAAATCCAAATCTTCCCTTCTTTTTCAAGGAAGAATACACTCACCCATGTACAACTCTAAGGGGCAGGGCAGGGGGAGGACTGGCTCAATCCTTGGCCCTTCCTTTCTTGTGGCAACTGGGGTAATGGGTCAGTTGGCAATGGGGAAAAAAGCCAAAGACAATAAATTGCTCTACTTTTAAAGTCCTAAACTGGAGGCAATAGAGAGGCGGACTCAGGGAAACAAAGTCTGAGAAATAATTTGGGGCATACTTTACATGTAGGAGGTAGAGGGAGAAAAGACCAGAAAAGATATTTTTAAGGCATGTTGCTTTCTGAGGGTAATACAACATAGTGGTTAAGAGTCAGAATATTGGGGTCTAAATCCAGTTTCCATTATTTACTAGCTGTGTGACCTTGGGAAGTTACTTAACCTCCCTGTGGCTCAGTGTCCTTATTTATAAAACAGGAGCATTAATAGTTTCTACGCCTTAAGGGTGCTATGCTTCACATACAGGATGTGCTTAGTAAAACTTGTACCACGTTCTATAGGAAATCCCTCTTTGATATTTTGTCGAGAAACTGCACTAAGATTTTAATAAATTTTCAATGATTTTTGCAAGCCAGACTGATATGTCTGCAAATGTGACACCACAACAATACAGAGTTATAACATGAGACTTCCAATTGCAACTCAGAGATGACCTAGGTCAGCTCCCCCATTACAGAATCTTACCTCCTCCCTCAATGAGTTGGAAACACTCATCTCATGTGACATGTCTTTGATGTCCAATCCCCACTAGAATATAAACTCCACAAGGGCAAGAATCATGTATCTTTTATTCATCACTGTATCCCCATTGGATAGCAGAATGCCTAGAACCTTCTAGGTTCTCAAAATATGTTTATTGAAAGGATGAATGACTGAATAAATGAACAAATCAGTCAATAGCCAAAGGCAGGACAGGAAATATGAAGCATCAGTAGGCTGTATCTCCCAAGAAACAAAAATTGAATCTTGTGGCTAAAGGACAGAACACTGTGAGTGCTGGATCTGGAGTGAGAAAATAGTGGTATGTATCCCAGTTTTGCCAGTTTCATGGGCAAGCCATTCACTTAAATTCTCTGAGCCTATTCCTTCTTCTGGTAACTCACTGAAATAGAGATAATCATACTGAGCTTATGGAGTGGTTAAGAGGATTAAATAACATGTGAAAGCCCCGACTCTGCACAGTTTTTTATAATTAAACTATAGTTTATTTACAATATTGTGTTAGTTTCAGGTGTACACCTTCAGATTCTTTTCCATTACAGGTTATTTACAAGATATTGAATATAGTTCCATGTGCTATACAATAGATCCTTGTTGTTTACCTGTTTTATATGGAGTGGTAGGTATCTATTAATTCCGTACTCCTAATTTATTCCCCCCCTCCCCTTTCCACTTTGGTAACCATAAGTTTTTTTTCCTATGTCTGTGAGTCTATTTCTGTTTTGTAAGTTGATTTGTAGTTTTTTTTTAGATTCCACATGTGAGTGATATCATATATCTGTCTTTCTCTGCCTGACCTACTTCACTTAGTGTGATAATCTCTAGGTCCATTCTTGTTGCTGCAAATGGCATTACTGAATTCTTTATGGCTGAGTAATATTCCATTGCATATATGTACCTCACTTTCTTTATCCATTCATCTGTCGATGAACATTCAGGTTGCTTCCATGTCTTGGCTGTTGTAAATAGTGCTGCTGTGAACATTGGGGCGCATGCATCTTTTTGAATTAGAGTCTTCATTTTTTCCAGTTATATGCCCAGAAATGGAATTGCTGGATCATGTGGTAACTCTATTTTTAGTTTTTTAAGGAATCTCCATACTCTTCTCCATAGTGGCTGCACTAATTTGCATTTCCACCAACAGCATCTATAGTTTGTAGACTTTTTGATGATGGCCATTCTGACCGGTGTGAGATGATAATGCATTGTAGTTTTGATTTGCATTTCTCTAATAATTAGCAATGTGGAGCATGTTTTCATGTGCCTATTGTCCATCTCTATGTCTTCTTTGTCTGTTTAGGTCTTCTGCCCATTTTTTGATTAGGCTGTTTGTTTTTTTGATATTGAGTTGCATGAGCTGTCTGTATATTTTGGATATTAAGCCCTTGTCAGTCACATCACTGTTTGCCATGTCCGTCAGTTGACTCTAGCAGGGGATCTGACACATGTCATGCCACCTCTTGGTACGGTGTTGAAGGCAGTTCAGGAACTAAGCTTCAGGGGACATAAGAAACCCATCAGTGATGCCACATTCCCAGTCGGTGGCTATTTCCTTGACCCTTCAAGAATTGGCCAACCGTTGATATTTTGGCAAGTATCAAAACATGTAAGATTTAGTAATGAGTGAAAAACCTTCAGCCTTGCAGATTCTTTAGATATTTTCTTTCTATGTCATTATGACCATACTATTGAGGTATAGAAAAGAATCAGGACAATTATATTGAGCTAAAGACCAAATCCAAAGAAGAATGACAAAAAATTTATAAGTGAAAGTGAAATACAAAAATATTTTAGTTTAAAAAAGATTTTATGATTTATGACATTAACTGTGTGAAGATACTAATTGAAGATGAGCCCTTTGGTAAATTAAAGGCATATAACTTAATAAATGAGATATTGCTGATTGTCTCTAATTTATAAGGCTCTGTTCACTTTACTGAATTGAGGGACATTATCATTTACTGGCAGGCACTATAGTCAGTACAAAAAACAGAAATGGTGAATTTGATAATGATTATAGCTGACAATCTGAGTGTAACATACCCTTAATTAATCATATCACAGGACTTTAACCCTTCGGCTATTGTCCTGGAAATTTAATGAAGTCATTTTATTCTAGTGACTCCTGCGTACACTGGGGTTTTTTTAATCAAGAAAGGCCATATTTTTCTCTTTTCTCTAGTCATTCTACCCAGGTTCCCTTTTCTCATCAATATTTCCCCAGAATGTGAACCTTATACTTAATAAAATTGCTGAACATGGATTCAGAACCACCATAACTTGTTTTTCCCTAATATTGCCCCCAAAGCAACCAAAATTACCAGCCGTGAAGCATTAATCACAGCTAAATTCATGTTTTGGATGCAACTGCACAATCTTTCAAAATAAAGTCGCTAGCAGCCATTGATGTGGAATTTTGATTGACAGGCTAGGAGATACACTTTGGAAAATTGTAAATATTTATTCAATTGACTGAGAAACTACAATCTGGCTCATCTTTGTCAGTGTTGTTAATTCACGTTCAGGTTTACATAGTCCCTTGCGTGGGCTTTCAGATTCCTTGGGAAAATGGTAAGAGCTGCTTACCAAGCATTTGCTGGGGCAGTCCCTTTCCTATGCTCCCGTTCCTGCTCTCTGGTAGTTCCCCTCAGCCCTGCAATCTGCCCTCCTCTAGGGAAGGCTCCCAAAAAAGGAAATCACTCTCCTGAGCCTCTCCTTCAGAAGTTTCAGGGTAGTGCAGGGCTATGAGGCTAGAACAAAGGACATGTGCTCTGCACTTTTCCAGCATGAGATGCTGAAGAAGGAAGAGGGGACCTTGGGCTCCTCTCAGGGTGCACGTGGGCTTCATGCCACGTTCTCTCTGGATCCAGCTCTGGGGACCCAGGGCTGCTGCTCCAAGGCAGAGGCAGTGCTAACGATAGAAATTGCCATCTGGGGGCCCTGTCTATGTGCCAGACACTTTGCTAGGCAATTCACATACTCTGTCACATGTAATGCTGCCAACAACCCTATGAGGGAGGTGCTATTATTATGTCCACTTTACGGGTACATAAACTCTGTCAGAGTCTAAGTAATGTGCCCAAGACATCACAGGGTCTCTTAGTCACCAAGTTCTCTGCTTTTAGTTACTATACCATATTAAGGTCGCATTTAATACTAAATATAAAAGTAAAAATAAATCCCCACCTGCTAAGGCATTCGTTGCTTCAACATGTTTTAAGCATGTGCACTGTGCCCCTTTATAAGGCCAGCCCCTCCCCTCCCCTGCAAACAGGATCCCATTTCCAGGATGCACTCCAGCAAATCTCTCCTCTCTGCATCATCAACTTTCCCTCTCTACTAGATCATTCCAATCATCATGCAAATATGCTATTATTTCTTCCATCTTAAAGCAATAATTTCCTGGCTCCACATCTCCTCCACCTGCCAGGCCATTTCTCTGTTGCCCTTTAGAGCAAATCTCATCAAATGATTCATGTGTTCTCACTGGCATTCAGTAATCCAAGTGGCTTTGTATTCCTCCTACATTCTCTACCAGAATCTGAGGCTTACGGCTATGGAGACACCTTCAATAATGTTTACCTCTGGCCATTTCTTTGAGCAGATTGAGCTTTAGATTGTAGTTTGCAATTCAACTGTGGCTGGGTCTTTTTTGGCATTAAGTTGAAATTTAGCAGTAAAAAGACATGGAAATTAATCTTGGAAGTGACAGCAGAATTCTGTGTACTCCTTGGTCACCCTCCACTATTTTGCCAACATTGCATGACTCCAGAGTTGGGGCGGATCTATGGAAGTCCATTGGCATAACTGAGAGAAAGCACTGGAAGAAGCTCCCTCCCAGGAATGTCTGACAAGCGTTCTGTTTTTACAGATAGAGCACATCGGATGCAATATTTTGCCATAAAATTTATGTATAAATCATTTTCTGTAAATAAAATTATGTCTTAGGCATAGTTGGGGAGCTTGTTATGTAAAAAGATGAAACATAGATGCAAACTATTATACATATAATGGATAAACAACAAGGTCCTACTGTAAAGCACAGGGAATATATTCAATATCCTGTGATAAACGGTCATGGAAAAGAATATGAAAAAAATATATAAACATGTATATGTATAACTGAATCACTTTGCTGTACAGTAGAAATTTACAAAATGTAAATCAACTATACTTCAATAAAGTAAGTTTTTTTTTAAAAAAAGATGAAACAGAATGAGCAAAAAGAACATAAAGACACAAAAGAGCATTATGTGAGTTATGGTGGATCCCTTTGTTACCCAGAAAATGCTTTTCTAATGAAAGTATTTATCTTTCTTGCAGCTCTAAATGTTCATGTATCACATGTACTTTACCAAGCTCACGACACAGGAAGGACAGCATTATTTGTTACTCTGATTTTATAGATGTTCTCTTTGTATTACGGATTCATTTGAAATTCTGTAAGAGGTATATATTTGGGAGTCTTCTCTTTCTCTCTCTCAAATGAATTTTAAATGACTCTCATGGGATATAGTACTCAGAAAGTAACATCATATGGTAATTCTGATATGACTATTTACATAAACAGTCACGGCTGTTTATACAGTGTACTTAGAAAACAGATTGGGGACTATGGAATGAGAACAAACTCTAAAAGAAACTCAGTATAAAGTTTTTACAGAAATATAAACAGTGTGGGAAGAAAGAAAGAAAGAAAGAAAGAAAGAAAGAAAGAAAGAAAGAAAGAAAGAAAGAAAGAAAGAAAGAAAGAAAGAAAGAAAGAAAGAAAGAAAGAAAGAAAGAAAGAAAGAAAGAAAGAAGGAAGGAAAGAAGGAAAGAAGGAAGGAAAGAAGGAAAGAAAGAGAAAGAAAGAAAGAGAAAGAAAGAAGGAAAGAAAAGAAAAGAAAGAAAGAAGGAAAGAAAGAAAAAAGAAAAGAAAAGGGAAAGAAAGAAGAGTGGGAATAAATAAGGAAAAAGGGAGGGAGGGGGATAGAAAGAGGGAGGGAGGGAAAAGGAGGGGGAGGAGAGAGTAAAAGCAAGCTCTTCACTAGAAAACTATCTTGTTATTACCGAGTACAGAAATGCCTTATGTATAAAAGAAGCATATCTGGGACCAAACTGCTAAATAGTAAGTTTTTCAACAATTAACAAAGTATTAAATACTGTTCTTAGCTTTGGATATGAAGAAATGGTATTTGTCTAATTATATCTAGATTTTTTAAATCCTTGCAAAATACACTGATGAGATACATTTGCAAAACTCCTACAAATCAGTAGGAAAAAGATAACCCAATTAAAGATAAGCAAAAAACTTCAACAGCCACTTCACAAAAGTAGACATGCCAGGAGCCAATAAACAGTGGAACTCAACATGGTTTCTTCTGACGGGACTGCAAGTTAAAAGCACCATGAAATACCAAAACGCACCCGCCAGGATGAAAAAGAATGAGAGCACCACTGTGCACCAACCAGAACTCTCACGTCGTGCTGGTGGGAGCGTAACTTGGTCCGACACTTTAGAAAATTGTTTGGCATCGTCTACTGAAGCAGGGCATATGCATATTCTATGACCCAGCAATTCTACTCCTCTGTATGTACCCAAGAGAAGGCATACTTATAGGCACCAAAAGACATGAACAGGAATGTTTATAGAAGCCCAATTCATAGTAGCCAAGAACTAGAGACAGCCCATCAGCAGTAGAGCAGATAAGTAAATCACATGTTTAAGCATGGAATATTACACAGCATTAGAAACAAATGAATTACTGCTATGTTAAACAGCATGGATGAATCTGCATGAAATAAGAGGCTGAGAAATATAAGCAAGACAAAAAGTAAACATGATTCCTTTTATATAAAGTTCAAAAATAGAACAAACTAATCTAGTAAGAAAAGTCAGGATGGTGGTTACCTTCAAGGAGGATAGTGTAAATGAGTGAGAAAGGGTGTAAGGGGGCTCTCAGGGCGCTGGTAATGATTCCGTTTTTGATCTGGCTGCTGGTTACATGGGTCTGCTCATGTTGTGAAAGTGCATCAAGCTGTGCTCTTATGACTCGAGCAATTTTCTGTATGTATATTGCAATTAAAAAGTTGATGGCAATGTGGAGACAGACAGTGGTGTAGCATGCCTTCCGTACTGCGACATAGACAGTGGCCGTCATTGCCCATCTCCTGGCCTTTCCCTAATACTGCTCCCCAAGGGACAGCTATACTCCCTGCCCCCTTAAGATGACCTGTTTGGCCATGCTCAGAACCCTGACTGCTCTTACAGCATGTCCTTTAAGAAAGAAGATCCCACTGGACCACCTCTGTTTAAATCCCACACCTGCCACTTTGGGCTTGTGTGACCTCAGACAAGGGATTTAAACTAAGGCCTCAGTTTCCTCATCTGGAAAGCAGGATGAATACTGCACAGGTTTGTTTTGAGAACCACAGGACGGGATTCTGGTCAGCACATATAACAATGCCTGGCTTGTAGTGAGCACTCAATAAATGTAAGTTGGTGTCATTATTGGAGCCGTGGGCAGGGTCTAGATCATGCAGGCTGTTCAGGCCTTGGCAAGAGTCTGGGTTTATTCGGCATGTATGGCAAGAGCTGTGGCAATAAACCCAGAGTGAGAGGCCTACACAAGGAAGAAAGCAAAGGTGAGGAGTGTTAGCTATGCCTCCCCTGTATCTAGGACTCAGGAAATAGGGAGAAACTTGGATGCTTTGACAGGGAGAGCTTTGAATGACCTTCACTGATGCCATCTAGTGGCACCAAACTCCTTGCCAAAGTCAAGAAAATTTACAGCTTTGATTCCATACTGACAATTATCTGGCTTCCTTCAGAACCCCTCCACCTCCATCCTCTTGTCTCAGATTTGAACATTATTTTTCTAGAGGTGTCCCCTAGTGGAAAAAAAACCAAGCCCGTTAAAAGGGGTGACCATGTGGAAAGCAGGAAACAGGCAACGAGAGGCACTGAATGCCAAGAGTTGGGACAAAATCATTGAGAAGAAAAGTAGAAAGATGTTAAGACAATCTAAGACACTCACACATGCAAATCTTGCCTTTCAAAGAAGCTACTGGCATAGTCCATAGTATATATCATAGTGCTGAGAACTCAAAACATGCTTAATAAATACATGTGATCAAATTTCCACACAGATCTAATAATTCTCAAATATGGAAGCATAGATTTTTCCACGACTCCTAATGAGAGACACAGTGAATATGGGACTAACCCAGCTTGGAAGAGTGTAAACCTATGTCAGGCTCAGATTAACAAAACGATATTGCCGTTTTTTGCCATGAGTAACATATCTTGTTTTTCAAATGGCTAGCAGTTCTATCTTCAATACTTAATAACGTTTGGAATTTTTGGAAATTGCAGAGTTAAGTTACACTCTACATCTTGAACAAGTCTGGGCTGACCACTGAGTTAGATGATTTACACAATACCTCATTTTATCACCATACTAACTTAGTGGTACTCACAAGAGGTCACTGTTAAATTTTCAGGAAATTTGTGAGCCAGTCCTCTTGGTAACTTGAAGTCTGCCATCATGGGAGTATTGACAGGTCAGAAATTGGCAATACCACAATATCAGCCTCCCCTCCATAGAACTGGTTCATTATGCAATTACCAGTACACCACTGCATGGATTATTATCTTCGTCTTATAAATAAGGAAATTTATTCATGCTTCGACTTCACATGTCTTCTCCAGAGTTATGCATCTAATACTGCAAAGTCAGATTTTAGAGGTAGTCATGCTTTATTACTGAAATCTGGCTTTATAATTTGAAATTATCATTAATGATCCACTTCATTAGAGATATAATTTGAGTTTAATTGAATGCCTGACTTGTAATTTAAACAATCATTTTCTTAATTTATCTTACTATCAAAAAATTATAAGGACCCTTCAAACAGCACAGCTGAGGGAAACTTGCTTAATTACGTTCTCATTAATTTTGCTAAGCCAGACTGATGCCAGTGACTGCATAATTTGGTCCCAGATGCAAAATTACTTGGAATGCAGGACTTGCTCAGAAAAAGATGACTCCCATCTAGTGAGAACAAAGCAGTTCCCTGGGAATAATCATATTGTTTTTATTTAACATCAGGAGACAGTAACTTCAGTGGTGATTTTTTTACCATGAAGGATACCTCTGCAAGGCAGAGCTGTGAAATCAGTGATACCAAATCCTAGTGTCCGGGAAACTAAGTGAAATCTTAGGACAGGATTTCTCAACCTTGGCTGCACATTACATTTTAGAATGTCTGGAACTCACCCCAGACCAATGTAATCAGAACATCTCGAGACAGGGCCTGGGTATTATTTTGGTTTTTTTTGTTTGTTTTGGTTTTTTTTTTTACCAGTCACTAGGGTGATTGTTCACCCACAACCGACTTCCATCAAAAGACTGTTTTCTTCCTCTTTCATACTGTCACGCAATACAGTTGTGTCGACAGTTGGGCCTCCCTCCCTATCAACTCAGGTATAGAATATCCAGTGGCCCTACAGTGCAGTCTAGGTACCTTCGAACTGCACATTCTAGGCTCTGGCACCTACTGTCAGCCTTCTGTCAAAGAGCTCAGAAATGGACAGAAAAGTTCCTTGCCTACCTTCCTTCCACCTCTAGAATAAGCAGATTGCAGTTTATACATGATTAAAATCTCACTTACTCTTCACTTAAGATGAGTTACTTACCTTTACATTCCCCATTCATTCATTCATTCATTTCTTTGTTCCATCCAAAAGTGAAAGAGTACATCTTTTGAGTCTGACCCTTTCCAGTTCTACATGGTTTTTTGCCTCTGCTGTTTAGTAGCTGTGTGGTGATAGACAAGTACTTGACTTCAGACCTCAATATCCTTTCCTGAAATGTGTGAATAACTCTGCCAAACTTATACTAGGTTTGTAAAAACCAAGTGAGGTGTTACATACAAAGTACCTAGCATAGTGTCTGGCACATGACATATACTCACTGATGAAGTAATAAGTCATCAATTGGTTCTTTAAACAAGAGTTTTGAGTCCCACCTATGTTCATAGCAGTACATTATGGACTATTAATAAAAAGAAACACACAGTAAAATGAGTAAGTTAGGACCAGCCCTCAAAAAGTCTGTAATCTAATGAAGGAGACAAGATGAAGTCATGAATTACAATGAGATAGGCAGTACACACTTCCCTAAAAGAGGTATAGAGACAAAGAGAGAGATGATGGCTTTTAATAGAAAATGAGGGCTTCCCTGGTGGTGCAGTGGTTGCGAGTCCGCCTGCCGATGCAGGGGACATGGGTTCGTGCCCTGGTCCGGGAGGGTCGCACATGCCGCGGAGCGACTAGGCCCGTGAGCCATGGCTGCTGAGCCTGCGCGTCCGGAGCCTGTGCTCCACAACAGTGAGAGGCCCGCATACCGCAAAAAAAAAAAAAAAAAAAAAGAAAAGAAAAGAAAAAAGAAAATGAGATGGAGAAGAAAAAATTTTTACTTAATGCTCCAAATATGTAGATGATGAGCACCCAAGACTAAGATAATTCAGGGGAAATTGTCTTCTCACTTCAAATCCTGTATCTGTGCTGGCTACAAATTTTACCTAGAAGCCAACAGTTTTATCCAGGTACATGTGTGTGTGTGTGTGTGTGTGTGTTATTTTTCTTCATTTTATTGAGATATAATTGACATAGAGCACTGTATAAGTTTAAGGTATACAACATAATGATTTGACTTACATACATCATGAAATGATGACCACAATAAGTTTAGTGAACATTCATCATCTAATACAGATACAAAATTAAAGTAGAAAAAATGTTTTTCCTTGTGATAACAACTTTCATCTATAACATACAGCAGTGTTAATTATATTTATTACATTGTATATTACATCCGTAGTACTTATCTTATAACTGGAAGTTTGTATGTTTTGACCACCTTCATCCACTTCCCTCTCCCTCCGTCCCCCACCTCTGGTAACTACAAATCTGACCTCTTTTTCTATGAGTTTGTTTGTTGGTTTGTTTTTAAAGTATAATAGATTTACAACTCTATGTTAGTTCCTGTTACACAGCATAGTGATCCAATATTTCTATACACCATGATAAGTCTAATTACAATATGTCACCATGCAAAGATATTATATAGTTATTAAATATACTCCCCACACTGTACATTTCACAACCAACTCATTAATATTACAACTGGGAGTTTATACCTCTTAATCTCCCTCACCTATTTCTTTCCTCACCCCAACCTCCTTCTCTCTGGCAACCATCAGTTCTCTTTGTATATGTCTGTTTCTGTTTTGTTATGTTTGTTCATTTGTTTTGTTTCTTAGATTCCACATATAAGTGAAATCATACAGTATTTGTCTGACTTATTTCACTTAGCACACTACCCTCTAGGTCCATTCATGTTGTCACAAATGGCAAGATTTCATTCCTTGTTATGGCTGAGTAATAATCCTTTGTATGTATATACTGCATCTTCTTTATCCATTCATCTGTTGAGGGCACTTAGGTTGCTTTCTTCTTTTGGCTATTGTAAATAATGCTGCAGTGATCATAGGAGTGCAAATCTCTTTTCCACTGAGTGTTTTTGCTTTATTCAGGTAAATAGCCAGTAGTGAAATCACTGGATCACATGGTAGTTCTATTTTTAATTTTTTGAGGAACCTCCATACTGTTTTTCATAGCAGCTGCACCTATTTACATTCCTAACAACAGTGCGTGAGGGTTCCCTTTTTTCCACATCCTTATCAACATTCATTACTGTCTTTTTAATAATAGTCATTCTGACAGGTATGAGGTGGTATCTCATTGTGGTTTTGATTTACACTTCCCTGATGATTAGTGATGCTGGGAATCTTTTTATATGCCTGTCAGTCATCTATATGTCTTCTTTGGAAAAATGTCAATCATTTATTGAACATCAATTTTTCCAATCTTCTCAGTGCATCCCATCATGACCTCTGCATCCAAGCATGACTTCGTGCCTTAGAACAACCTCTCCTCATTGTCCCTTCTCATTGGTCCCATTCCCACCTCTAGGCCCTGGCTCATATTATTTTCATGTGAAAAACTCATCTCTCCTCTCCAGACATAAAAACCCATGACATTTCTTTTTTATAAATCATTTTTATTAAAGTATAGTTGATTTAAAATTTTGTTACTTTCAGGTATACAGCAATGTGATTCAGTTATATATATACATATATGTATATATATATTATTTTTCAGATTCTTTTCCATTATATGTTATTACAAGATACTGAATATAGTTCCCTATGCTATACAGTAGGTCCTTGTTGTTTATCTAGTTTATATATAGTAGTGTGTATATGTTAATTCCAAACTCCTAATTTATCCCTCCCCCCAACCTTTCCCTTTTGGTAACCATAAGTTTGTTTTTTTTTTTTTTTTTTTTTTTTTTTTTTTGTGGTATGTGTGCCTCACTGTTGTGGCCTCTCCCATTGTGGAGCACAGGCTCCGGACGCTCAGGCTCAGCGGCCATGGCTCATGGGCCCAGCTGCTCCGCGGCATGTGGGATCTTCCCAGACCGGGGCACGAACCCGTGTCCCCTGCATCGGCAGGCGGATTCTCAACCACTGCGCCACCAGGGAAGCCCCATAAGTTTGTTTTTGAAGTCAGTGAATCTGTTTCTGTTTTGTAAATAAGTTCATTTGTATCATTTTTTTAGATTACACATATGTGGTATCATATGATATTTGTTTTTCTCTTTCTGACTTACTTCACTTAGTATAACAATCTGTAGGTCCATTCATGTTGCTGCAAATGGCATTGTTTCACTCTTTCTTATGGCTGAGTAATATTCCATTGTATATGTATACCACATCTTCTTTATCTATTCATGTGTTGATGGACATGTAGGTTGCTTCCATGTCTTGGCTATTGTAAATAGTGCTGCATTGAACATCGGGATGCATGTATCTTTTCAAATTATGGTTTTCTCTGGATATATGCCCAGGAGTAGGATTGCTGGATCATGTGGTAGCTCTATTTTTAGTTTTTTAAGGAACCTCCATACTATTCTCCATAGTGGCTCTACCAATTTACATTCCCACCAGCAGTATACAAGGGTTCCCTTTTCTCCTCACCCTCTCCAGGATTTACTGTTTGTAGACTTTTGGATGATGTCTATTCTGACTGCTGTGAGGTGATTGTAGTTTTAATTTGCATTTCTCTAATAACTATCGATGTGAAGCATCTTTTCATTTGCTTTTTGGCCATCTGTATGTCTTCTTTGGAGAAATGTCTATTCAGTTCTGCCCATTTTTTGATTGGGTTGTTTGTTTTTTGATATTGAGCTGCATGAGCTGTTTGTATACTTTGGAAATTAATCCCTTGTCCATCGCATCATTTGCAAATATTTTCTCCCATTCTGTGGGTTGTCTTGTTGTTTTGTTTATGGTTTCCTTTGCTGTGCAAAAGCTTTTAAGCTTAATTAGGTCCCACTTGCTTTTATTTCCATTATTCTAGGAGGTGGATCCAAAAAAACATTGCTACAATTTATATCAACGTGCATTCTGCCTATGTTTTCCTCTAGGAGTTTTATAGTATCTAGTCTTACATTTAGGTCTTTAATCCATTTTGAGTTGATTTTTGTGTATGGTAATTAGATAATGTTCTAATTTCATTCTTTTGCATGTAGCTGTCTAGTTTTCCCAGTACCACTTATTGAAGATACTGTCTTTCCTCCATTGTATATTCTTGCCTCTTTTGTCATTTGTTTTTTTCTATGGTCATAGATTAATTGACCATAGGTGTGTGGGTTAATTTCTGGGCTTTCTACCCGGTTCCATTCATCTATATGTTTTTGTGCCAGTAACGTACTGTTTGTATTACTGTAGTTTTGTAGTATAAGCTGAAGTCAGGGATCCTGATTCCTCCAGCTCCATTTTTCTTTCTCAAGACTGCTTTGGCTATTCGGGGTCTCAACTATCTTTGAAATCTTCGTGACAGATATTTGACCTAAAAGAGCTTTTATTGAGTACTTGATAATCTCCAATTATAGTGTTCCTCCAAATGAATAACTTGGAGCATTTTCAAAAATGCATATATCTAGGCCTTAAACGAAATCTATTGAATCTGTATCTCTGGTGGCAGGGGCCTGGAATATGCATTTTTATGTACATGATAAATTGATCTATATGCACATTAATGTTTAAGAATACCCTGCCATTATATTTTATTTCATTTGTTTATGTTGTTGCTTCAACAATGATGCATATTTTGAATCACAAAAGTCATTTTTTTGTGGCTTTCAGCCCCACAACAGTTTATTTCCACTACCAGCACCCCCAGCAGGTATCACTGCACTAAGTATATAGCAACAGAAGGATACACATACACACTAATCTTGTGTATGTGCCCTTATTCATTAGGTTTCCCATAGGCAATTGAAGGAACCTGAGGACCTTACTTAGCAGACACTGTTGATGGTAAAATTGCTCTAATTTTATAGAGAAGTGATTTATGGGATGAAAATATCCCATTTGTCTAATGTAATTCATATAGATAAAATTTTAGAATTTTGATGGCATTCTCCTTTGCTTTTAGTAATTCACTGAGATGAATTGCTCAGAGAAATGGAGATTTAAACAGGAATCTTGATCTTGTAATTTCTCAGAGCTTTTATCATCCAGGCTTAATGCTACCTTTGCATTTTGACCTCTAGCTGCCTTAACCTGTGTGGGGTGTTTTTACTCAGGAATGAGTTTCTTTAAACAATGTTTTAATGTACCTATTTCTCCTGTGGGAGTACATAACTGTAAGCCTAATGTTCTTTAACTTAGCCTTGGCTAGAAATACAGCTGCTGTACAAGGAACTTTAATGGGGAGCCTCTTGAAAGAATGATAAACTTGACACAGGACTTTGAGAAGACACATCAGGCAGTTTTGCATCTTGTTAGATAAAGAAAAGGTTAGAAACTACCAATTGCCATAAGCATTAAGTAAAATCTGAATTTCTTAGATTGTTTTCTCAGAAAGACAAAGTGCTTCCTTGAAACATGGAAAGTTTTGTTTCAGTATTTCCAAAGACTGTCATGTTGTAAACTTGAGGCTAAGGATGTTTATCATAGGAAGCATTTATTAAAATATTATTGCACAAGTAAGTTCACTTAAAATACACTTTACCCACCAACTTTATCCAGATTAACAATTAACTAATACATTAGAGTTCTAGCTGTAATTAAGTTCTCAACTATACTAAAAAGAGGTGTAGATCCCCTTAAAAACAGGAACATATTAACACCTAATTCAGAAACTCAATTTTACATTTCAAATTCCTAACTAAAAGATATATATATTTCTATAAAGTTCCAACCTGAATGGGTAGAGTGTTTAGGAAAAACAAAAAAATTAAGTACAGACTTCTGCATTTTTTTTTTTTTCTGGCAACAAGAGATCACTGTGTACTCTGGCTACCAAACATCCAAAAATACAAGAATAAAATGGGTAAAATCTTTTAAATCAATGGAAAAACTTGAAAGACAGTAAAAAATAAAAATTTTAAAAAATCATCAGAAGGCAGGAACCAAAAAGGATAGCATGTCGACCTCTAGGAACACAGGGTCTAGGAGGAGCAGTGAGGATGGGGTGGTGCTGAGGACTAGACCTTGAACCGACATTGGTAGAGTGTTGGACCAAAGACCACTCCACAGAAAGCTAAGAATCAGAAAAGGCTATAGATTGAAGGAAATGCTCAGCAGAGGCAGAAAGCAAGGACAAGGAAACATAATCTGGTGGAAGATACTCATCACACATACAAGTAACACAGGATTAGGATCAGGAACACACAAATAACTGCTTAAAAAGAAAAAGACAAAGAAATTAATAGTAAAATGGGCAAAAGACATGAACAAGCAGCTCACAGATGAGAAAACACACTGCCAATAAATATGACCCCCCCTAAAATTTCTCAGTCTTATTAGGAATTAGCAATGTATGATTTGGAAAATACTTAAACAAGGAGAATGTTAATGTTTGCATGAATGCTAAGAATCTATGGTGCTTCCCACTGCATTCCCAGAACCCTGAAAACTAGTGCTTTACCATCCCAGCAGAAGATTGGAAAGATTTATCTAGGGAAGCTGATCAACCTAAAGGAAAAACTTAAACATATTGACATCAAGTGTTCACTCCAGAGGCTCAATGGGATCACCCAACAGTTAAGTCCATAGTCAACAAGCCCTACCCATGTGTTCAGAGCTTCCAATAAGGTAGTTATTCTCCTGTCCTTAATCATGAGTATACAGCCTAGGGAAGTTCTCAACATGGAATACAGAGACCAGAAATAACACAATAATAAAATGAAAATAAGCCAATATGGAGAAAACAAACTATGCAGGGAGGAGGAAAACCTCTTATCCTGAAAAGGATGAGAGAAAATTTTGACTCCATGAAATAAGAACCTGATGGAATTGGGTGGGGAGGGGGAGAGGATAGGCAATGGGCAAGAAATGTTCACATAAGCCTGAATCAGCTGAGGGAATGTTGAAAGATAGTTTCCTGTATTTCTCTCAGGTTTCTGCACATCTTCCCAGCAAGATACTTACTGTTCTTTGTTTTAGACTATCTATTAAATGTTGTTTCTGTAGTAAAAAGTCTTGGTATACACGTATACCTTGTTTTATTCCACTTCAACTTATTGTGCTTCTCAGATATTGCATTTTTTTTTTTTTACAAATTGAAGGTTTACGGCAACCCTGCTTTGAGCAAGTCTATCTGCACAATTTTCCAGCAGCATTCACTCACTTCATGCCTCTGTTTCATATTTTGGTAATTCTCACAATTTTTCAAACTTTTTCATTATTACTATACTTGTTATAGTGATCAGTGATCTTTGATGTTACTATTACAACTCACTGAAGGCTCAGATGATGGTTAGCTTTTTTTAGTAATAAAGTATTTTTAATTTAGTTATGTACATTGTTTTCTTAGACATAATGCTAATGCACACTTAATAGACTATATTGTATGGTGTAAACATAACTTTTATATGCACTGGGAAGCCAAAAAATTCATGTGGCTCGCTTTATTGTGATATTCACTTTATTGCAGTGGTCTGGAATCGAACCCACAATATCTCTGACATATACCTGTATAAAGATAGTGTCTCCCCCTAGAGTAAAGGGCAGACGTGTTTACTGTCTATTAGTGAGATTTAGGTACCCTAACCTCAGGATTCTTCTCCTATAACTCATCTTACCATATGTGCAGCTGCCATTTGCTCTTCTTTGCATCCCTTAATAGAGTCAAATCTCTGGAAATTAGCTCAAAACAAACAAAAAAACCACTGGTAGCTGATAGCTTCTGATATTGCTGTGAGTAATAAACTGTCCTTTCTCTCTGACCCAGGAATCTCATGACTTCTGCCAATATCCATGAAACTGCATCAGGATAACTTGTGAGCTTCCAAGTAGAGTAAAATCTCAGACCCCTTAATAGCTCTCAACAGGGAACTCATTTCTTCTACTCTGATCTTCCCTGGAGAGCCAGAAGTGGCCCATGCAGTTTAGAAGCAGGAAATAAAGAGTCGCTTTTTAGGTTGTTTTGTTTTGTAAAACTGAGTAGCAGTTTAAAGCTAGCTGGGAAAAGAAAAGGAACTGGTGAATCTATTACATGAGGGCTCCGAGGAAAAGAAGGTGATGGTTTACCATAGTCTCACTTCTGCTTCCTGGGAGTTTGTAAGAGCCCTTTATAAAATAGTGGGTAAAGTCAAGGTGAGTCTTGGGAAACATATGGCTTACCATTACTGGGGTATCTAGCTGCAGAGTGAAACAGGTAATATGGAGGAATTTCATATATTTTTCTGGATTTTTTGCATTTTGTGATAGAAAAATTGTCTAAAAGTTACTGGATTCAAGATAAAGCCTACCAGAGCTCCATCATCCTCTCTTTCTCTTCAGATAACAGCCTAGAAAATTGACAGCTAAGTGATGTCTATGGCCTGATAATTGTCTCTTTCTAACATAAACACCTCGATTCTAGGAAGAAAGAGTAAGGTACTTAAATATGTGAGGAGCTATGTGTCTGTTTTATAGGTACCAGGATGACACTACCTTCAAATTCTAGAAAATTATAAAACTGTAATAATGCCTCTTCTCCTGGCCTATCCCTTAGAAACTGAATAACATTAAGCAAATTCAAGAGTTTAATGAAATACCTCCAAAAGGAAACCAGTTAAGGGGTCTGCTAAGTGACTTAAATCTTATTTTTAAGATCTCACACATGATACTTTAACTAAAATAACTTACACAAAAATAATATAGTTTGGGATGGAAGAGAAGATGAAAATACTGTTATTGGGTAGAACATATAGGGAAAAAAATAGCTACAGAGAGGAAAATGAAACTTTCCAAATTAATAACTCTGTGGAAGAGAACACACCTGGGTAGATGACAATATCAGCCGATTTCTATACTTTTCCTTAGAGCCTAAGTTTGAGGATGCAATTGTTTTTTAACATCCTTATTGGAGTATAATTGCTTTACAATGGTGTGTTAGTTTCTGCTGTATAACAAAGTGAATCAGCTACACATATACATATATCCCCATATCTCCTCCCTCTTGCATCTCCCTCCCACCCTCCCTATCCCACCCCTCTAGGTGGTCACAAAGCACAGAGCTTATCTCCCTGTGCTATGTGGCTGCTTCCCACTAGCTATCTATTTTACATTTGGTACTGTATATATGTCCATGCCACTCTCTCACTTCATCTCAGCTCACCCTTCCCTCTCCCCGTGTCCTCAAGTCCATTCTCTATGTCTACGTCTTTATTCTTGTCCTGCCCCTAGGTTCTTCATAACCATTTTTTTATATTCCATATATATGTGTTAGCATATGGTATTTGTTTTTGTTTTTCTCTTTCTGACTTACTTCACTCTGTATGACAGACTCCAGGTCCATCCACCTCACTACAAATAACTCAATTTCGTTTCTTTTTATGGCTGAGGAATATTCCATTGTATATATGTGCCACATCTTCTTTATCCATTCATCTGTCGATGGACACTTAGGTTGCTTCCATGTCCTGGCTATTGTAAATAGAGCTGCAATGAACATTGTGGTACATGACTCATTTTGAATTATGGTTTTCTCAGGGTATACACCCAGTAGTGGGATTGCTGGGTCATATGGTAGTTCGATTTTTAGTTTCTTAAGGAACCTCGATACTATTCTCCATAGTGGCTGTATCAATTTACATTCCCACCAACAGTGCAAGAGGGTTCCTTTTTCTCCACACCCTCTCCAGCATTTATCATTTGTAGATTTTTTGATGATGGCCATTCTGACTGGTGTGAGATGATATCTCATTGTAGTTTTGATTTGCATTTCTTAATGATTAGTGATGTTGAACATCCTTTCATGTGTTTGTTGGTAATCTGTATGTCTTCTTTGGAGAAATGTCTATTTAGGTCTTCTGCCCACTTTTGGATTGGGTTGTTTGTTTTTTTGATATTGAGCTGCATGAGCTGCTTGTAAATTTTGGAGATTAATCCTTTGTCAGTTGCTTCATTTGCAAATATTGTCTCCCATTCTGAGGGTTGTCTTTTGGTCTTGTTTATGGTTTCCTTTGCTGTGCAAAAGCTTTTAAGTTTCATTAGGTCCCATTTGTTAATTTTTGTTTTGGGTGAAAAAGGATCTTGCTATGATTTATGTCATAGAGTGTTCTGCCTATGTTTTCCTCTAAGAGTTTTATAGTGACTGGCCTTATATTTAGGTCTTTAATCCATTTTGAGTTTATTTTTGTGTATGGTGTTAGGGAGTGTTCTAATTTCATTCTTTTACATGTAGCTGTCCAGTTTTCCCAGCACCACTTATTGAAGAGGCTGTCTTTTCTCCACTGTATATTCTTTCCTCCTTTATCAAAGATAAGGTGACCATAGGTGTGTGGGTTTATTTCTGGACTTTCTATCCTGTTCCATTGATCTATATTTCTGTTTCTGTGCCAGTACCATACTGTCTTGATTACTGTAGCTTTGTAGTATAGTCTGAAGTCAGGGAGCCTGATTCTTCCAGCTCCATTTTTCTTTCTCATGATTGCTTTGGTGCTTCGGGGTCTTTTCTGTTTCCATACAAATTGTGAAATTTTTTGTGATAGTGCTGTGAAAAATTCCATTGGTAGTTTGATAGGGATTGCATTGAATCTGTAGATTGCTTTGGGTAGTATAGTCATTTTCACAATGTTGATTTTTCCAATCCATGAACTCGGTATACTTCTCCATCTGTTTGTATCATCTTTAATTTCTTTCATCAGTGTCTTATAGTTTTCTGCATATAGGTCTTTTGTCTCCTTAGGTAGGTTTATTCCTAGGTATTTTATTCTTTTTGTTGCAATGGTAAATGGGAGGGTTTCCTTAATTTCTCTTTCAGATTTTTCATCATTAGTGTATAGGGATGAAGGAGATTTTTGTGCATTAATTTTGTACCTGCTACTTTACCAAATTCATTGATTAGCTCTAGTAGTTTTCTGGTAGCATCTTTAGGATTCTCTATGTATAGTATCATGTTATCTGCAAATGGTGACAACTTTACTTCTTCCTTTCTGATTTGGAGTCCTTTTATTTCTTTTTCTTCTCTGATTGCTGTGGCTAAAATTTCCAAAACTATGTTGAATAATGGTGGTAAGAGTGGGCAACCTTGTCTTGTTCTTCATCTTAGTGGAAATGGTTTCAGTTTTTCACTATTGAGAATGATGTTGACTGTGGGTTTGTCCTATATGGCCTTTATTATGTTGAGGTAAGTTCCCTCTGTGCCTACTTTCTGGAGGGTTTTTATCATAAATCGGTGTTGAATTTTTTCAAAAGCTTTTTCTGCATCTTTTGACATGATCTTATGATTTTTATCCTTCAATTTCTTAATATGGTGTATCATGTTGATTGATTTGTGTTTATTGAAGAATCCTTGCAGTCCTGGAATAAACCGCACTTGATCATGGTGTATTATCCTTTTAATGATCTGTTGGATTCTGTTTGCTAGTATTTGTTGAGGATTTTTGCATCTATGTTCATCTGTGATACTGACCTGTGGTCTTCTTTGTGATATCGTTGTCTGGTTTTGGTATCAGGGTAATGGTGGACTCATAGAATGAGCTGGGGAGTGTTCCTCCCTCTGCTATATTTTGGAAGAGTTTGAGAAAGATAGATGTTAGCTCTTCTCTAAATGTTTGCTAGAATTCACCTGTGAAGCCATCTGGTCCTGGGCTTTTTTTTTGGAAGATTTTTAATCACTGTATCAATTTCAGTGCTTGTGATGGGTCTGGTTATATTTTCTATTTCTTCTTGGTTCAGTCTAGGAAGGTTTTGCTTTGCTAAGAATTTATCCATTTCTTCCAGGTTGTCCATTTTATTGTCATATAGTTGCTGGTAGTAATCTCTCATGATCCTTTGTATTTCTGCTGTGTCAGTTGTTACTTCTTTTTCATTTCTAATATTCTGTTGACTTGAATCTTCTCCCTTTTTTTCTTGAGTCTGGCTAATGGTTTATCAATTTTGTTTATCTTCTCAAAGAACCAGCTTTTACTTTTATTGATCTTTGCTATTGTTTCCTTCATTTCTTTTTCATTTATTTCTGATCTTATTTTTTTTAAAGAAGATGTTGGGGGTAGGAGTTTATTAATTAATTTATTTATTTTTGCTGTGTTGGGTCTTCATTTCTGTGCAAGGACTTTCTCTCGTTGTGGCAAGGGGGGCCACTTTTCATCACAGTGTGCAGGCCTCTCACTGTCATGACCTTTCTTGTTGTGGAGCACAGGCTCTAGATGTGCAGGCTCCATAGTTGTGGCTCATGGGCCTAGTCACTCTGTGGCATGTGGGATCCTCCCAGACCAGGGCTCAAACCCGTGTCCCCTGCATTAGCAGGCAGATTCTCAACCACAGTGCCACGAGGGAAGTCCCCTGATCTGATTTTTATGATTTCTTTCCTTCTGCTAACTTTGGGGTTTTTTTGTTCTTTTTTCTTTAATTGCTCTAGGTGTAAGGTTAGGTTGTTTATTTGAGATGTTTCTTGTTTCTTGAGGTAGGCTTGTACTGCTATAAACTTCTCTCAGAACTGCTTTTGCTGCATCCCATAGGTTTTGGATTGTCATGCTTTCATTGTCATTTTTCTCTAGGGTTTTTTTGATTTCCTCTTTGATTTCTTCAGTGATCTCTTGGTTATTAAGCTGTGTACTGTTTAGCCTCCATGTGTTTGTATTTTTTACAGATTTTTTCCCTGTAACTGATATCTAGTCTCCTAGTGCTATGGTCGGAAAAGACACTTGATACAATTTCAGTTTTCTTAAATTTACCTAGGCTTGATTTGTGACCCAAGATATGATCTATGCTGAAGAAAGTTCCATGAGCACTTGAGAAGAAAGCGTATTCTGTTGTTTTTGGATGGAATGTCCTATAAATATCAATTAAGTCCATCTTTAATGTATCACTTAAAGCTTTACATTAAACAAGATGGAGTTAATTGGTATTTAAGTGTTTCCTTATTTATTTTCATTTTGGATGATCTGTCCATTGGTGAAAATGGGTTGTTAAAGTCCCTTAGTATGATTGTGTTACTGTTGATTTCCCCTTTTATGGCAGTTAGTATTTGCCTTATGTATTGAAATGCTCCTTTCTTGGGTGCATAAATATTTACAATTGTGATAACTTCTTCTTGGATTGATCCCTTGATCATTATGTAATGTCCTCCCTTGTCTGTTGTAACATTCTTTATTTTAAAGTCTATTTTATATGATATGAGTATTGCTACTCCTGCTTTCCTTTGATTTTCACTTGCATGGAATATCATTTTCCATCCCCTCACTTTCAGTCTGAATGTGTCACTGGGTCTGAAGTGGGTCTCTTGTAGACAGCATATAGATGGGTGTTGTTTTCGTATCCATTCAGCCAGTCTGTGTCTTTTGGTTGGAACATTTAATCCATTTACATTTAAGGTAATTATTGGTATGTATGTTCCTATTACCATTTTGTCAATTGTTTTGGGTTTGTTATTGTAGGTCTTTTCCTTCTCTTGTGTTTCTTGCCTAGAGAAGTTCCTTTCGCATTTGTTGTAAAGCTGGTTTGGTGGTGCTGAATTCTCTCAGCTTTTGCTTGTCTGTAAATGTTTTAATTTCTCCGTTGAATCTGAATGAGATCCTTGCTGGGCAGAGTAATCTAGGTTGTAGGTTTTTCCCTTTCATCACTTTAAATATGTCTTGCTACTCCCTTCTGGCTTCCAGAATTTCTGCTGAAACATCAGCTGTTAAACTTATGGGGATTCCCTTGTATGTTATTTGTTGTTTTTCCCTTGTTGCTTTTAATATTTTTTCTTTGTATTTAATTTTTGATAGTTTGATTAATATGTGTCTTGGCGTGTGTCTTCTCAGATTTATCCTTTATGGGACTCACTGCACTTCCTGGAGTTGATTGACTATTTCCTTTCCCATATTAGGGAAGTTTTCAACTATAATCTCTTCAAATATTTTTCTCAGACCCTTTCTTTTTCTCTTCTTCTGGGACCCCTATAATTCGAATGTTCATGCATTTAATGTCCCAGAGGTCTCTGAGACTCTCCTCAATTCTTTTCATTTTTTTTTCTGTATTCTGCTCTCCAGTAGTTATTCCCACTATTTTACTTTCCAGGTCACTTATCTGTTCTTCTGCCTCAGTTATTCTGCTGTTGATGCCTTCTAGAGAATTTTTAATTTCATTTATTGTGTTGTTCATCATTGTTTGTTTGCTCTTTAGTTCTTCTAGGTCCTTGTTAAACAATTCTTATATTTTCTCCATTCTGCTTCCAAGATTTTGGTTCATCTTTAGTATCATTACTCTGAATTCTTTTTCACCGATTTCCTCTTCATTTGTTTGGTCTGGTGGTTTTAACCTTGCTCCTTCATCTGCTGTGTGTTTGTCTTCTCAATTTGCTTGACTTACTGTGTTTGGGATCTCCTTTTTGCAGGGTGCAGTTTGTAGTTCCTGTTTGTTTTGGTATCTTCCCCCAGTGGCTAAGATTGGTTCAGTGGGTTGTGTAGGCTTCCTGTTAGAGGGGACTGGTGCCAGTGTTCTGGTGGATGAGGCTGAATTGTCTTTCTGGTGGGCACGTCCGCATCCAGTGGTGTGTTTGGGGGTGTCTGTGACCTTATTATGATTTTAGGCAGCCACTCTGCTAATGGGTGGGGTTGGGTTCCTGTCTTGCTAGCTGTTTGGCATAGGGTGTCCATCGGTGGTCGTTGAGTGGATCTGGGTTTTAACGTTGAGATAGAGATCTTTTGCCATTTGATATCATGTGGAGCCGGGAGGTCTCTGGTGGACCAGTGTCCTGAACTCAGCTCTCCCACCTCAGAGGCACAGGCCTGACACCCAGCTGGAGCACCAAGACCCTGTCAGCCACACGGCTCAGAAGAAAAGGGAGAATAAAAGAAAGAAAGAAAAAAAATGAAATAAAGTTATTAAAATAAAAAAAAATTTTAATTATTAAAAATTTTTAAAAAGTAATAAGAAAGAAAGAGAGAGCAACCAAACCAAAAACCAAATCCACCAATGATAACAAGCACTAAAAACTATACTAAAAAAAAAAAAAAAAAAGGACAGACAGAACCCTAGGACAAATAGTAAAAGTAATGCTGTACAGACAGAATCACAGAAGAAGCATACACATTCACTCTCACAAAAAGAGAAAAAGGGAAAAAATATATATATATATCGTTGCTCCCAAAGTCCACTGCCTCAACTTTGGGATTTGTTGTCTCTTCAGGTATTCCACAGATGCAGGGTACATCAAGTTGACTGTGGAGATTTAATCCACTGCTCCTGAGGCTGCTGGGAGAAATTTCCCTTTCTCTTCTTTGTTCGCAGAGCTCTTGGGGTTCAGCTTTGGATTTTGCCCTGCCTGTGCGTATAGGTCGCCTGAGGGCATCTGTTCTTCGCTCAGACAGGATGGGGTTAAAGTAGCAGCTGATTAGGGTGCTCTGGCTCACTCAGGCCAGAGGGTAGGGATGGGTACGGAATGCGGGGTGAGCCTGAGGCGGCAGAGGCCAGTGTGATGTTTCAACAGCCTGAGGTGCACCATGTGTTCTCCCCGGGAAGTTTGAGGATGCAATTTTTAATTCTCCAAAATACTTACCTTTGGAGTTTGATTCCACAAAAGATTAAAAACTCTCTATAAAACAAATCAAAATAAGAGATAATTTCAAAGTTTTCCCTCATGTATTCATTATCAATCACAAAGATGTATTTGGAGCATTCTTATAAAAGTGCAATATTATAAAATTTTATTATTTTCTAGTACATGGTAATGTATTCTAAATAGATGTTAAACCTCTTGGATAAATATATCATTGTGCATTTATAATCTTTTTGTATAAACATGTCTCACTAATATTAAGCCATAAAAGTATTCTACAATTCCAAAGAAAAAATTTTAAGGCTGATTTTTGTAATATCATTCCATTTTAATGGTTTATTTGGTGCCAACTTCTTAATATGAATTAAGAATTAATATGAACATAAGAATTAAGTTCACTTCTAACAGCTTAGCAGGAGAGAAGCTTATTGGATTATACCAACAAAGCATGCTGGGAAACATCATTTATTCATTGATTCAACACATTATTGACCATTTGTAGTTCTTAAGCACTGAGATAAGTGCCACAGGGAAACACTGATAAATTTTAAAATAAGGCTAGCATCAGACCACTCACTGTGTTGTAGGAGTATAAAATGTTCACAGATGACAAAAATGTAGTGAGTGTCATTAAAGAAATACAGATAAAGGAAGATCTGTGAGGATAGAGATTATTTACATCCTACTTGCTGTTGGATCTTATGTACCAGGAAGATAATTTTGGCACCTAGTAGGTGTTCCCTGAACAATAAGCAAACAGGTAGCATTTGACTTGTGCTTGAAGGATGTAATGATATGTGCATGACATGATAAAGCACATTTGTAAAAATCAGAATTGCATTTGTGGGTTTTACTTCACTAATTCATTTCTTTGCCAGCTTGTGATAAATGGCATGTTGTGATTTCAGACTTCTCTCTCCACATTTTCCTGTCATTGAAAACCAGGAAGTTATCAATGGGCCAAAGGATATTGCAGGCCCAGGAAGAAATACACTGAATCTTGGTTCATCCATCCAATGAGTGTTTTTTCTTTCAAAGGAGTCACTTTAAAATACACTTAGCTCCATTATGCTACCATAGCTCAATATATACTTGAAATTCTTCTTTCTAAATTACCTTCAGAATCTGTAACAGTTGCCTTCAAACATCATCATCCTCCATATTCACAAAAATCAGAAATCAGAATGATCTCAGACCTCTCAACAGGAAAAAGAAAATGTTAACTAAAAGACGGTAGAGCAAAGCCTACAAAATGTTGAAGAAATTGTTTTATGGGACAAATTTACCTTCCATATTACAGATTTCTGAATCTATTTTATATTTATAAAGATTATGTAATATGTTAGTATTTAGGGAGAAAAAAACAAAAACTGAGAACAAATCCCTGTCTTCCTCTACCTCAAATCACTGTTAGTGGTCAGAAAATGCCCTTTTCCTAAGTATATATTCAGCAAAGTTTCTACTTCTGCCTTTGATAAAACTGTTCTCTGACCTGTGTTTTTTCATTTATTTTTATTGAAATATAATTGATGTATAGCATTGTGTAAGTTTAAGGTGTAGAAGATATCCACTTGATACATTGTGTGTTGCAGTATGATGACTACTGTGGCATCAATGACACCTCCATAACAACACATAATTATCATTTCTTTTAAGATCTAGTCTCCACGCAACTTTGAAGTTTGTAATACAGTATTATTGATGTTAATCACTATGCTGTGCATTAGATCTCCAGGGCCTATTTATCTACTGGTTACATATGTGTACCCTTAACAGCATCTCCCCATCTACTCTGTTTTTATGTATCTGGCTATTTTTAGATCCCACAGATAAGTGATATCATATAGTTTTTGTCTTTCTGACCCTTCTTACTTTGTGTAATGCCCTCAAGGTCCATCCATCCAGGTTGTCACAAATGGCAGAATTTTCTACACTCTTATGGTTGAAATATATTCCATTATGTGTGTATATATACATGTGTGTATATATTTGTATGTGCATGTATGTAAATATATATTTTTAATATCTTATTTATCCATTCATCTATTGACAGACATTTAGGTTGTTTCCATATTTTAACTATTGTGAAAAACGCTGCAATGAACATGGGAGTGCAGTGTAGCTATCTCTTTTTTTTGTGTGTGTGTGTGTGTGTGTGTGGTATGCAGGCCTCTCACTGTTGTGGCCTCTCCCGTCGCGGAGCGCAGGCTCAGCAGCCGTGGCTCATGGGCCTAGCTGCTCCATGGCATGTAGGATCTTCCCAGACCGGGGCATGAACCTGTGTCCCCTGCATCGGCAGGTGGACTCTCAACCACTGTGCCACCAGGGAGGCCCCAGATATCTCTTTGATATCCAGTTTTCATTTCCTTTGGATGTATACTCAGAAGTGGGATTGCTGGATCATATGGTAGTCCTATTTTTAATTTTTTGAGGAAACTCCATACTGTCTTCCACAGTGGCTACACCAATTTACATTTCCGCCAACAATATACAGTGCTTCCTTTTTCTCTACATCCTCCCTACTACTTATTATATCTAATTTTGATAAGAGCCATTCTAACAGGTTTGAGATGATATGTTACTGTAATTTTTACTTACGTTTCTCTGATGATTAGTGTTATTGAGTATCTTTTTATGTATCTTTTTGCCATTTGAATGTCTTTGGAAAAATGTCTTTTTAGTTCCTCTGCCCATTTTTAATAGAATTCTTGGGTTTTGTTATTGAGTTGTATGAGATTTTTATATATTTTGGACTTTAATACCTTATCAGATATATGGTTTGCAAATATTTTCTCCCATTCTGTAGATCATCTTTTCATTTTTTGATTGTTTTGCTATGCATAGCCTTTTAGTTTGACATAGTCCTATTTGAGTTTTGCTTTTGTTGCTTGTGCTTTTGGTATCACATCTAAAAATTAATTGCCAAGACCACTGTGAAGGAGCTTATTCCCTACGTGTTCATCTAGGAGTTTTATGGTATCAGGTCTTATGTTTAATCTTTAATTCATTTCGAGTTAATTTTTGTTAGTGGTGTAAGATGCAGTCCAATTGCATTTTTCTGCATGAAATTATCCAGTTGTCCCAGCACAATTTGTTGAGGAGACGATCCTTTCCCCATTGAGTGTTCTTGGCTCCCTTGTCAAATATTAGTTGACCATAAAAGCAGGGGTTTATTTCTGGGCTCTATCCTGTTCCATTGGCCTGTTGTCTATTTTTTAATGCCAGTACCATACTGTTTTAATTACCATAACTTTGTACAATAGTTTATAGTCAGGAAATGTGATGCCTCCAGCTTTGTTCTTCTTTCTCATGATTGCTTTGACTGTTGGGGGTCTTTTGTGGTTCCATACATATTTTAGTACTGTTTATCTCTTTTCTGTGAATAATGCCATTGGAATTTTGATAGGGATTACACTGAATCTATAGATGACTTTGGGAATTGTGAACATTTTAACAATATTAGTTTCTTAGATCCATGAACATGGGCTATCTTTCCATTTCTTGTGTATTCTTCAGTTTCTTTCATGAAGTCTTGTAATTTTCATTGTACAGATCTTTCACTTCCTTGGTAAAATTTATTCCTAAGTATTTTATTGTTTCTATTGCTATTGTGAATGGGGTAGTTTTCCTTTTCAGATGTTTTGTTACTAGTGTATAAAAATGCAACTGATTTCTGTATGTTGATTTCATATCCTGAAGGTTTACTGAATTCATTGATGAGTTCCAACAGTTTTTTGGTTGAGTCTGTAGCATTTTCTATATATCTAGATCACATCATCTGCAAATAGAGACAGTTTTACTTCTTCCTTTCTGATTTGGATGCCTTTTATTTCTTTGTCTTGACTAATGCTCTAGCTAGGGCTTCCAGTACTATGTTGAATAAGAGTGACGAGAGTGGGCACCCTTGTCCCATCCCTGTTCTTAGTGGAAAAGCTTTCAGTTTTTCACTGTTGAGTATAATGTTGGCTGTGGGTTTGTCATATATGGCCTTTATTAAGTTATGTTCCTTCTATACCAAATTTGTTGAGGGTTTTTATCATGAAAGGATGTTATATTTGGTCAAATGTTTTTTCTGCAGTTATTGATTTTTATTTTTCTTTTTTTTTTTTTTTTTTTTTTGTGGTATGCGGGCCTCACTGTTGTGGCCTCTCCCGTTGCGGAGCACAGGCTCCGGACGCGCAGGCTCAGCGGCCATGGCTCACGGGCCCAGCCGCTCCGTGGCACGTGGGATCTTCCCGGACCGGGGCACAAACCCGTGTCCCCTGCATCGGCAGGCGGATTCTCAACCACTGCGCCACCAGGGAAGCCCTTATTTTTCATTCTATTAATGTTGTGTATCACATTTATTGATTTGGCCATGTTGAACCGTCCTTGCAGCTCAGGGATAAATCCCACTTGGTCATGGTATATAATCCTTTTAATATGTTGTTGAAATTTTGTTTGCTAATATTTTGTAGAGATTGTTTGCCTCTGTATTCATCAGGGATATTGGTCTAGTTTTCTTTTCTTGTAGTGTCCTTGTCTGGCTTTAGCGTCAGATTAATGCTGGCCTTGTAAAAGGCTGCTGCTTTCAGAATGTCACCAAACAAAGCACCTGAAATTAGGTTCACATTTCTCTGTGAATAACTAGTAAATGTATTAGAAGTTTACTTACGTTCAGTTTTCATGGAAGAATGGTTTTCGTTCTGAAATCCCAGTCAGTGCCACGTGCCCAGGTAGCTGCTAGTGACCAAGAGCTCAGGAAAGATGTCCACTCGGAGCTGGTCACAGAGTGGGCAATGTTGGACAGGTGACAATAGACATGGAGGATCAAGAGGCACTATCTGGCTTCAGGAACACTGTGGAGTTCACCTTCCTGGAGATGGGAAGGCTGGCTCAGGCCATCACCCCACTGTTTAGCTCCTCACCTGGTGGAGCCTGCCAGAGGCCCTGATGATGACACACAGGAAGAAGAACACTGCCCTTTTTTTTTTTTTTTTTTTTTTTTTTTTTTTTTTTTTTTGCGGTGTGCGGGCCTCTCACTGCTGTGGTCTCTCCCGTTGCGGAGCACAGGCTCCGGATGCGCAGGCTCAGCGGCCATGGCTCACGGGCCCAGCCGCTCCGCGGCATGTGGGATCTTCCTGGACCTGGGCACGAACCCGTGTCCCCTGCATCGGCAGGCAGACTCTCAACCACTGCGCCACCAGGGAAGCCCTGCCCATTTTTAAATACTTCCAACACGTGTATCATTAGAACATTGTATATGTTTTACCTTGTGCACTGCCGTTCAGTTTTCTGCCAAAGACTTACAAGACATTCTTCTTTGTTTTAGCTGAAATATTATTTGGGAAGGTTATGAATTCCCGATAGAAAATTGACACATGGGAGAATATGAAGGTGGCAGGTTAATACCTTTGTCTGACTTGCCACATTTAAATTTCTCTATCTAGTCTTCCTTGGAGATTTCAATAATGTGGACTTGTTTTTGCATAATGTGTATGGTGTAAATGGTTCAGTACCCACGAAAAATGCTTTCTTTAGTATCGAAATGAAAGCATACCAGAGTGATATATTTAACATGCAAATTGAATCGTGTGACTCTCTGCTTCAATGGCTTTCCTTTGCTTTTAGAGTAAAATCCCAACTCTTTACCACAATAGAGAAGAAAAAAAGAAAAAGGATTTGCTTGCCTGTGTTATTTCTTTTGACCTTAGCTTTATAAGCCTGAATGGATCTATCTATCCAACTCAGCAGCAATGTAGCTTGTTACAAAGATCTAGAAAATATAGTTCAATTTAGTTAAATATTATTAAGTACCTATCATTGTCAAGTTCATGGTAGATGATGGGGGTATAAATGTATATAAAACATAGAGGAGGAGACATATATAAATCAGTAGTTACAGAACTATTGCTTGTAACATGTAACAATGAGATACATGCAAAAAAAAAAGTGCATTCAACATGGAGAGGTGAGGCAAAGCAGGGAATGACTGCAGGGAGGTAGACAGCCAGAGAAGACTGCACAAAAGATGACTAAATTGGGGGTTGGAGGATGAAGTCAATAAAGCAGGAAAAAAAAAAAAAAAAACAGTCCACGGAGAGGAACTAGCGTGTTTAAAAAGCCCAAGAGTATGAAACAACACTGTAAGGGTTTTGTCATGTTGGGCCATAAAGCACGTGAGGGACGGGTCATAGGGGGTATGACAAGGCTGGGGACAGATCATGAGGGACTTGACTTGTTGATTGCTAGTCTTCAAGCCAATGGTTTCCAATAATTTCTGAGTCTATGGTAGAGATGTCAATGGGAAACAACATGGTGACACATCATGGTTAAAAACTCTATGAAGATATACAGTATTGTGTGTGTAAATATATAAAGAAAACAAATGTTTATATTCTCGTAGTAATAAGTACCATAATTTTAATTTGCATTTTAAAGTGAGGTTTGTCTCTAATGGAGGGCTTTTTCTGGTGGCAAAAACACATTCTTCAACCTGCCAAAGGAACCTAAAAGTACCAGCCCAGAGAGCCCAGGAGTGCCCCGCGGCACCTCTCAAAGGGTGAAGGAAGGGTGTTAGTGAGAAAATACTGCTGCTTCCTTCAACCCTTAGAGAGACGGTTCTCAGGTTGCCTTCTGCTTTCTTGCAGAGGCCCCCACGGCAGTCACTGCGCATGAATGCACCCCTGAGTGGCTCTGTCCTTCCCCATCTCACTGTGCCCCTGCCCGCCATGCCTCCTCCCGCAACCTCCCAAATAAATCCTTGCCTCAGGGTCTGCGATTTTCATGTATTCTGTGTACTTTAGAAATGTTAGGAGGAAAAAACTGTAGGCCTCATTTCATGTTCAAGAGAACTGGTTTTCCTTTTTTTTCATCCATTGCAAGAGTACAGGAGATTGTAAGGGTAAACTATCCCAATTTGCAGAGATTCAAACTACCAGACTGTAACTCTGGTCATCCCTCAGCAATGTGCTGCCCTTTGGGTAGCACTGTTTATTGCTCCACTCCTGAGCTTTCTTCCACACTCCCAAGACAAGGGAACTGCAGTTTCAGGAAGCACATGACCCTTCGTTTGGCCTGGCTTGATGTCAGCGTCACAGCAAGCTCTGCCCCAGTTGCACTGAATTACATGACACTCTCAGCTCCACGTTCTCTCTGGTAGACCTCACCATGTGCCCTCAGCTGGAACAAAAACTGATTTTACCCATGGATCAAATCTTCACACTTTGAGCTATGAAGGCCTGATGGTCACAAGTGTACAATCACATCCTTGAATGGTTTTAAGCAAGGCAATGATATCTGAATTTTATTTTACAAAGAGCACTCTGGAAGCCAAAATGGAACATGGAATGAGTTAGGGTAAGAATCAAGATAATAAATGAAGAGGCCATGTGTAATGAACCAGGTTACAAATTATTAAGGCCTAAACCCAGGGAATGAAGTTGAAGACCAGGCAATAGATTACAGCAAAATCATAGTAGTAGACTATTCTCAGAGCAGTGGCCACAAATGCAAATGCCTCTAGGCACCATAGACATTTGGTTACCTCAGGATTTTGTTTTGCATTTGAGGCTGAGTTCTACCAAAAATAGTAATAATAATACAGTAGACAGCATACAGGAGTCAACAATTACCTCAGATGGTCTCTTGAGCTGGGACCTACCTTCTCAGGGAGTGCTGTCAACGAGTTTTACAGAATCCGGAAACTCCTGAAGATGTATATGTAATTGTGTGTACTTTTGTGGAGAGAGAGTTCATAGCTTTATAAATATTCAAATAGGTTCAAGACCCAAAAGAGAAAGCCTTAGCCTAAGAAAGGCAAAGAGAAATGCCATTCACGCGGCGGGGGGGTGGGCGGGCACATAGGTCAACCCTGAGTGAATGGTAGGAGGAGCTTGTTGAGGATGAAGGATGAACCCTGAACATGTGAGGTACTGTGAAGATTCTGGCCAGTGTAGAAAATGAGACCCAGATGTTAAGCAAGAAAGTTTTCAGCAGTAACTGACGGGGAAGCTTGACACGGAGCCACAGCATAAAGCTTTCTCACGTTTGTGTCAATACTTCTATCAGAGCTGACTGGGAAAATCAGCAAAGTCCCCAGGCTTTACAGAATGGGTGAGGTAGAAGGGGAGGTGTTTCCAAATAGGGGAAGTAATGGAGGAAGAAGCATTAGTGGTTCATGTGTCAAAAATGACCAGAGAAAATGCTAGTGGCTATGCTAAGTCCACACAAGGCTTTATGAATTTTAGAAAGTCTCCCCCCTTCCTCCAAAGGGGTGACGTCTTGGTGGATGGTAAACCCCACACATCCCCTTAGCCAGCTGCCCTTGTGCATGACCTCGCCCGCACAACAAGGCACAACAGCCGTGCCCCCGGCATACAGGGACATTCGGGACAGCACATCAACAGCCCTCCTGCCACATCCTTCCAACCTTCCCTAGTCGTCCCCTTCTCCACACACCAGTTGCCCCAGACCCCCAGTTTCTCTCCTGCCATTGTACCTTTCAGAGTCGCACTACAAACTCTCCACACACTTCCCAT
Source organism: Kogia breviceps (assembly GCF_026419965.1). Lineage (NCBI taxonomy): Eukaryota > Metazoa > Chordata > Mammalia > Artiodactyla > Physeteridae > Kogia > Kogia breviceps. The sequence goes on along the minus strand of NC_081318.1, from coordinate 60,761,154 downwards.
CTTCTAGACAAAACGTTTGTTCACCCATCTTTCCCCTCCCTCTAACATGCTCCTTAGACAGAAAGCCTGGTAACATCCTCCCAGCCTTTACTCCCTATTACATGTGTGCTCTGTGTTCAGGGCATCCCTGATGGACTATTAGGCCTTGCTGTTCTCCCTTGGGACACTTCTCTTCCCTTTTCTCATTCTATCTTCTTCTTCCCCTCACATCACCTTTCTCTCTTGCCCTCTGCTCTTCTTCTTTTTTTTTTCCTCCCTCAGGCCCTCTGGTTGATCTTTATTACTTGCTTTCTTTGTAAAATTAGGAACTTAAGGCCAGGAAAGGCTGGAGGTAAAATAATGTCACTGTGAATGTCACTGCTCCACAGTTGTCTGGCTCTTCTCACAGTGTTTTGCAGAAACCTTCGATAGTAAGGTTTGTCTAATTCCTCTCAAATGGTCCTTAGACCTGAAGAGGGCATCTGATGCGTGTCATGTCAAGGCCTCTGTGCTACCTATTGGCACTTGCCATTCACTTCCTCAGCTGTCCCAGCTCAGCGTGGTGGTGGTTTCTACCAGTGCTGGGACCCCAATGGCAGGGTCTGCAAGATGTCCCCACCGTCGTTCCTAGCCAGGGCAAGGCTGCCAATGACTGAAGGTTAAAGGTGCTGAGGTCTCCCCAGGATGCCACCTGCCATTGATTCCAACACCCATGCTGCTAACATCTTAGACTTTTAACATCACAATGTCCTTTTCAGTATTCCCATACTGTCCTCAAGAATTAATTCACCTGCTTTTCTCTTGTTATTTACAAAGGTTATTTAAATGTAAGCTGCCAACACTTTGATAAATCATCAAATATATTTTGGTTAGCATAATATGACAGTGAATATTTATGATTCTAATATCTGGATCAGACTTGTGTAAAGAGCAAATGGTATTTCATCCCCTTTGACCATTATAAATTAATTTTCATTCATTTAACAAACTTTCTCTAACATTCACTTTCCACATGCTATTTATTAAAGCTGCCTGTGATCTTAACTCTAAATCAGAATTCACCTGTAAAAAGATGGTGTGGAAGGCACACACCATGCCTTCCATGGAATTTCCCATAAGATCCTTACTATCTGTTATGGGTTGAATTGTGTCCCCCCTCCAAAAGATACGCTGAAGTCCTATCCCTCTGGTACTTCACAATGTGACCTTCTTTGGGAATGGGGTCGTTGCAGATGTTAAGTAGTTAGGATGAGGGCATGCTGGAGTATGGTGGGCTTTTAATCCAATATGACTGGTGTCCTTATAAGGACACAGAGGGAAGACAGCATGTGAAGACTCAAGCAGGGCTTCCCTGGTGGCGCAGTGGTTGAGAGTCCGCCTGCCGATGCAGGGGACGCGGGTTCATGCCCCGGTCCGGGAAGATCCCACATGCCGCGGAGCGGCTGGGCCCGTGAGCCATGGCCGCTGAGCCTGCGCGTCCGGAGCCTGTGCTCCGCAACGGGAGAGGCCACAACAGTGAGAGGCCCGCGTATCGAAAAAAAAAAAAAAGTTAGTTTCAATAAAACTTTGCTAAAGGGGCTTCTTGCTGAGGGCGATTTCTTGCAAAGAGCTGCTTACAGGTCCAGGAACCGACATATGGAATTCCACGTGGTTCCCCTCACTATTAATAATCCAAGTGCAGAATTTTTGATTCCTGTTCCCACAACCTTGGACTTTGCCAGTGTAGAAAGGAGAAATGTTTCCATCACTGCACACAATGATGGTTCTACTGAATTAGAAATTAAGACCGACACCTAGCTCCTCATGCTACTGATCTTATAGGCAAAGATGGGCTTAATCTACTGCTGAGAGGACTGATCCTGATTACTAAAAGGAAATTGGATCGCTGCTCTACATTAGAGCAGGGAGGATTATTTGGAATGCAGGAATTTCTCCGCCCCCCCACCCCCCGCAAAAAAAGCAGGTCCACTGAAGATTCTGACCCTTCAGGAACGAAGGTTTAGAACATCCCACCACGCACAAAACCTTGACCTTCTGAAGTTATGGCTGAGAGGCAAGGAAACATGAGATGGGTAGTGGAAGGAAGTTATAAACATATCCCTGTGACTAGTTGTAGAAACAATGACTAAATGGCTATATATTATGTCTTCTTTGCGTTTTGTATGAATGGGTGTATTTGTGTGTATTTGTAAATACAAGTTTATTTTTCTTTCACATCCTTCCACGTACTATTTTATATATGTTTACTGTTTAGACTCTAGGTGACCAAATATTCAGATAGAATTGTGACTGAATTGGGGGAATGATTATGGCCCAGAGGTACATAGCGTGGCTGCTAATGAAGGTGGATTCATTTATGGTTGAGACTTTGGGCCCCTCATTTTGAGAAAAGGGTGAGAATATCTTTATTTGAACAAAGGATAGTTGCATTTCTGCATAAAAACATAGAGTTGTGTTTGTCGTTGTTTGGAAGACAAATAGGCATTGAAGTGATGTGTATGTGTGCTGAGCAGCCAAAGGGAGGAGTTTGTCGGTGATTAGCTTATGATCTCTCAGCTTCAAACCCACCGTCTGCTTTGTGAGGTTGGGGCTGCCACTCTGCAAATCACATTTCTGCTCTGCCGCAAGGCTTTGTTAGGCTCTGCCAATAGGGGGCGCTAGAGAAAAACTACTGGACAGGCCAGGGAGGAAGAGGCTTACTCCCTCCTGTTACTTACTGTGTGCTGCTTATTTGCTCTTCATTTCTATCAGGGTCAGCGCAGCCTCACTTCCCTTTAGAAGTGGCAGCTCATTCTCTGCCATTTGCAAACTGTCCTCATCAGACCGTCTCAGAGACGCGACCACTAGCTGTCCCCTGCGCTCTCCTCAGAGGTCTGAGCTTCAGCTGCTCAAATCACCATCTCGAAGCTTCTGAAGCTTAATAATTTCAACCTCTCCCTTTATTCTCCCAGCCCTAGAATTGATAGCTGCTTTCTGGAATCTCTCTCTTTGATATCTTAGGGTTCTCTCTTTGCTTTATCAGTTCTTCAATAACTAGTTAACAATTCTTTATATTAAATTATCTCAGTGGAAGTGCCTGGTATGGTTTCTATCTCCTGAGTGGCACCTGCTTCAAAAGACATGCACAGACTGGATCTTAAAGCATCGTACAATACCTGGTAAGAAGTTTGGACTTACCCTCAACAAGATGGTTGAAGGGTTTTTAAAGCAGGAAAGTGACATAATTTTTCTCAAATTCAAATTGGATTATCCTGGCTGAATTCAGGAGAATAGGTTGGTGGGGTCAATACTAGAGGTGGCTAAGAAGGTGTGGCAGAAATCCAGACGAGATGCTTGCTTGAACTGAAGAAGCGAAAAGTGTTGATAGAAAAAACTGAGTAAATGTAAGTAAGAGCTATTAAATATCGAATACTATTAGAATTAACAGGAATTGGTGATGAATTGGTTAAAGGTAGCAAGGAGGGAAAGGAATTTATTTCACATGGAGGTGAGACAGGAAGCTATCAAGGATGATACACAGCCCCTCATGTAATGACAGCTGGTGATTCAATTCAGAAAAAGAAGCCCAAACACTGAAGGGTAATCAGGTTTAGGGCAGTCACATCAATTCAGTTGTGAAATGTGGTCTTTGGGTCTTAGGACATCTAGGGGTGGTTGGATTCAGAGATATGGAACTCACGAGAAGTAGATTTGACCTGGAGATAGAGATTTGGGAGTCATGAAAACGCCTGGTAAGAGAGCAAAAGTTGATGGAGTGTCCAGAGGGAGAAGGGAGTGAGAAGAGGTCTAAGGTCAAAACCCTGAAACACAATGTGAGGATGTTTGGTGTGGTTTTGGAGTAAACAGTTGTAGTTCTCTCCATTTCTGAACTTGAAAGGTACTATCAGCCCTGTTCAGATTTAGGGCCCATTTGTGGGACCTAAGGACTTCAGAAAGGAGCTTCACAATCTCCTCCTTTTGGGATAGTTGCTATGCTGTCGTCTAGCGTTCACTGCCATGCCAGTGTCTCCCTGCATAGGGGATTCTAGCGGAGACGGCCTAGTTCATTGGTATGACTCCTAGGTGGCCAGTGTGGGGCGCTCATCTCTGAGGAACTGATGCAGAGGTGCCAAAGGAATGCTGAGACCCTGTGGGCAACATGAGACCTCTGAGGGAGTTAGACTACTGCAAAGCCGCATCTAAAGGGCCACTTGACAGGACATGGCATATAGGTGCTGACCCAACAGGGGACCAATCTATTACCTTGACCAATTCAATTATATTTTCCTTTGAGGATTATAATGGTGTAATGGTTAAAGGCACAGGTGATAGGCAAACTAAAAGAGCTGATCCCAGCACCTTGCATTGAGCAGCTATTTGACCTCCAGCAAGTTACCTCACTCCTCTAAGCTTCAGATTATTCATCGATGAAGTGGTGAAAGTAATAGCAACCCCAATCATAGGGAAGTTGACGTTTAAATGAGAAAATCCTTATACATCCCAATGCCTGGTATATAATAAGCCTTCTCTGTGAGCTATCTGTGCTAGATATCAGTTTATTTAGGCTCCTCTCCAAAGTCAGCCTGCATTACTGGCTCTATGACACTGAAGATCTAAATATTTCTCCTTTGCAGTGAGCACAGTGTTAAGCTTTATCAATGGAGGGATTTTGCAGGAGATGGGATTTCTCTCCCAGAGTATGGTATGCTGCCATTTTCGCTTCTTGCTCCTGCTGTGTGGCTGTCAGTGGCATGTGTGTTGGGATATCCAGTGGTACTTTGCCCCAGCTGTATGTAGCCTGGCCTGAAGTGGTGATCACTTCACATGGCCCTCCCAACATAGATACTGAGCATCCCAGGCCTTGTGGCACTCTGCCCACAGATAGGCTTCTGATGCCCCAGCTCGCTCTGTGTGCCTGCCGCCAGCCTCAGCCTGCTGGCACTCCCTGAGTTGTTTTCCAAGGCCCTCCCGACATGCACGCTGCACACCCCAGGCTGCGCACTGCCTTGCCAGTGAGCAGGATCCCAATACCCCAACTTCCTCTGCAAGCCTGCCGGCCTGCCAGCCAGCCTGCCTCAGCATACCTGCCGGAGGGTAATTTCCTGCTTGCCTGGAAAATACAGACTAGCTCTAGCCTGGGCAACACAGCAAACATCTCTGCTATTGTGTGCGTGGCAACCACACCTTCTCCAGTGAGCTCAGAATCCCAGCCTTGGGGAGGGTGCTTCACTCCAACTTTGTCCTTCCTTGGGTACCCTCCCTCAGCCCTAGGCTATTCTCTAGAGTTCCCTTTACATCTTTAGAGTTACTTCCCTATTATATTTAATAGGGAAGTATTTATTTAATATTTATATTTAATACTTTTTAAATTTTAAACCTTTCATATTCAAATTAATGGTAGTTTCTGTCTCCAGAATGGACCCTCATACACTATTTTTAGATATTTTATTCAACAAATACTTACTGAATTCTTGCAATGTGGGCAGCACTGTTCTAAGTAGTAACAAAGCATCAGTGAACAAGACAAAATTCCTGCCCTAGGAAAGTTGTATTCTCTATAGGAAGATTGGGGCATCGGAGTTAAATGATGTGAGATGTCTCTTAGGCTCTAGAAGGCACAAGGTGTCCCTCACATGTTTCATAAACCTAAGCTTTGAGATAAAACTCACATCTGCTCCTTACTTTAGAAAAGTTGGTTTAAAATACTAATTCAAAACCAGTTCCTTCAAATGTTTCTACCACAATCTTTTTGTTTAATCATATTTTAAAGTCAAATTGCTTTTGAGTGAGCTTGTCTTGTAAGTTCATCATGATATATATTTTAAATTTAAAATTTTACTATTCTTTACTATCCTGGTGCTTGGTACCATTTCAGTCATGTAGGGTGAGTGGCGGTATTCATTGGATATGTTGTTACTATGCAGATATTCTTTCGAAGTTGCTTAGCAACAATTATTCGATATCCAGCTCTTACCAGCTTTTGCACAAAGATGTTTTGAAACCCCGAAGAAGGTGTACTATTTCAGGTATCTAGCTTTCAACTCTTATTTCTTTGCTAAAATAGCACCAGTTAATCTTACAATTTGTACAAAAATGATACATTTATTAAAGCCCATAATTGCCAATTGAACCCAGCATTTCTACATGTTTCTGTCAAACTTAAGAGATATCCAGAACACAAAACTAGTTGGAATAAGTGAATTAGTGTTTCAAATTCACTAATCTTGAGTGTCAAAATGAATTTCTTAATCAAATAAATTCTGGGGGCTTCCCTGGTGGCGCAGTGGTTGAGAGTCCGCCTGCCGATGCAGGGGACATGGGTTCGTGCCCCGGTCCGGGAGGATCCCACATGCCGCGGGGCGGCTAGGCCCGTGAGCCATGGCCGCTGAGCCTGCGCGTCCAGAGCCTGTGCTCCGCAATGGGAGGGGCCACAACAGTGAGGCCCGCGTACCGCAAATTAATTAATTAATTAATTAATTAATTAATTAATTCAGAAAATGAAAAGATGAAAAATGAGATTAGGCTAGATAAACTTACCATCTTCAAATTCAGTAATTTTATATGAATCTAATTGACCTTACAAATATCCTCTAGTCCCTTCTCCATCAGGTCTCTTACCAAAAGAACAAAATTAGAAACCAAGAGAAAATGCAAACAACCCTCAAGTATTGTTCAGTGCAATGCCAAGTTTATTTGAAACACATCAACTAACTTGGTGCCAAGGGCTAGAAAGCAAAGACCTTTATAAAAGATGAATTAAAGCAACAAGGACAGACACAAAAGTAACATTATCTTTATTTTCCCCGCAAACAGGTATGTTCTTACATTACCATACTGACCAAGTTCATAAAATGTTATGAATACATCAAAATTGTGGAGGGTTTGTTTAGGCTAAAAGAAAGAGGGGAGCTAATTAAAAGAAAAAAAACTTGTTGATCCTTAATTGAAACAAAATAATTATTTTCCTGTTTAATCATGGGTGGTGGTTGTTTGAGTTCTACTGCTTTACTAAAAACAATCTCAGAAATTCGTCAAAATATCCTAGAGAGCTTTTAAAAACTGTCTAACCCTCTTAAGTGCCCAGGCCCTATCCCATATAGAATCTTCAGAGTAGGCACCCAGTAATTTGTATTTTTAAAAATCCAACATCATACACAATGGTAAAATGTTCTTTAAATAAGTCCCACTATGCCTGTGGGGCAGGCAGGGCAAGAGGTTGTTGATATCTTTTTCTTCCTATGATCTTAAGCAAGTGTCTCCAAAAGCCTTTCAGACAGTCTATTTAGAGATTTTTATTTTATTATTTCTCTTGCCTTTGCTGTTAAACAACAGCTATCTTTCCCACTCCCAAAGTTTTTACTAGTTTAAAAAAATGAAACTCAATGAGGTATACCAGATATACAGAAGAATGTATAAAAAAATACATGTATAATTGAAGAATAATGATAAACATTCACATAAACATCACCCAGTCAAAATATAAAACATAGCCACCCAGGACCGCCGAAAACCCTCATATGTCCATTACCAGTCACAACCTTGTTCACTCCCATGGAAATAACCATCCTTCCAATTTTTATGACTGTTATTTCCTTACAATTTTACCACTAATATCCTCATCTCTTACAATTTTGTTTCATTTTGGCTGCTTTTGAACTTTGTACAAATGGATTCATACCATATGTATTCATTCGTATTTGACTTCTTTCAGTTAGTATTATGAGAAGCTATAGTTCATTGTTTCATTGTTATATGACTATACCATAACTTTTAATCCATTCTACTGTTGAAGGACATTAGGTTTGTTTCCAGTTGGCAGCTGCTAAAATAATTCTTACGTGAACATTCTTGTATAGTATCTTAATCCTCCACAAGTGTACATATATGTAGGAGTGATTTTGTCAGTGGTAAAGTAATATTAATAACAACAGTACTAGCAAATAACAATGAAGCAAACACTTTATAGTGTCTATTTTCCAGGAACTGTTCTGAGCAGTTCACTTTCCAGGAACTGTCCTGAGCAGTTCAGCAACACTTTATAGTGTTTAGTTTCCAGGAACTGTTCTGAGCATTAACTCACTTAATCCTCACAAGGGCAAAAATTGATTCTTGGAGGCAGGGTAGGAGGACAAAATCTTACTCTTTTTATGTATAAAGTCATATGCTCGAGATCACAGAACTAGAAAGATGGGCTTCAAATCCATATAGTTGGCAGCAGACTCTGTACTCAACTACCACATCATAGTATGTATAGGCAATAAACATCTTCAAATTTGTAAGAGAATGTTAAAATGTTTTCCAAAGAGGTTATACTAATTTATACTCCCACAAGTAGGATAAGAGAGTTTCCATTATTTCCTATCTTTTACAACACTTGTTATTTGTCAAATTCCTTATTTTAATCCGGAGGTTGTGTAATACAATATCATTGTGATTTGCATTTGTATTCCTCTATTACAGATGAGGCAAAGGGTATTTTTTATGTTTCCTGATCATGTGGGTTTCCTATTTGTGAATTTCTTGTTTAAGTTTTTTGCCTATCTTCTATTAGATTTTACATCTTTCTCATTGATATGTAGGAATTCTTTAGATGTTCTGAATACTATTTCTTCGGCCACTATGAGGTGCAACCATTTCTTTACACTCTAAGGCTTGCATTTGCACACTTTACTCCTTTTAATGAAAAAAAGTAACGTTAATATATTCAGATTTATTTACTTTTTTCCTTTACAGTTAGAACTGGTTGTGTCTTATTTTAAAGATCCTCTACCACCCCAACATTTTGAAGATATGCTCTGTATTATATTCTTACAGTGTTGTAATTTTGCCTTTAATTAAGAAACCTACAGCCAATTCTAGGCACCAAAAAAAATTGTATTTTTTATTTCACAAAAATACCCAATTGTCCCAGAACCATTTTTTGAAAGGGAGTCCTTTCTCCACTACCATTACGGCAATGGCAGTACCACCATCACCATAAACCAAACCTCCATATAATTAAATGCTACACTGTCTTAATAACTATAGTTACGTTACGGATTGGAGTTCTTCAAATCTTTAATCAATAGAAATTAAGAGGCCAGACAAGAAATTCAGGCAAGGCTTTACTGGGACTCGTGCTGCAGCACAAGGGAGTGAAAGCAAGCAACAGTTTCCCTTGCTAGCTCTCTGGGGTGTGGGCGAGCTGTCCCTTAAATGGGGTGAGGGTAGGGGCAGGTCCGGGGGTCGGACAGGAGGAGCGGCTTGGGTGGCCTGCCCACCCCTTTGGTGGTGCTGGGATCATGCACAGTAGCCTGCTTTAGCTCCCAGCACCTCAGAAGGGCGGTTGGGTTTTGGTCTTTCTTGTTTCTTGTTTTTCATAATTTGCCCCAAATGTACATGCACGCAGTTACTTTTCAGTCCCTTGTAGTTTCTTTGTATTCTGCTGCTTGAGGAGACGTTTGTCCAGGTGCAAGCACTGCAGCAAAGGGTCCCAGGTCCCAGCCTGTCTCAGTTATGTTTGGATATCTCACAGGCAGGGTAAATCCTATTACATTGTTCTTCTTAGAGTGTGCCTTGGCTATTCTTGGTGTTTGCATATCCATATAAATTCTAAAATGTGCTTGTCAATTAGAAAAAGATCATCTGGAATTTTGATGAAAATTGCAATGAAACTACAAACCACATGGGGATACTTATTTACAATATTCAATCTTTAAATCTTTGAGCATGGAGTACAACTTCATTTAAGTCTTCTTTTAGTGTCTTTAAGTAAAATTTCACAATTTTCGCCAGAGAGTTTTGAATATCTTTTGTGAAACTGCTTTCTAAGTATTTAATACTTGATATTATTTTAAGGATACTTTCATAAATTTTCATGTTGTTGCTATATAGGAATGCAATTGACTTTCATATAGAAATTTTAAAATCTAACAAACTTGCTAAATTCTCTTATTGATTCTAATGAGTTATAGATTCCTTTAGATTTTCTACATATATGGTAATATTATGAGACTAAGAGTTTTGACTTGAAGAGCAGTGATGACAGACATTCTTGTCTTTTCCCCAGCCTCAGGGAGAAAGCTTTCAAGGATTCTTCATCATGTTTGCTGCCAATGTTTGGTAGAAACCATGTAATCAGATTGATGAAGTAACCTTTACACCTACTTTGTTAAGGGAATTTCTATCATTAATTGATGCTGAATGTTAAGCAAATGCTTTTTCTATATCTAATGAGATGATCATGAGTAAATCTCCTTTGATTATGCGGCAGATCATAGTAATTGATTTTCTAACAACTCTGGATTCCTGGCATAAACCTGACCAGGTCATGATGAATACTTAGTTTAGGATTTTGCAGCTATGTTCCTAAGTGAAATTGGCATGTAATTTTCCATTTTATCATTTGCTATCAGGAATTTGCCAGTCTGATATAAAGTTAGTTAGGGAGCAACCCTCTTTCTCTATTCTCTGTAAGGGCTTAAGTTTGGAATTATTTATTGAAAACTTGGCAGTACTCATGAAAGAAGTTATTTAGGCGTAGAATTTTCTTTCTAGGAATATTTATTAATTTAATAACTGTAAAACCATTCTTCTATTTTGGCAAGCTATATATTTCTAAAAATGTGTCCATTTCTTCTACATGATACAAAATTATTGGTTTTTAGTTGCTCATATATTTAAAAATCACAGAAATAGTTATGTCCTCTTATTCACTCCTGATATTATTTGTGCCCACTTTTTTTTCTTAACTTCACCAGACTTGTCACTATTGTCTTTTTTCAAAGAATGAACTTTTGATTTTTTTTTAAATTTTCTGCCCTTATCTTGATTTTCTTCTTTCCTTTAAGATTATTTTATGCTGTTTTTCTAATTCATTAAGTTAGATGCTTCTCTCATTATTATTCAGCCTTTCTTTTCTTTCTTTCTTTCTGCTAGACACATTTAAGGCTATTAATTTCCTTCAACTACTGCTTTAGCTACAACCCACATATTTTATTAAGTATTCCACTAGTGCTCAGTTTCACTTATATTCTAGGATCCATTAGGATTTCTTGATTAATTCCTGGGTTATTTGGAACTGTTAGCTTCCTAGAATATGGGGCTGTTTAATCACTTACTTCCCAGGTAAATACCAATTTAAAATGATCCTCCTAGTAAACTGAACGTTTCATTTTATGAAGTTACTTTCTTTAGCAATCTCTCTGCCTTAAACAAGTTTTTTCAAATATGTATATATCTACATCAGCTTATTTCCGGTTGGTATAACTTTTACCATCATTTTACTTTCAAACGTTCTGTATTTTATGCTTCAGGTGTGGTCTCTTACCATAGCATATAATTGGTTTCATTTTTTAACCAGTTTAACAATCTGCCCTTAACTGGATAACATAGTCCATTTACATTTAAGATAATTACTGACGTTTTGAGTTATATCTCTCAATTTTTCTCTCTCTAGTTATCTCCTCTTCTATGTTTTTTTTCTTTCCTTATTTTATAATGATTATTTTTTCCTATTTCATTTTTCCCCTCTACTAGCTTGGAAGTTATATACTCATTTCTATGTAACAACCACTAACATGTTATACAGAAATGAATTACACACTAGAAATCACATTTCCACTTAATCAGTACTTTTATTCTTTTCTCAGTCCATCCAAACTTAGAGCACTTATTCCAATCACTACCCTACCAACTTACATATTATTGTTTTCTAAATCCCTCATTTCTTAACCCCAGGAAACATCATTATTGTTCCATATGGTAAATGTTCCTTTAATCTATATTTACAGCAATCTTGGTTCTTTATTCCTTCTTTCATCACCTTTCTACTATACAAAGCACATCCTTTAGAATTTCCTTTAGTAAGAACCTGCAGGTGGCAACTGTGCTCATGCTTCATTGTCTGAAACTGTCTTTATTCCACTGTCATTCTTGAAATATATTTGCTAAGTACAGAATTTTAAGTTGAAAGTTATTTTTTGCTCACGCATTACAGTTATCCAACTGGGTTCTGGCTTCCAAATCGGCTAAAGAAAAGTCTAGCTGACGTTGCTCTGAAGATGTTATCCGCGACTTCTGTTTTAGCTGCTTTTACAAGTTTTTGTCTTCAGCATTCCACTGTTTCACTGCAATTTATCTAAGTGAGGATTTCATATTTATCCCACTTGGGATAAATCTGTGGACTGGTATTTTTCATTGATTTAAAAATTTTCAGCAATGATTTCTTCAAATATTGCTTGTGCCCCATCATCTATTTGAGACTATTATTAGCTACATATTAGACCCTTTGGGTTCTTCCACTCTGATATTTTTAAGTTTCTCTTCTATGGTACATTTTGGATCATTTCTTCTATTTTGTACTCATTGATACTCTTTTCAGGCCCATCTAATCTTGTGTTAAACCTCCACATTGGCTTATTTTTAATTCTTCTATTTTCCATTTCCAGAATTTCTATTTGGTTCTTTTTTCAATATGCTAGGTCAGTTTTTATAATGCCTTGTTCCCTGTAGATATTTTAAAACTTATTTTTTAAACATATAAACATAGATGTTTTATATTATACATGTGCTAATTCCAAAGTTATTTTCTTGTATCTTTGCTGCCTTTCATAATGCTAGTCTTCCTTATGGATTTTATTTACACTTAAGGCATTCATTTCCTAGGAAAACTGTCTAGCATCCTCCAAAGATTTGTTTACATCTGCCAGGCATTCATTCTGGGGCCACTAAATTCATAGCTCAAATTTTGTCTGTTTTAGCACCCAGATAACTTGAATTTGGGGTGACTTCACTTTGCGCAAACACTGGAGCAGGTTTGCTTCTGGCTCACTCTTACCCTGATAGTGTAGTCCTTAGCGGCTGGCTTTCTCCACCTCTGGAGGGCTGCATGCTTTGTCCTCTGCCTACTGTTCCAAAGGACTATCAAAACCAAAGCTGAAATTCACCGTCAGAGCCAGAGGCTTCAGCAGTTTCACTTAGATATTGGCCTTGTAGTTACTTAATCTCTTAGAATACTGCCAACTCTAAATGCTTCTCAAAAATGCTTTTATATTCTACCTAAAAGTTTTCATTCTCATGAGGAGAAATGCTCAGATTAACAAAGTCTGCCACATTACTGAAAAACAAATCTAACGTCTTTGTGAAATGTCTATTTCGTAGCATCCTTTTCATGCTTATCAATGTCAAGTAATTTCCCATGTTGTTAAAAACCCTTTGTAAATCTAAATTTAAATTGTTTGACTATACATGTTATCACAACTCACTTAACCTTTCTGATGTTTGGGGAATTTTTGTTCTCAAAGTTTGACTCTTTTAAACACCAATTCTAATCATATGTTTATATCAAAAACTTTGTCCACATTTCTAATTTTTCCCCCCTTAGCACAGAATTCTAGAAATAGAGTTAATGGGTCCAAGAGGTATATATATATATATATATATATATATATATTTTTTTTTTTTTTTTTGTGGTACGCGGGCCTCTCACTGTTGTGGCCTCTCCCGTTGCAGAGCACAGGCTCCGGACGCACAGGCTCAGCAGCCATGGCTCACAGGCCCAGCCGCTCTGCATCATGTGGGATCCTCCCGGACTGGGGCACGAACCCGTGTCCCCTGCATCGGCAGGCGGATTCTAACCACTGCGCCACCAGAGAAGCCCAGGTATGATAATTTTTAAAGTTCTCAATACACATTGCCAATTTCTATAAACTGTACTAGATTCCCCTCAACCACCACCACCACCAATGGTAAGTTGATAACTGAACCATCTCTAGATCAGATTTGCATGTCAATAAGGCAATGTTTACAGCCAAATGGAGAATAATATATTAAGGAGTATGCCAAAGACAAGGAAGCCATATATAACTTACTACAGAAAAAGAAAACATTTCTAGAAAAAGTTTCTAAGTCTGAAATATCAGACTAGGTAGAGAAAAGGTAATGATTCTGAAATAGTAAAGCAGTAGAGTGTATCAGTTTTAACTATATAACAAACCACCACAAAACATATAGTGACTTAAAAGGACTACCATTTACTTAACTTATAATTGGCAATTTGGGCTGGGATCAGCCGAGCAATCCTTCTGGGCTTGGCTGGGCTTATTCATGTAACTGCAGTTGGCTGAGAGCTGGCTGGTCTATCTAGGATGGCTTCATCTCCGCTCCACATTCTCCACAAGACCAAGTTTGTTCACATGGTAGCCGGGTAGGTTTCCAGTAGTGCAGGTGGAAGTGTACAAGGCTATGAGGCCTAGAGCCTGAGTTGGCATACTGTCATTATCCACATTCTTTTTAGCAAATCAAGAAACAAGGCCAGTTCCAGGTTTGGGGAATTCTAAAACGGATGGAATTCCTGACGAGAGGAACTGCAAAGTCACACTGCAGTGGGCATGGGTACTAGGAGCGCTAGAGAACTATGGCTATTTTGCAGTCCACCACATGGAATTGTCAGAATTGAATAATGAGAGGGAGGCCTCCAGGAGAATTGTGAAAATCTAGGCTAAATTACAGAATTCTGGACTGAGTATATGTTAATATCATTCATTCCCTGAGGAGGGAAGAAAAGTAATTTTAAACATGAGTTTGAAAATGCCAAACAGAATTTTAAACACAGATGTGAAGGTAAGAAATGAGATTTAGGTTGGTGTTATAGATTTAAGAGTATAGCTAATATCTGAAGCAATGGATGTGTAAAGTAGGAGTGCTAAAGACGAAATCCCAGAGAACATCACTTTTTTAAAAACGAGAAAAATTGTAACCTAAAGGTGTTAGGCAGTATACAAACCAAGCAGGAGTGAGTTAAAAGCAGGAGAGAGTAAATAATACTATCAAGCCTCACAGGATAACATATCAATCTTTTTTTGTTTTGTTTTGTTTTCTGGGGGGGGTTTATGCGTTACGCGGGCCTCTCGCTGTTGTGGCCTCTCCCGTTGCGGAGCACAGGCTCCGGACGCGCAGGCTCAGCGGCCATGGCTCACGGGCCCAGCTGCTCCACGGCATGTGGGATCTTCCCGGACCGGGGCACAAACCCGTGTCCCCTGCATCGGCAGGCAGATTCTTAACCACTGCGCCACGGAGGAAGCCCCAATCTTTTTAAAAAAAATTTTTTTAAAATTTATTTTGGCTGCATTGGGTCTTCGTTGCTGTGTGCAGACTTTCTCTAGTTGGGGCGAGCAGGAGCTACTCTTCGTTGCGGTGCGCGGGCTTCTCACTGCGGTGGCGTCTCTTGTCGTGGAGCATGGGCTCTAGGTGCACAGGGTTCAGTAGTTGTGGCTTGTGGGCTCTGGAGCACAGGCTCAGTATTTGTGACACACGGGCTTTGTTGCTCTGTAACATGTGGCATCTTTCTGGACCAGGGCTCGAACCCGTGTCCCCTGCATTGGCAGGCGGATCCTTAACCACTGTGCCACCAGGGAAGTCCCTAACATATCAATCTTATACTGATTAATACACTATTAATTTTGGCAAGTGAGTGGTTACCTTGGTGAGAGCAACAGATGAGGTAAAAGGAAAAGGAGACAGTGACATTGAGGGTATTGCTAAATGGCTGGATGAAGTGAAAGATCACAGAAACTAGGGGAGATTGGGATGGAAATGAAGGCAGTAAAGGAATGAAACTGAACAAACTGAGTGGTCAAAAGACTAATGAGTTCACAGTTACAGACCATTCTCTGACATGCTGCTGATTTCATCAGTTCCCATACTCTTAGTGTCTCAGTATTTACACAGCACACCTACAGCAAACAAAACAAAACCCCACAACAGTTTCACTACATAGTTCAAACAACTCAGTAGGTATTTAAGTACTAACAAACAATTTAGCACCTACTGGACACTACACAGCTTCTCAAACTCTGTAATCATAATGGACATTTTCTGTCACTAATTTTTGTGTGGTATTTGCTTTTCTCACAGCAATTGCTATAGCCCAGGTTTACAAAGATATATCACCCAAAAGAATGTTGCAATACAACAGTAAAACTGAAATACCTCAAGCTAGTAACTGTGTGGTGTCCAATAAATATGGTTGTGATTTCCTGAAAAATTTGAAATATCCTGCAGCACTGCTGTGGTTTTCTGTGGTGCCCTGGGGCATCTCAGTTCATATTTTGGGACCCACAGCTCTATCCCCTATCCTTGCTTTATTTCTTCATAGTTCTAACCACCCTACCTATTTTATTTATGTATTTTGTTTCCCTCCTTTGGAATGTAAATTCCATAGGGATAGATATTTTGTCTTTGATAACTGCTGTATCCCAGTCTCTAAAATGATGCCTGGCATATGAAGGTTCTTTGGTATTTGTTGAAAGAATGTCTAGGTGCAGAAGGAGTAAAAAACTAATCACATTAAGATGCAATGACAGGGCTTCCCTGGTGGTGCAGTGGTTGAGAATCCGCCTGCCGTTGCAGGGGACACAGGTTCGTGCCCCGGTCTGGGAAGATCCCACATGCTGTGGAGCAGCTGGGCCCGTGAGCCATGGCCACTGAGCCTGCACTCCGCAGTGGGAGAGGCCACAACAGTGAGAGGCCCGTGTACCACAAAAAAAAAAATAAGATGCAATGACAAAAGCATGGAATGTAGTAATTCATAATTTCAGAATTGGAGCTTTATTCAGTTTTGAATAAAGTAGGTTTAAGTGTAGCCAAGAAAATGGGTGGTTGGATTAGTGAAAGTGAATAATGAACCATCGAAGAACCATCTGGCTACTAGGTAAGTCAACCACATAGATTAGTACCAATGTCACCAAAATGATGGCAAGACAGGAGATGAAGAGGTATGAGCCAGGTACCAAAGAACAAGAAAATGTATAACCAAAAAGAAAATACTACAAATGAAAGAATTCTTAAGTAAGGGTGACACAGTGATGGGTTGAAAGGGACAACAGGAGGGGGTTTTATGTTACAGTGAGTTCTAAAGGATCCCCAACTCCCACATCACAAGACACAAAGTAGTGTCCTCACAGGTGTTAGGTTTCTATTAACCAAGAAGATGAAAAAGATAGTACTATAAAGAGTTTGAGGACATAACATATTCGTTCATGATGAAACAGGGTTCCTGAATGCAGTTAAGACTAACTTCAGGGCAAGAGCTTTATCTTATTCATTGTTTTATTCCTGGAGCCTGTTATAATGTAAAGACTAATTACTGACTGACTTATGAGAAAAGACTCACTGATCAGTCTACAGACTGATCAGAGAGGAAGAAAGGACTGAGGGACCCAGCAGCCATACACATAGAGAAAGCACAAGACAGAAAAACAGAGCAAATATGAATTAATTTTTTAAAAAGCTGACATAACCACAATTGCACCTGAAAAATGATCACTTAAGAATCTCAGAGCACAGGTCATGAAGAACCTAGGAGTAAGACGGGAATAAAGACACAGACCTACTAGAGAATGGACCTAAGGATATGGGGAGGGGGAAGGGTAAGCTGTGACAAAGTGAGAGAGTGGCATGGACATATATACACTATCAAATGTAAAATAGATAGCTGGTGGAAAGCAGCCGCATAGCACAAGGATATCAGCTCCATGCTTTGTGACCACCTAGAGGGGTGAGATAGGGAGGGAGGGAGAAGCAAGAGGGGTGAGATAGGGAGGGTGGGAGGGAGGGAGAAGCAAGAGGGAAGAGATATGGGGACATATATATATGTATAACTGATTCACTTTGCTATAAAGCAGAAACTAACACACCACTGTAAAGCAATTATACTCCAATAAAGGTGTTAAAAAAATCTCAGAGTACACATACATAATTATATATGCAAGTTGTTTTAGTATACAATGTTTTTTTTAAATTCATAATCCCAGTCACATTCTAAAATGCTTAATTTTTCAGTGTCTAAATCGACTTACGTGTAAGAAAAATATAATGAAAGTGTTTTTATCTCCCCATGAATTAGGCCATAAATGAGATTCTCAAGATAACTACAAATTAATTTAAGGGGTCATCTGTTATTAACAAACACCAGAGAAATGTATTAAACATTGTAAAATCAATAGACAAATTGTAATATGTATAATACTGAATCCTAAAGCTTCTTTTTAACTTTTCATTGTAAATAAAAATGACTTAGGGAGGGGCTTCCCTGGTGGCGCAGTGGTTGAGAATCCGCCTGCCAATGCAGGAGACACGGGTTCGTGCCCTGGTCCGGGAAGATCCCACATGCCGCGGAGCAACTAAGCCCGTGAGCCATGGCCGCTGGGCCTGCGCGTCCGGAGCCTGTGCTCCGCAACGGGAGAGGCCACAACAGTGAGAGGCCCGCATACCGCAAAAAAAAAAAAAAAAAAAATGACTTAGGGAGAAGGGACATTTAAAAGAATAATCATGTATTATTAAAGCAGAAGTGATGAAATTTTCAGGACAACAATGTATTTAAATAATAACCTTGCTGGACTTGAGCTCACCTCCTCTTGCAAAAACTCCAAAATCACAATCAGCTGATTTTTCAGCAGAAACTCTGCAGGCCAGAGGGAGTGGCACATATAACTAAAGTGATGAAAGGAAAAAACCTACAATCAAGAATACTCTACCTGGCAAAAATCTCATTCAGATCTGATGGAGAAATCAAAAGCTTTACAGACAACCAAAAGCTGAGAATTCAGCACCACCAAACAAGCTTCACAACAAATGCTAAAGCAACTTCTCTAGATGGAAAAGAAAAGGCTGCAACTAGAAACAAGAAAATTATGAATGGGAAAGCTCACCAGTAAGAAAATTATGAATGGGAAAGCTCACCAGTAAAGGCAAACATACAGTAAAGGCAGGAAACCATCCACACACAAATATATCAAAATCAGCAATCATGGGCTTCCCTGGTGGCGCAGTGGTTGAGAATCTGCCTGCCTATGCAGGGGACACGGGTTCGTGCCCCGATCCGGGAAGATCCCACATGCCGCGGAGCGGCTGGGCCCGTGAGCCGTGGCCGCTGAGCCTGTGCGTCCGGAGCCTGTGCTCCGCAACGGGAGAGGCCACAACGGTGAGAGGCCCGTGTACCACAAAAAAAAAAAAAAAAAAAAAAAAAAAAAATCAGCAATCATGAAGAGTTACTAATGCAGGATATTGCAAATGCATTTGAAATTGAGACCAGCAACTTTAAAACAATCTTGTATATATATATATAGACTACTAAATCAAAACCTCATGGTAAAAAAAAAAAAAAAAAAAAAAAAAAAACCTCATGGTAACTGCAAACCAAAACTACGATGCACACACAAAAAAGAAAAAGCAATCCAAACACAACACTAAAGATAGTCATCAAATCACAAGAGATGAGCACAACAGAGGAGGGGGGTGGGAAGGGCCTTCCCTGGTGGCAAAGTGGTTAAGAATCTGCCTGCCAAAGCAGGGGACACAGGTTTGATCCCTGGTCTGGGACATGCCACAGAGCAACTGAGCCCATGCGCCACAACTACTGAGCCTGTGCTTCAGAGCCTGCAAACCACAACTACTGAGCCCACAACTACTGAGCCCACAACTACTGAAGCCTAGAGCCCATGCTCTGCAACAAGAGAAGTCACTGCAATGAGAAGCCCATGCACTGCAACGAAGGGTAGCCCCCAGTCACTGCAACTAGAGAAAGCCCACACACAGCAACAAAGACCCAACACAGCCAATAAATAAATAGAAAATTTTTAAAAAGAAGAAAAAAGACCTACAAAACCAAATCCAAAACAATTAACAAAATGGCAATAAGAACATGCATATCGATAATTTCCTTAAATGTAAATGGATTAAATGCTCCAACCAAAAGACACAGACTGGCTGAATGGATATGAAAACAAGACCCCTATATATGCTGTCTACAAGAGACCCACTTCAGATCCAGGGACACATACAGACTGAAAGTGAGGGGATGGAAAAAGATATTCCATGCAAATGGAAATTAAATAATAACCTCAGAATTCTACATCAATCATTATCATAATAAATATAAAGCTAAAGCCATGAAGCTAATGCTTGAACAAGAATAGCATTAAAACGAATTTATACATAAAAAAATTTTTGGCAAAATTTCACAAGCTTGTCCATTTTAGACTCATTCTTTCTTGTTCAACCCCAAAAACAAATCCTATCCAGCAAATGCTGTTACTTCAATAATGTAAAGTTTCGGGCTTCCCTGGTGGTGCAGTGGTTAAGAATCGGCCTGCCAATGCAGGGGACACGGGTTCGAGCCCTGGTCCAGGAAGATCCCACGTGCTGGGGGGCAACTGGGCTCGTGAGCCACAACTACTGAGCCTGTGCGTCTGGAGCCTGTGCTCCGCAACAAGAGAGGCCGCGACAGTGAGAGGCCCGTGCACTGCGATGAAGAGTGGCCCCCACTCGCCGCAACTGGAGAAAGCCCTTGCACAGAAATGAAGACCCAACACAGCAAAAGTAAATAAATAAATCAAAATTTTTAAAAAAATAGTTTCATCCACTTATGATCCTGATCTGTATATTACAAAGAGCATTCATCCCCAGATAAAAGAATATTTCATTAACACCAGGCATTCTCAAAGCCTAAAAGCTTAAGAAATAAATTTTAAAAACCAATGACAGTTAAAATAAGGGGCTCTGAATTTGAAATGTTTTGTTAAACTTTATTGTATAGACTAAAATTTTGGTTTCCTGGACTCAGTAATACTAAACTGCCTATTGGGTTTAGTGGCTTCTTGCATCAGCTCTTGCAACTGTCCAATTTGTTCATCACTAAAGTCATTAAGTTTTTCTTCTGGTAGGGAGATTCCAAAACATGCTTTTTCAGTTGAATTGTGTCTGTTTTCATTAGCTTGTTGCCATAGCACTGCTGCATATGCCTAGTAAAAAGAAAAAAATTGTAGGTTATAGATATTAAAATGAGATCTGTATTCATTCATTTAATGTTGAAGAACTTAAAGAATTCTACCACTGAGTCTTGTGCATTTGGCAAATAAGACACGAACAGTATAGAGCTGTGTCTTTACTATTCAGTGATAATTTCAAATACAAATATCTTATTTTTAGCATTTTAAGAGTTGTATTACCAAAGTCCTGAATCTGGAAATCCTATAAGGCTCAAGGCAGGTAGGAGTGCTCCATGAATGGGCTTCAGGAGCATGCATAAACCACCCAAAAATCATACACAAAATTGTATGTACACAAACATGCACATAGTTCTGGGGCCATAACTTTCATCAGATTATCAAAGGGGGAGCCAGGGGTCTTATAAGCTTAAAAGTGGGTCTCAAAATTCTTTAGGTTCATTCCCCTGTCTTCAGTTTAAAAACTAATTTAAATCACACTTAGAAAAAATTTTCAAACCTTTCTTTCAATATTTAACAACCAACTTTGCCAGAAAAACATTCTACATTTTTCACTGTAATTTTTCTCTCATTCAGTCTTCATTTTCAACTTAATTTTCCAACTCCCATTATCTAGCACAAATTAAAAGCAGATTCTCACTCTAAAATCAATATTTTAATCAGGCAGGAAGTACCACTGTATTTTAGTTCATGAAGTTAAATTATGTGCACCCTCTAAACAAATTAGTTAACTCTGGATGCTGCTGCTATTGTATCTGGTTTAAGATAATTAAATTGCTTATAACTGTTAGATACCAGCGTCACCAAAGAAACTTTAATTTCGGATATTCCAAACCTTTATTTGAATTGGAAATAATATCTTTGTCACATTTTACAGAAACCCATTTCATATAATACCAAAAAACTGCACACACCCTAAGGCTTTATAAATTCCACTTCTAAGTATATGCCCCAGAGCATAGTTTCTCAACCTCAGTACTATTAACAAATTGTATAATACTTTGTGTAGGTGAAAATCTATTTTTGCATTGTAGGATGTTTAATAGTGTCCCTGGTCTCTACTCACTAGATGCTGCAGCACCCCTCCTCTTAAGTCCTGCTAATCAAAAATGTCTCCAAAGACTGCCAAATGTTTCCTTGCAAGCAAAACTGCCCAGGTTGAGAACTACTGTCCTAAAGACACTTTCCAACATGTGGACAAGGGGCATTCAAAGAATGTTCATTGTGGCATTCCTTATAAAAGCAAAACATTGTTTATTAATAAACAGTGTTTATTTAGATACTTCTTTATAATCCATTAAGTGAATTAAATGTCTGTATTAACATGAATAAATCTCTAAAATAATCAGAATCCAAAAAGCAAGTTAAAAAAATTTATTCATTTGTAGAAATAGAAAAACCAATACTCAAATTCATATGAAAATGTGAGAGACCTTGAAGAGCCAAAACAATCTTGAAAAAGAAACAAAGTTGGAGCATACACAGTTCCCAATTTCAAAACTTACTGGCTTTAGGGTAGATATATATAGACCAATAGAATAGAACTAAGCATCCAGAAATAAACCCTTATATGTATCGCCAACTGACTTTTGACAATGGTGTCAAGTCCATCAAAGGGGGAAAGAATATCTCTTCAACAGATACTGCTGGGAAAATTGGATTTCCACATGCAAAAGAGTAAAGTTGCATCCCTACCTCCCACCATATACAGAAATTAACACAAAATGGATGAAAAACAAACATAAGAGCTAAAACCATAAAACTCCTAGAAGAAAACAGGGCTAAGTTTTCATGACTTTGGATTTGGCAACAAGTCTAAAATATGACACCAAAAGCATAAGCAACAAAAGAAAAACTAGATAAATTGGATTTCATCAAAATTAAAAACTTTTGTGCATCAGAAGACACTAAGAGTGAAAAGAAACTGCAGAATGGGAAAAAATATTTGCAAACTATATGTCTGATAAGCATTTAATCACCAGAATATGTCAAGAATTCCTACAACTCAACAATAAAAAGACAACTCAAAAAATGGGCAAGAGACTTGAGTAGACATTTCTCCAAAGATACATAAACCATCAAGAAGGACATGAAAAGATACTCAACATAGTTAGTCATTAGAGAAATGAAAATCCAAATCACAATGATAGCACTTAATACCCACTAGGATGACTATAATAATAGACAATAAATAAAAGGAAAATAACACATGGGCGAGAATTTGAAGAAACTGGAAACTTGTACATTGCTAGTGGGAATATAAAATGGTATAGCCACTGTGGAAAACAGTTTGGCAGTTCCTCAAGAAGTTAAAGAATTACAGTATGATCCAGCAACTCAACTTACAGGTATATACCCCAAATAAATGAAAGCAGGAACTCAAACAGATACTTGTACGTTCATAACAGCATTCATTATTCACAATAGCAAATATGTGGAAACATATCCAACAACAGATAAATAGATAAATAAAATGTGGTATGAACATACAATGGAATATTATTCACACTTAAAAATGGCCTCTTAGGGCTTCCCTGGTGGCGCAGTGGTTGAGAGTCTGCCTGCCGATGCAAGGGATGCAGGTTCGTGCCCCGGTCCAGGAAGATCCCACATGCCGCGGAGCGGCTGGGCCTCTGAGCCATGGCCACTGAGCCTGCGCATCTGGAGCCTGTGCTCCACAACGGGAGAGGCCACAACAGTGAGAGGCCCGCGTACCGCAAAAAAAAAAAAAAAAAAAAAAACTAAAGGAATAACTCAACAAGAGAAACAACCAGGTATTATGGGCCTCCTGATGGAAGTACTTAACACAGAAAATCTATCTGCACTGAATATCCTCTACATTTAACCCAATTTACAGAATATGTTAAATATCACTATGGAAATTCAATCAGCAGAATACAGACTATGAAAAGCTACAAAAACAAACAATCCCAGTCTTAGAGCTAATAAAGAAAAAAATAACTTTACAGTGGAGAAACCTAGAAGACACCACATTAACCAAATGATCAAGATTAACATTACCAGTAATAAGTGATACTGAAACCATCATGGTGGAGTAAGATGCTCCCTTTATCTCTCCTCTTCAATCTGCAACCACTAAAACATCTGTCCTCAACAAAGGTACCTCTGCCCAACACATCAGGATGCCAGAGATCCACACATCTGTACATCTAAAGGTGGGTAGACTGGAACACATAGAGAAGACAGAACCAGAAAAAGAGCAAAGGCAGTGCCTGTCATCCCAGCTACCTGGTTGTGGCAGCAGAGCCCACAGCCCCAGGGAGGCCAGTAACAGCAGAGGAGGTAGCACACATGACTCCACAGACACCTGGCCATGTTGGCACTCCTGGCCATGGTAATTGGGCAGCAGCAGCAAAGGGGCCTATGACCACATTCCTCCAGCCATAGAGGCACCCACCACTCTGACCCCTTGCTCAGAGCAGTGGTGCCTGCAAACATGACAACCCCAGACACAGCAGAGGCAACCTTGCCCCAGTTCCTCCCCATTCCCCTCCCCCCACAGCAGCAGAGCCTATGGCTTGGGAGATCGTGGACACAGCAGAAGCGCTTACCATCCCAGTGCCCCTGGTGGCAATGCCAGCAATACTGCAGCAGCAACCCTCAAGGCACAAGCAGCAACAAGGTCAACTGGCAACACCTATGACAGGTGGTAGAGGGTGGAAAGTGCCAACTCTCAAATATAACCAGAGGCATCTAAGGTAAAAACAAAAAACTTGTGTCATAGTGTCACCCCCTGGAAAACAAAAGAAAGGACTCTAATTTCTAACCTGTTGAATCCTTAGAATTAAATTAAAAAACCAAAACTAAAACCAATAACTTTAAAGAAGAAAGATGTTTGCTATTTCAAATGCACCAGCAGAGGAACAAGTCATCAGGTACCATGAGGAACCACAGTAACACTGTATCAGCAGTCCCCAACCTTTTTGGCATCAGGGACCAGTTTTGTGGAAGACAATTTTTCCATGGACCAGGGCTGGGTGGGAATGGGAATGGTTTCAGGATGATTCAAGTACATTACATTTATTGTGCACTTTATTTCTACTATTATTACATTGTAATATATAAAGAAATAATTTTACAACACACCATAATGCAGAATCAGTAGGCGCCCTGAGCTTGTTTTCCTGCAACTAGAGGTCTTGCCTGGGGGTGATGGGAGACAGTGACACCTGAAGTGTGTTGCTTATTTCTAGTCTACTCCATAAGATGCAGCTTAATTGTCACTTGCCACTCACTGATAGGGTTTTGATATGAGTCTGCAAGCAACTGATTTATTATGGTCCCTGTGCAGTCAAACCTCGCGGCTAATGATAACCCGTATTTGAAGCGACTCCCCAGCACTAGCATCACAGCCTCTGCTCAGATCATCAGGCATTAGATTCTCATAGGGAGCATGCAACCTAGATCCCTCACATGCACAGTTCACAGTAAGGTTCATGCTCCTATGAGAATCTAATGCTGCTGCTAATCTGACAGGAGGCAGAGCTCAGGCAGTAATGCGAGCAATGGGGAGCAGCTGTAAATACAGATGAAGCTTTGCTCCCCTGCCGAGCACTCACCTCCTGCTGTGCAGCCCAGTTCCTAACAGGCCACGGACTGGTACCAGTCTGTGGCCTGGGGGCTAGGGACCCCTGCACTATATCACAAAAAGAGAATGACAATTCTCCAGAAACCAAACTTAAAGGCATGTAATATTGTGATCTAACTGATAGAAAAGTCAAAATAGCTGTCATGAAGAAGATAACAAGCTTCATGAAAACTCTGAAATGAACTCAGGAATAAAATTAATGACAAGGAGGAATACTTTACCAAAAAGATTGAAAGGTAAAAGAACCAAACAAATTCTGGAGATGAGGAACTCAATAATCAAAATGAAGACTGCATTAGAAAGCACTAAAAACAGAGCAGACCCCATGGAACAGAGTAATTAGTAAGCCTGCAGATAGAAATCTATAAATAATACAGGTAAAAGAAGAAAAAGAATGAAGATCCCCAAAAAATTGAAAAATAAAAAAGAAAGAATGCCATTTGCAGTGACATGGATGGACCTAGAGATTGTCATACTAAGTGAAGTCAGAGAAAGACAAATATCATATGATATCACATACGTGGAATCTTAAAAAATGGTACAAATGAACTTATTTACAGAACAGAAATAGTCACAGATGTAGAAAACAAACTTACGGTTACCAAGGGGGAAAGGGGGAAGGGACAGATAAATTGGGAGATTGGGACTGACATAAACACACTATCATATAAAACAGATAACTAAGTAAGAACCTACTGTACAGCACAGGGAACTCTACTCAATACTCTGTAATAACCTCTACGGGAAAAGAATCTAAAAAAGAGTGGATGTATTTATACGTGTAACTGATTCACTTTGCTGTACAGCAGAAACTAACACAACATTGTAAATCAAATATTCTTCAATAAAAATTAATAATAAATATTTTTTAAAAAGAGGAAATTCTCTAAGAACTATCCAACTCTTTTAGGAAAGGCAACATTAGGATAATGAGTATCCCAGAAGGAGAAGGGAGGGAGAAGGAAACAGAGAGTTTATCTAAAGAAATAATAGCTGAGAACTTCCCAATCCTGGGGAAGGAACTGGATATACAAGTCCATGAAGCTAAGAGAACACCTAATTACCTAAATGCAAAAAGACTTTCTCCAAGACATTCTATATTTAAACTGTCAAAAGTCAATGACAAAAAATTTTGGAGGCAACTAGGGAAAAATGTATGATAACTGACAAAGTAACCACCACTAGGAAATGAGCAGATTTTTCACCAGAAATTCTATAGTCCAGGTGAGTATGAAATGATCACCTCAAAATTCTCAATGATAAACACTGTCAGCCAAGGACACTCTATCTAGCAAAGTTATTCAGATATGAAGGAGAAATAAAGACTTTCCCATCTCTGAGGGAGCTCATCAACATTAGACCTGCCTTACAAGAAATGTTGAAAGGAGCTCTTCTACCAAAAACAAAAGGCCAGAGTACACAAAACTTTGCATAAAGTGAGAAATCTGAACATTTCAACTCTACATCAGAATAGGTTTTTTAACACATTATAGAATAAAGGCTAAAGAGGAAAAAAAGCAGCAAAAATAACTAGAGCTACTTCAATTTGGTAACGAACTCACAATATAGAAAAGGATAATTTGAGACAACAGAAACAAAGGCAGGGGAGAGGAAAAGGACAGACCCCATATAGGCAAATGAAGACAAGATGCTGTCATCACAAAAAGGACTATTTTGCCTATGAGACATTGTATAGAAAACTTATGTTAACCACAAAATACAAATCCAGAACATAGACACAAAATATAGAAAAAGAGGAAACAGAAAACATTGACGACCACCAAAGGAAAATGGGAGACAGAAACATAAGGAAAAAGAAACAATGGAGATAGAGAGCAACCAGAAAATGAAGCATAAAATGGCAATACTAAGTTCTCATTTATTAATAACCATCCTAAATGTAAATGGAATGAATTCACCAATACAGACACAGAGTGCACAGATGCATTATAAAACACGACCCAACTATACGCTATCTCCAAGAGACTCATCTCAGCTCTAAAGACAAACTTGGGCTCAAAAGTGAAGGGATAGAAGATGATACTACAAGCAAATGGCAGCCAAAAGAAAGCACGCATAGCTATAATCACATCAGACAAAATAGACTTCAAGCCAAAAAAGGTAACGAGACAAAGGCAGACATTAATAATGATAAAGGAGATATTTCATCAAGAAAACATAACAGTTATTAATGTAAATACACCGAACATAGGAGCACAAAATATATACAGCAATTATTAACAGACCTAACAGGAGAAATTGACAGGAACACAATAATAGTAAGGGACTTTAACAGCCCACTTACATCAACAGATAAATCATCCAGACAGAAAGTCAAAAAGGAAACAGTGGCCTTAAGTGAAGCACTAGACCAGATTGATTTGATATGTTTTTATAGAACATTACATCCAAATGCAGCAGAATACACATTCCTCTCAAGTGGACATGCAACATTCTTAAGGACAGACCATATGTTGGGATGCAAAACAAGATCAATAAATTTAAGACTGAAATCGTATCAAGCATCTTTACTGATCACAGTTGTATGAAATTAGAAATCAACTCTAAGAAGAAAACTGGCAAAATCAGAAATATGTGGAGGCTGAACAACAGGCTAGTGAACAACTACTGGACCAATGAAAAACTCAAAGAAATTTTAAAATACCTGAAAAGAAATGAAAATGAAAATACAACATACCAAAACCTATGGGATACAGCAAAAGCAGTGCTTAGAGGAACATTTATAACAATATAGGCCTACCTCAAGTAACAAGAAAAAAATCTCAAATAAATAAGCTTACACCTAAAGGAATGAGGAAAAGAACAAACAAATCCCAAAGTCAGTAGAAAGAAGAAAATAAAAGATCAGGGGAGAAATAAATGAAATAGAAACTTAAAGGACAACAGAAAAGATCGATGAAACTAAGAGCTGGTTCTTTTAAAAGATAAAATCAATGAACCTTTAGCTAGACTCACTAAGAAAAAAGAGAAGGCTCTGATAAATCGGAGATGAAAGATAAGAAATAATGGATAGCACAGAAATACAAAGGATTATAAGAATATTATGAACAGCAATATGCCAACAAGTTGGACAACCTAGAAGAAATGGACAAATTCTTAGAATCATACAACCTTCCAAGACTAAATACTGAATAATACAAATCTGAATAGACCAATCATTAGTTAAGAGATTGAAACACTAATCAAAATCTCCCAGCAAACAAAAGTCCAGGACCAGACAGCTTCACTGGTGAATCCTACCAAACATTCAAAGAAAATTTGATACCTATCCTTTTCAAACTCTTCCAAAAAACTGAAGAGGGAGGAATGCTTCCTAACTCACTTGACGAGGCCAACATTACTCTAATACCAAAGCCAGACAAGGACAACACAAAAGAAAATTACAGGCCAATATCTCTGATGAACAGAGATGTAAAAATTCTCAACAAAATTATTAGCAAGCCCAATACAGCAATACATTACAAGGATAATACAACATGATCAAGTGGGATTTATTCCAGGTATGAAGGATGGTTCAACATCATTAAACCAATCAACCTGATACACCACACTAACAAAATGAAAGATAAAAACCATATGATCATCTCAACAGATGCATAAAAATGATCTGAAAAGATTCAACACCCATTTATCATAAAGTCTCTCAACAAAATGGGTATAGAAGAAATATATCTCAACATAACAAAGGCCATATATGACAAACCCACAGCTAACATCATACTCAATGATAAAAAACTGAAAGCGATCCTTCTAAAATCATTAACAAGACAAGGATGCCCACCTCCCAGCACTCTTATTCAACACAGTATTGGAACTCCTAGCAAGAACAACTAGGCAAGAGAAAAATAAATAAAAGGCATCCAAACTGCAAAGAATGAAGTAAAACTGTCACTATTTGCAGATGACATTTAAAAAAACTTTAAGACTCCACCAAAGAACTATTATAAATAATAAACAAAATAAAATTGCAGGATACAAAATCAACAAAAAAAATCTGTGGTGTTTCTAACACTAACAGTGAGTTAGCAGAGAGAAATTAAGAAAACAATCCCATAAAAATGTTATAGACAAAAGTTACATGTGCTTTTTCTTTACATTGTTAATTCATGGATTTATCATTTCATACTCTGCTCTTTATTAAATATTTAAGCATAAAATTAATCCATATCATTAAAACTCATCACAAACAAAAGAAAATCCCACTTACAATCACAATAAAAAGAATAAAATACCTGGAAATAAATTTAACCAAAGAGGTGAAAAACCTATACACTGAAAACTATAAGACACTGTTGAAAGAAATTGGTGAAGACACAAATAAATGGAAAGATAGTCAATGTTCATGGACTGAAAGAACTAACACTGTTAAAATGTCCACATTACCTAAAGCAATCTATGGGTTCAATGCAATATTTATCAAAATCCCAAGGACATTGTTCATAGAAATCAAACAAAAAAATTCTAAAATACATATGGAACCACAAAAGACCCCAAATAGTCAAAGCAATTCTGAGAAAAAAGAACAAAGCTGGAGGTATCACACTCCCTGGTCTCAAACTATATTACAAAGCTATAGTAATCAAAACAGCATGTTAGCAGAAAACCAGATACGCAGATCAATGGAACAGAATTGAGAGCCCAGAAATAAACCCCTTATATGTGGTCAACTAATTTATGACAAAGGAGCCAAAACTATACAATGGGGAAAGGACAGTCTCTTGGGAAAACTGGACAGTCACATGCAAAAGAATCCCTATCTTATACCATACACAAAATTAACTCAAGATGGATTAAAGACTTGAATATCAGACCTGAAACCATAAAACTCATAAACAAAAACTATAGGCAGTACACTCTTTGACATCAGTCTTAGTAATATCTTTCTGGATATGTCTCCTCAGGCAAGGGAAACAAAAGCAAAAATAAACAAATGGGACGTCAAACTAAAAAGCTTCTGCACAGCAAAGGAAACCATCAACAAAATGAAAAGACTATCAAATGGAAGAAGATATTTTCAAATCACATATTTGATAAGGAGTTAATATTCAAAATACATAAAGAAGGTATACAACTTAACAAACAACCTGATTTAAAAATGGGAGGAACTGAATAGACATTTTCCAAAGATGGCCAACAGACGCATGAAAAGATGTTCAGCATCACTAATAATTAGAGATACGCAACTCAAACCCACAATGAAATATTACCTCTTGCCTGTTAGAATGGCTATTGTCAAAAACAAGTGTTGGCAAGGATCTGGAGAAAAGGGAACCCTCATACTGTACTGGCAGGAATGTAAATTGGTGCAGTCCCTAGGGAAAACAGTATGGAGATTCCTCAAAAAACAGAACTACCATATGATCCAGCTATCCCACTTCTGGGTATTTATCCAAAGAATATGAAAACACTAATTCAAAAGGAAATAAGCACCCCTGATATTAATGGCAGCATTATTTACAATAGCCAAATATGGAAATAACCTAAGTGTACATTAACAGATGAATGGATAAAGAAGAAATGGTGTGTGTGTGTGTGTGTGTGTGTGTGTGTGTGTATAACCATTCAGACATAAAAGAGATGAAATCTTGCCTTGTGACAACATGGATGGACCTTGAGGGTATTATGCTAAGTGAAATAAGTCAGAGAGAGAAAGACAAATATATGACTTCACTCATATATGAAATATAAGAAAACAAAATAAAAGAACAAGCCAAACCAAACAAAAAACAGAAACACATAGGTCAGAGAACATATTAGTGGTTACCAGAAGGGAAAGGGTTGGCAGCGCAGGGTGAAATGGGTAAAGAGGATCAACTGTATGGTTACAGGTGGAAACTAAATTTTTGGTGGTGAGCACAATGTAGTGTATAGAGAAGTAGAAATATAATGTACAAATATTTAAAACACATATGAAGTTATAATCCAATGTTACTTCAATAAAGAAAAATAAAAAATAATGCATGATATTAATATCATGACCCTTAGATAATAACACTGAGATGAGTATATAAGCTCTGTAATATTCGTCTCAGTAATATACAACCTCAATCTAATCATAAGAAAATATCAGACAAACCTCAAGAGACATTCTAGAGGGACTTCCCTGGTGGCGCAGTGGTTAAGAATCCTCCTGCCAATGCAGGGGACACCACTTTGACCTCTGATCCAGGAACATCCTACATGCCACAGAGCAACTAAACCCATATGCCACAACTACTGAGCCTGCACTCCAAAGCCACGAGCCACAACTACTGAAGCCCACGTGCCTAGAGCCCATGCTCCACAATAAAGAGAAGCCACCGCAATGAGAAGCCAGTGCACCACAATGAAGTAGCCCTCACTCGCATGAACTAGAGAAAGCCTGCGCACAGCAACAAAGGCCCAACACAGCCATCAATTATTTTAAAAAGACACTCTAGAAAATTACAGACCAGGAATCTTCAAAAGCTTTCATGTCACAAAAGACAAGGAAAGACTATCACACATTAGAGGAAACTAAGGCAGCATAACAACCAAATCCAATGTGTAATACTAGATTAGGCCCTAGAACAGATAAAGAATATTAGTGTAAAAATTGGTGAAACTGAATACACTTAGTAACTAATATTGCACCAATGTTAATTGCTTACTTTTGATAATTGTACTATAACTCTAAGAAGCTAAAAAAATAAAGAAAAAATATCTAAAAGAGATTTAATGGACATATCAACTAATCACAATGCATCAGTTTATTTGGATTCTTATTCAAACGAAAGTGCTATTAACAAATAGACAACTAGGAAATTTTAAAAACTGATTAGATGTTTGATGATACATGAATTAGGAATTATTCCTAATTTTGGAGGTATTATGGTCATTATTTTAAAGTCTCTTAAATATTGAAATATTTGTGAATAAAATTATATGCTTGTGATTTGCTTTAAAATAACCTAGGGGTGAGAGGAAAAGTAGGTGGGAGTACAGATGAAACAAGACTGGCCTTAAACTGATGTTAAAATGTTGGAAGCCAAGTGATAGGTACATGGTGGTTCCTTATATTCTCTCTATATTTGTATACGTTTGAATTTTTTTCCATTAACTAAAAAAAAATATGTACATACATATACACTTATGCATATATAACATATAACAAACAGAATTAACTGTGTACAAATAGCATTAAACTAAAACTATTCCCATCACTTATAAATTTCAAATATGAGTATGAAATTTAACTTACCTCCAAAGCTTCCCAGACACTGAAACGCTACCATTGGCCTAATCTAACCCCAAGCCTGCAAATCTAGAGAGTGCTCTCATGTTGCTTTAACTTCTCAAACCAAAAATCAAAGCGCTCAATTCTTTTTGTTTAAATGAGTGAGAGATATTAGGTGTCTTCAATGCTAAATTTAAATTAATTTTTATGAATCAGCATCAAAAAAAGCAAACTTTTATTCAGATTCGAATATTATTTGTTCTTTGCCATCTCAACTTCTAAAATACCCTTCCGGGTTTTTGTTTGTTTTTGTGGATTCAGCAGGGTTCAAATAAGAAAACTAGTTAGCTTTGAGGGTATCTCTTCTCAGTCCTGAGAACTTTGTTTCCAATAAGGTCATAATGATTACCTGGGTAACAAAGTTTCATCCCTTTTAGTTCTTGTTAATTAATCTTATTTGAGCCTCAGTCTCTCCTGTGCCAATTAACCATTTCCTTAGGTTTCTCCTTCTTCTCTATTAAGTGTTCACTAGAGAGCACACTAAGGTTCTTTAATTTAAAGAAACCCTACATTCATCATCCATTTTTCTTTTTTCTGTTTCTGACAATATTCTAGACACCTTAGAATTACTATAATTTTAAGGCAGACATACTTTTAAAATCTAAGTAAAACATACCAAAATCATTTTTACATAGGCTTCACAACAATTTCCTCACCAAAAGAATAGAGTTTTGAATTGATACTTTAACACATGCTTGTGACTGTTAATTAAATTCACTTTGTGCACCACTTAATTACCATTTGTATTTATAATTAATGTGAATCATTGAATTTGTGCTACCTGCCCCACAGGCTAGCATCAAAGTAGAATAAAATTCCTTATATACCTGACATTCAAAACTTGAGACTGATTGGTTCTTTTTTTTTTTTTTTTTTTTTTTTTGTGGTATGCGGGCCTCTCACTGTTGTGGCCTCTCCCGTTGCGGAGCACAGGCTCCAGACGCACAGACTCAGTGGCCATGGCTCACGGGCCCAGCCGCTCCGCGGCATGTGGGATCCTCCCAGACCCGGGCACGAACCCGTGTCCCCTGCATCGGCAGGCGGACTCTCAACCATTGCGCCACCAGGGAAGCCCCTGATTGGTTCTTATTAACAAAGCTGGGCCACAATTTTTTAAGATGCCAATGAGAAACACAGTTGGCAAGAAGAGAAGAGAATGGGATTGAATATGAGATGGTGATGGAATCTCAGAAAGCCCAGAAGGTATAGATTCAGAGAATTGAGACTTTAAGTGCAAGTAAGAGGAACATGTGGGCAGAAAAGATACTGGACATATTCATATCTTAAAAAAATACATGTATATAGAAAAAATATAAGGATTGGTCAGATTAACTATGGTACATCTATTCTATAGAATAGTATGCAACAATTAAAAGGAATAAAGTAAAAAAGGTACTGACATAAAGAGCTCCCCAAGACAAGTAAAAAAAAAGCAACTTGCAGAATATTATGTAAATACAATCCATTTGCATATATTTTTAAAATATGTACAAATTTATATATGTAATAGAATTTTTATACATTTATGTAAATACAGAAGCTGAAAGAATGCCCACAAAAGTTTGGGGGGATGTCTTCCATATTTTGTTCTGAACATCTCACCTCTGTACTGTTTTGATCTTTTATAATGAACATTATTTTAATAGTTAATATTTATTTAAGTAGTTAAATGGGAGGGAAAGAAAGCGTAGAGAAGCTTCTATGAGAAATTTTGGAATGGAGGAAGTTACAACTCTGATTTTTCATGATTTATCCTAACAGCAGAGACCAAATCAATTTGCCTATTGTGCTTAATTAACTTGGACATAAAGATTAACAAAAGAAAACTCAAATTCCATTATTTTGTTTAATCACATACCTACTACTTGTCCTTCTTTGTTTTTTAAAACAAAATTACAACTAAATATCCCCAAAGCACAGTCAGAAACACTTCTGATTCTGTAAGAAACCATGACATATGACAATCCAAACCGTCAACCTCTGTAAATAAAAGGATTGCGTCTCAAAAGGATATTCATACTTAGAAAAGCATTTATCATAGACCCCCTTTAATGAAACCAAATGGTTTAATATATCTTTCTTTTGAACTATATAAATCATATTATTAATTCCATTACAAGATAGGCATATATGGTGCTGCCATGCCCACAATTTCCTGGAAAGCTAAAATGACAATAATTTTTCAGAGTTTTGGCAAACTAAATTATTTATACTCCTTCAGTGTAAACTCACAAAGGACAACCACTAGATCTAAAAGGAAAAAATCACCTTTCTCCCCAAATTACTGAATTATTTAAAAATTTTATTTAGCAACATTGAACCAATAAACTTAAGTTTGGAGCATTTAGTCAAGCTTTCCCCAGAGAACTGATTAAAAATGCCATGCTTCCTCCTCCTCAAGGAACAAAAACAACAAAAACAGCTGCTCTGTACGAAACCTGAAGTTACCCAAATTACAATGACTAAATTCAAAGACACCTTGGGGATTTGAAGCATAGCTGCCTAAGTCATTAATACAGAATACTTTATATTACAGAAAAAAGGAATCCATGTTGGCAATAATAATAAATTTGATTTCTTGGCTCTCTTTAATCAGGTTTTATGATTTTCAAGTCACTTATGACAGATTATCCCTTTTTATAGCACAAAAAATATCAAATAACCACCTATGCTATTTCTTAGCCCCCAAACACTTTTATTACATCACACTGACTCACAGAATACAAACAACCAAGAACAGAAAGTAGCACCAGTGTCACCAATCCGTGTATTTTTCAGGTGGCCATGAAGCTAGGCCTCCCTGGAATCAAGTTCCCCAGGTTCCTCTGCCCAGTGCAGTAAAGCAAACTCAGGTCTTACCTGTGACTCCAGGGATGAACAAAAAAGGTACTAATTACTACCTAAAGCAGGAAAAAAAGACTGGAACAAGAACATGGAAGATTCTTGGTTAGGAAAATAGTAGGAAATGTAGACAATCTGGTTCACAAATGCTCCTTACAGTTGTTTACTGTGATTCTGTAGACACATACAAATCAAATATGTCATGATGGCAGAAATTAGACGTCAGTGCAAATAAATATTCCTCTTTGTGAAATTCATTCAAAAGTTCCTAGAAGCCTAATAATAACAGATTGTACTTAAGGTAAATATTACGTAACATTTTACTTAAAGGCAACTCTTCACCACCTAAAAATAGATTCACAAAAGTAATTTTAAATATACATTTTCCTGACCATTTAGAGAACTATGAAAGTAAATGGATATGTACATTTTATGCTTTATATAGTAACTTTATTCTTTTGTGATATAATTTGCCTAAGTCTTACAATACTTATGTTATAGATAATAGAATTAAATCTATAATACTGTGACTCATTAACATGGGACACTGAAAAATGATTTAAACAATGTTATCAAACATTCCAGTTAACTGGACATCATTATTAGACCTACCACATGTGTACCATACAAGACTATTGTGAGAATTAAATGACAAACAGTATTTTTAAAAGGTATTTGTACCCAGACTGTAAAATACTATAGAATTCTCTTGGGGGTTATGTATCTTTGGGAGTACTCCTACCTGAAATGCTCTTCTTGTGGCTGGCTGCTACTTCTCCCTCAGGTCACAGGCTTAAATGTCACTTCCTTAGAAATGGCTTCCTTACTCACCTATGTATACCTGTTACTCTCCTTCTCAGTACCCTAACTTTCCTGCTTGGCACTTACCCTACTCTGATATTATTTTACGTCACTCCTGGAATGAAAACTCCACAAAAAAAATAGGGACACATCTATCTTTTTCACTACTGAATTCCCTTGATCTAGCATGGTGCCTGGATCAAAAAAAAGTGCTCAGTAGTGATCATCTTAATGATGAATAAATGAATGTTGTCCAAACATCTAACAGAAACCACTCTTCCAAGCACAATGTCAAATGCCTAATCTTCAAATACACTTATTTTTTAATCTAGTTTTTTTAAAAGAATTCATAATATAAGATTTTGATATTTTCACTTTATGGAAACAACCATACTCCCCTCAGTAATCTATTTCTTACTGATGACATTTTCAAAGATTATCTTCTCTGCTCAGTGGTTCTCAAATGTTTTGGTCTCAGAATACCTTTGTACTCTTTTAAAAAAAACAAAGAATTTTTGTTACGTGGATTTTATCTATCAATATTTACTATATAAGAAATTTAAAATTTTTAAATTAATTAAAAATAATATAGGTATTAGCCATGAACTCATAAGCTTGACAAATAAATTAATAAAACAGCACATTTTTATAAAAAACTTTTCCAAAAACAAAAAACCTCTTAGAAAAGTGGCACTGTTTTCTGGTTCTGCAAATCTAATGTCCGGCTTACTAAAAGACAGGTGGATTCTCATATCTGTTGTGAT
The DNA here is from genome assembly GCF_026419965.1 of Kogia breviceps. Lineage (NCBI taxonomy): Eukaryota > Metazoa > Chordata > Mammalia > Artiodactyla > Physeteridae > Kogia > Kogia breviceps. The sequence goes on along the minus strand of NC_081318.1, from coordinate 60,724,140 downwards.
ATATAATTGTGGTTGAAGTATATATGAAGAAAATGTATCCTCACACCGACATAACAGTTGGAAAAGGGAATATAGTATTTTAATACTTTTTCTGATAGCTATAGATATTATTCCTTGACACCACACCAAAACTGGACAAGTGGTAGTTTCTGAAATGTTAGCTGCAATATACCATATCAATGAACTTTTTTTACTCTATTACATAAAAATCCATTGCTGTATTTCACCTTTTGAATGCATTTTTTAATCCATACATAATTCTGTAATATCATGCACTGGTCATTTGAAAAACATTGGCTTATGCTGATCTCCCAAATGCTGACATTTTATTATAGTATATAATATATACATATTTGTTAATATCACCACTGATAAAATGAGGGAAATCTAAGTGTTCGGAACTGTCAAGCTTACAGTGGTAGATATAACCTTTCCAAATCCTAATTTTTACTTGAAAGCTCAAATTTTATCTTTGGCAATAAATGCCAGTTATTTTCCATGAAGTGACAGGCTCATTCCAGTCATTTTTGAGAAAATGCAAATACCCAAGTCCGAATAATGATTATTCTTCAGTTGTTTTATTAGATAAAAATGGTGCACAATTTAAAAAGTGACTAACATACAATTCAAATATATGCATAAATGCTTTTACTCATGACAATCATGATACTTTGGTATGAAACCAAAGTGCTTCTTGAGTGCTTCCCATTCTTCTTTATTAAAAAGACATGTACTCAAATATCAAAATTTAATAAAATTAATAATCTTTACTGTTTTGTTAAGACCAGTATTAAAATCAGCATTAAAAAGCACAAGTGCAAGGCAGATGAATAGAATACTACCTGTGCCCTGACACAATTGTGCTCAGGTGCCAGCAGTTTTACCCATGATTGGTTTTGCACCATCAGTTACACTGTTAAGAGTCTTTCCCAAAGTATCTTTCATGGATCTCTAATCCCACTATATGCTCTTCCTTAGAAAAGAGAATTCTCTGTTTAGGGGTATTTGGAATATGCTGCATACTATGTGCCATCTTAGAGATTATTCACTAGTATATTAAGGGTTTGAAAAGTACCAAAATTTTTTTTAAAAAAGGAAAATTATAAAACTGTTTAACATAATGTTCCAAAAACATGTCTATAGAACCTCTTCAATGAAGAGATTAAAAAGACCTCAAAGCACACACTTGAAAAAAACATTACAATGATCAGTAACTTTAAAATGAAGATTCCAACTTGCCTCAGAGAAGACCCACTATTCTTTATGATTTTGCATTTTTCTTTCATTAAATGCTTACTTTAGTTGTCAATTATCTGCTATAAGGATTTAACAAAAATAAAATCTAGGAGAGGACCTTCAAGATGGCAGAGGAGTAAGATGTGGAGATCACCTTCCTCCCCACAAATACATCAAAAAGACATCTACAAGTGGAACAACTCCTACAGAACACCTACTGAACGCTGGCAGAAGACCTCAGACTTCCCAAAAGGCAAGAAACTCCCCACATACCTCGGTAGGGCAAAAGAAAAAAGAAAAAACAGAGACCAAAAAAATAGGGACACGACCTGCACCACCGGGAGGGAGCTGTGAAGGAGGGAAGGTTTCCACACACTAGGAAGCCCCTTCACTGGTGGAGACAGGGAGTGGCAGGGGGGAAGCTTCAGAGCCATGGAGGAGAGTGCAGCAACAGGGGTGCGGAGGGCAAAGCAGAGATTCCCACACAGAGGATCAGTACCAACCAGCACTCACCAGCCCGAGAGGCTTGTCTGCTCACCCGCAGGGGCAGGTGGGGGCTGGGAGCTGAGGCTCGGGCTTCAGAGGTCGGATCCCAGAAAGAGGACTGGGGTTGGCTGCATGAAGACAGCCTGAATGGGGCTAGTGCACCACAGCTAGCCAGGAGGGATTCGGGGAAAAAGTCTGGAGCTGCCGAAGAGGCAAGAGACCATTGTTTCGGGGTGCACGAGGAGAGGGGATTCAGAGCACCGCCTAAACGAGCTCCAGAGATGGGCACAAGCCACGGCAATCAGCGCAGACCCCAGAGACAGGCATGAGACGCTTAGTCTGTTGCTGCAGCCACCAAGAATCCTCTGTGCAAGCACAGGTCATTATCCACACCTCCCCTCCCAGGAGCCAGGGACAACTTCCCGGGAGAACACATGGCACACCTCAGGCTGGTGCAACGTCATGCTGGCCTCTGCTGCCACAGGCTCACCCCGCATTTCCTACCCTGCCCCCACTACCCCACCTGAGTGAGCCAGAGGCCCAAAGTCAGCTGCCCCTTTAACCCCTCCTGTCTGGGTGAAGACCAGACGCCAGAGGGCGACCTACATGCAGAGGTGGGGCCAAATCCAAAGCTAAACCCAGGAGCTGTAAGAACAAAGAAGAGAAAGGGAAATGTCTCCATGCAGACTCAGGAGCAGTGGATTAATTCCCCACAATCAACCTGATGTACCCTGCATCTGAGGAATACCTGAATAGACAATGAATCATCCAAAAATTGAAGCGGACTTTGGGAGCAACTGTACACTAGGGGTGTTCCTTCTGCTTATAATTTGTTTCTAGCTTTATGTTTATCTTAGTTTACAATCTACAGCTTATTATCATTGGTGGATTTGTTTATTGATTCGGTGGCTCTCTCCCTTTTTTTATATACATATTAGATTTATATATATTACATTTAAATATTTATATATTTCTTTGTTTTCGTGACTGTGTGTGTATGCTTCTTTGTGTGATTTTTGTCTGTATAGGTTTGCTTTTACCATTTGCCCTAAGGTTCTGTCTGTCCATGATTTTTTAGTACAGTTTTTAGCTCTTGTTATCATTGGTGGATTTATTTATTGGTTTGGCTGCTCTCTTCCTTTTTTTAAATTGCTTTTTTATTTTTTATTTTAATAACTTCGTTTTATTTTTTTCTATTTTTTTTCTTTTCTCCTTTTTCTTCTGAGCCATGTGGCCGGGTGTCTGGCCTGAGACTCTGAGGTTGGAGAGCCGAGTTCAGGACACTGGACCACCAGAGACCTCCTGGCCCCTTGTAATATCAATCAGTGAGAGCTCTCCCAGAGATCTCTGTCTCAATGCTAAGACTCAGCTCCACTCAACAACCAGCAAGCTCCAGTGCTGGACACCTCATGCCAAACAACTAGCAAGACAGGAACACAACCCCATCCACTAGCAGAGAGGCTGCCTAAAATCCTAAGTTCCCGGACACCCCAAAACACACCACTGGATGCAGTCCTTCCCACCAGAAAGACAAGATCCAGTCTCATCCACCAGAACACAGGCACCAGTCCCCTCCACCAGGAAGCCTACACAACCCACTGAACCAACCTTACCGAGGGGCAGACACCAAAAGCAATGGGAACTACGAACCTGCAGCCTGCAAAAAAGAAGACCCCCCCAACACAGTAAGTTACGTAAAATGAGAAGACAGAGAAGCACAGCAGATGAAGGAGCAAGGTAAAAACCCACCAGACCAAACAAATGAAGAGGAAATAGGCAGTCTACCTGAAGAAGAATTCACAGTAATGATAGTAAACATGATCCAAAATCTTGGAAATAGAATGGAGAAAATATAAGAAACGTTTTAGCAGGAACTAGAACTAAAGAGCAAACAAACAATTATGAACAACACAATAAATGAAATTAACAATTCTCTAGAAGGAATCAATAGCAGAATAACTGAGGCAGAAGAACAGATAAGTGACCTGGAAAATAAAAGAGTGGAAATTACTATAGCAGAGCACAATACAGAAGAAAGGATGAAAAAAATTGAGGACAGTCTCAGAGACCTCTGGGACAACATTAAACGCACCAACATTCGAATTACAGGGGTCCCAGCAGAAGAACAGAAAAATAAAGGGACTGAGAAAATATTTGAAGAGATTACACTTAAAAACTTCACTAACATGGAATGGAAAGAGTCAATCAAGTCCAGGAAGTGCAGAGAGTCCCATACAGGATAAATGCAAGGAGAAACATGCCAAGACACATATTAATCAAACTATCAAAAATTAATTACAAAGAAAAAATATTAAAAGCAGTAAGGGAAAAGCAACAAATAACAAACAAGGGAATCCCCATAAGGTTAACAGCTGATCTTTCAGCAGAAACTCTGCAAGACAGAAGGGTGTGGCAGGACATATTTAAAGTGATGAAAGGGAAAAACCTACTAGCAAGATTACTCTACCCAGCAAGGATCTCATTCAGATTTGATGGAGAAATTAAAACCTTTACAGACAAGCAAAAGTTAACACAATTCAGCACCACTAAACCAGCTTTATAACAAATGCTGAAGGAACTTCTCTAGGCAGGAAACACAAGAGAAGGAAAAGACCTACAATAACAAACCCAAAACAATTAACAAAATGGTAATAGAACATACATATCAATAATTACCTTAAATGTAAGTGGATTAAATGCTCCAACCAAAAGACATAGACTAACTTAATGGATACAAAAACCAGACCCATCTATACGCTGTCTACAAAAGACCCACTTCAGACCTAGGGACACATACAGACTGAAAGTGAGGGGATAGAAAAAGACATTCCATGCAAATAGAAATCAAAAGAAAGCTGAAGTAGCTATTCTCATCAGACAAAATGGACTTTAAAATAAAGACTATTACAAGAGACAAAGAAGGACACTACATAATGATCAAGGGATCAATCCAAGAAGAAGATATCACAATTGTAAATATTTATTCACCCAACATAGGAGCACCTCAATACAAGTGGCAAATGCTAACAGCCATAAAAGAGGAAATTGACAGTAACACAATAAGAGTAGGGGACTTTAACACCCCACTTTCACCAATGGATAGATCATCCAAAATGAAAATAAATAAGGAAACACAAGCTTTAAATGATACATTAAACAAGAGGGACTTAATTGATATTTATAGGACATTCCATCCAAAAACAACAGAATACACTTTCTTCTCAAGTGCTCATGGAACATTCTCCAGGATAGATCATATCTTGGGCCACAAATCAAGCCTTGGGAAACTTAAGAAAACTGAAATCGTATCAAGTGTTGTTTCCGACCACAATGCTATGAGACTAGATATCAAATACAGGAAAAAATCTGTAAAAAAAAATACAAACACATGGAGACTAAACAATGCACTACTAAATAACCAAAAGATCACTGAAGAAATCAAAGAGGAAATAAAAAACTACCTAGAAACAAATGACAATGAAAACACAAAGACCCAAAACCTATGGGATGCAGCAAAAGCAGTTCTGAGAGTTTATGGCAATACAATCCTACCTCAAGAAACATCTCAAACAACCTAACCTTACACCTAAAGCAATTAGAAAAAGAACAAAAGAACCCCAAAGTTAGCAGAAGGAAAGAAACCATGAAGATCAGATCAGAAATGAAAAAGACATAAAGGAAACAATAGCAAAGATCAAAAAACTAAAAGCTGGTTGTTTGAGAAGATAAACAAAATTGATAAACCATTAGCCAGACTCATCAAGAAAAAAGGGAAAAGACTCAAATCAACAGAATTGGAAATAAAAAAGGAGAAGTAACAACTGACACTGCAGAAATACAAAGGATCATGAGAGATTACTACAGCAACTATAGGCCAATAAAATGGACAACCTGGAAGAAAGGGACATTTAGAAAAGCACAAACATCCGAGACTGAACCAGGAGGAAATAGAAAAAATACACAGACCAATCACACACTGAAATTGAAACTGTGAATAAAAATGTTCCAACAAACAAAAGCCCAGGATCAGATGGCTTCACAGGCAACTTCTATTAAACACTTAGAGAAGAGCTAATACCTATCCTTCTAAAACTCTTTCGAAATATAGCAGAGGGAGGAACACTACCAAACTCATTCTACGAGGCCACCATCACACTGATACCAAAACCAGACAAATCTGTCACAAAAAAAGAATACTACAGGCCAATATGACTGATGAAAATAGATGCAAAAATCCTCAACAAAATACTAGCAAATAGAATCCAGCAGCACATTAAAAGGATCATGCACCATTATCAAGTGGGGTTTATCCCAGGAATGTGAGGATTCTTCCATATACGCAAATCAATGTGATACACCATATTAACAAATTGAAGGATACAAACCATATGATCATATCAACAGATGCAGAAAATGTTTTCAACAAAATTCAACACCCATTTATGATAAAAAAAAAAAAAACCTCCAAAAAGTAGGCATAGAGGCAACTTACCTCAATATAATAAAGGCCATATATGCAAACCCACAGCCAAGATGTTCTCAATGGTGAAAACTGAAACCATTTCCACTAAGATCAGGAAGAAGACAAGGTTGCCCACTCTCACCACTCTTATTCAACATAGTTTTAGGAAGTTTTAGTTACAGCAGTCAGAGAAGAAAAAGAAATAAAAGTAATCCAAATCAGAAAAGAAGAAATAAAACTCTCACTGTTTGCAGATGACATGATACTCTACATAGAGAATCCCAAAGATGCTACCAGAAAACTAAAAGAGCTAATCAATGAATCTGGTAAAGTAGCAGGATACAAAATTAATGTACAGAAATCTCTTGCATTCCTATACACTAATCATGAAAAATCTGAAAGAGAAATTAAGGAAACACTCCCATTTACCACTGCAATGAAAAGAATAAAATACCTAGGAATAAACCTACCTAAGGAGACAAAAGACCTGTATGCAGAAAACTATAAGACATTGATGAAAAAAATTAAAGATGATACAAACAGATGGAGAGATATACCATGTTCTTAGATTGGAAGATCAATATTGTGAAAATGACTCTACTACCCAAAGCAATCTGTAGATTGAATGCAATCCCTATCAAACTACCAATGGAATTTTTCACAGCACTACCACAAAAAAATTCAGTCTGTATGGAAACAGAAAAGACCCCGAAGCACCAATGCAATCTTAAGAAAAATGGAGCTGGAAGAATCAGGCTCCCTGACTTCAGACTATATTACAAAGCTACAGTAATCAAGACAGTGTGGTACGGGCACAAAAACAGAAATATATATCAATGGAACAGGATAGAAAGCCCAGAAATAAACCCATGCACATATGGTCACCTTATCTATGATAAAGGAGATAAGAATATACAATGGAGAAAAGACAGCCTCTTCAATAAGTGGTGCTGGGAAAACTGGACAGCTACATGTGAAAGTATGAAATTAGAACACTCCCTAACACCAACACAAAAAGAAACTCAAAATGGATCAAAGACCTAAATATAAGGCCAGACAGTATAAAACTCTTAGAGGAAAACATAGGCACAACACTCTACGACATAAATCACAGCAAGACCCTTTTTCACTCACCTCCTAGAGAAATGGAAATAAAAACAAAAGTAAACAAATGAGACCTAATGAAACTTAAAAGGTTTTGCACAGCAAAGGAAACCATAAACAAGACGAAAAGAGAACACTCAGAATGGGAGAAAATATTTGCAAATGAAGCAAATGACAAAGGATTAATCTCCAAAATATACAAGCAACTCATGCAGCTCAATATCAAAAAAACAAACAACTCAATCGAAAAATGGGCAGAAGACCTAAATGGACATTTCTCCGAAGATATACAGATTGCCAACAAACACACGAAAGGATGCTCAACATCACTAATCATTAGAGAAATGCAAATCAAAACCTCAATGACGTATCACTTCACACTGGTCAGAATGGCCATCATCAAAAAGTCTACACACAATGAATGCTGAAGAGGGTGCAGAGAAAAGGAAACACTCTTGCACTGTTGGTGGGAATGTAAATTGATACAGCCACTATGGGGAACAGTATGGAGGTTCCTTAAAAAACTAAAAATAGAACTACCATATGACCCAGCAATCCCACTACTGGGCATATACCCTGAGAGAACCATAATTCAAAAAGAGTCATGTACCACAATGTTCATTGCAGCACTATTTACAATAGCCAGGACATGGAAGCATCCTAAGTGTTCATCAACAGATGAATGGATAAAGAAGATGTGGCACATATATACAATGGAATATTACTCAGCCATAAAAAGAAACGAAATTGAGTTATTTGTAGTGAGGTGGATTGACATAGAGTCTGTCATACAGAGTGAAGTAAGTCAGAAAGAGAAAAACAAAAACAAATGCCATATGCTAACACATATATATGGAATCTAAAAAAAAAAAGGTTCTGATGAACCTAGGGTCAGGACAGGAATAAACAAGCAGATGTAGAGAATGGACTTGCAGACACGGGGAGGGGGAAGGGTAAGCTGGGACAAAGTGAGAGAGTAACAGTGACATATATACACTACCAAATGTAAAAGAGATAGGTAGTGGGAAGCAGCTGCATAGCACATGGAGGTCAGCTGGGTGTTTTGTGACCACCTAGAGGGGTGAGATAGGGAAAGTGGCAGGGAGACACAAGAGGGAGGGGATATGGGGATATGTATATGTAGAGTTAATTTACTTTGTTATATATCAGAAACTAACACACCATTGTAAAGCAATTATACTCCAATAAAGATGTTAAAAAATAAATAAAAATAAATAAAATCTATAAAAATAACTCAAGTCTTTTTGATTTCTATTTGAGAGAAAACATGTCAAAATGAGATGTATGGGCAATTCAGTAAGATATAAAATAAATGAGATAAAACTATTAGAAAAGAGGAAAAGTGATTTGTATATAATATAGTTATCAAGAAAACTTTAAAAAATGACTAAAACTATTAAGATTAATACAGGCACTCAGGAAAGAGGAGTTAGTACCAAAATGAATAGCACCACACACACACACACACACACACACACACACACACACACAAAAAAAAATCAAAGACATACCTGTGACAATTCTCCCTAAGCTGATTCACAGATTCAATGTAATCCCAATCAAAATTACAGTAGGGTGTTTGTAAGAATTGACATGTTGATTCTAAAATGCATATGGAAAGTCAAAGGAACTAGAAAAGTTCAGTTTTGAGAAAGAACAACAATGTTGAAAGACTTGCTTACTTGATTTCAAGACTTCACTATGAAAGTACAATAATCCAGACAGTGTGGTATTGGCAAAAAAGACAGACACAAAGAACAACAGAATGAAATAGAGAACCCAGAAGTAGCCCCAACAGCCAAATGATTTTTTACATGGCACAAAGGAATTCAATGGAAAAAGGATCATCTTTTCAATAAAATATACTAGAACAACTGAACATTTATATGCAAAAAAGTGAAAACTCAATCCTTCCATCACACCATGAGCAAAAATTAAGTCAAAATTAATCATATACCCCAAAGTTAAAACCTCTAGAAAAAAAACCAAGGAAACATTTTTGTGACCTTGGGGTCACAAAACTTTCTTATATACAACACTAAAAACAATCCATAAGAAAAAATTGATAAACTGGGTTTGCTTTTCTAAAGGCACTGTTAGAAAAATGAAAAGGCAAGCCACAGATTGATGAATATATTCATCAAAACATATCTGACAAAGGACTTGTATTTAGGACATTTAAAGAATTCTCATAATTCAGTAATAAAGAGACAACTCAATTTAAAAAGGAGGGTGTGGCTGAGAAAGGGTTAATTTCCAAAATATATAAACAGCTCATACAACTCAGTATCAAAAAAAAAAAAAAAACCCATCAAAAAATGGGCAGATGATCTAAATAGACATTTCTCCAAAGAAGACATACAGATGGCCAAAAGGCACATGAAAAGATGCTCAACATGCCTAATTATTAGAGAAATGCAAATCAAAACCACAATGAGCAATCACCTCACACTGGTGAGAATGGCCATCATCGAAAAGTCTACAAATAATAAATGCTGGAGAGGGTGTAAAGAAAAGGGAATCCTCCTACACTGTTGGTGGGAATGTAAACTGGTGCAACCACTATGGAAAACAGGATGGAGATTCCTTAAAAAACTAAAAAAACCATATGATCCAGCAATCCCACTCCTGGGCATACATCCAGAAGAGACAAAAACTCTAATTTGAAAAGATACATACACCCCAATGTTCATAGTAGCAGTATTTACAACAGCCAAGACATGGAAGCAACCTAAGTGTCCATCAACAGATGAATGGATAAAGAAGATGTGGTGTACATATACAATGGACTACCACTCATCCATAAAAAAGAATAAAATATCTCTATTTTCAGCAACATGGATGAACCTAGAGTATATCCATATCCTAAGTGAAGTAAGTCAAGTATTATATGATATCACTTACATGTGAAATCTAAAAAATAATATAAGTGAATCTATTTACAAAACAAACAGACTCACAGACATAGAAAATAAACTTATGGTTACCAATGGGGATGGCAGGGAGGAATAAATTAGAAGTATGGGATTAACAGATACACACCACTATATATAAAATAGATAAACAACAAGGATTTACTGTATACCACAGGGAATGAAGTTCAGTATCTTGTAATAACCTATAATGGAAAATAATATGAAAAAGTATATAACTGAATCACTGTGCTATACACCTGAAACTAACACGATATGGTAAATCTACTATATTTCAATTTGAAAAGAGGGGAGGGAAAGGAGGCAAAAGATTTGAACAGATACTTCGCTGAAAATATAGGGATCGCAATAAGCACATGGAAATATGCTCAAAATCATTAGTTATCAAGGAAATGCAAACTAAAACCACACTGAGCTATAACTACACACACATCAGAATGGCTAAAATTAAAAGGACTAACCATACCAAGTGTTAGCAAGGATGCAGAACCTGAACTCTCAAACAGTGCTGGGGGTGATGTAAAATGGTACAACCACTTTGGAAAACAGCAGGGTAGCTCCTTAAAGTGTGAAAAAAATGACCCAGCTATTTCAATCTTAGTTATTTACCTAAGAGAAATAAAAGCATATGCCCACACAAAGACCTGTATACATATACTCACAGCAGCATTGTTTATAATAACCAAAGTTGGAAACAACCCAAATTGTTCAACAAGGGGTGAATGAATAAACAAATTCTGTTATGGCCAATGTATTATTACTCAGCTACAACACTGATAAATCCCCCAAATAATTATGCTGAGTGAAAGCCAGACAAAAACAAGTACTTACTGTATGATACCATTTATATAAAATTTTAGAAAATATAAACTGATCTGTACTGACAAAAAACCAACCAACCAACCAACCCAGTGCTGTCCTGGGCCCAAGGGGGAAGGTGGAGTGCAATAAAGAAAATAAAATAAAGTAAGGCACAAGGAATCTTTCTGGAGTTATTTTCTACATTTAAATATTATCTGAATGAACCAAATGAGGGAGTGTAGAATTATCATTATGACAAATGACAATTATGTTACATGAGTTACCCAGAATCTACATATCTATAACTAAACCAAAAAAAAAAAAACCTCAGTCACTAAAGGAGACTACATGATTAAGCATACAAAAAATGAACTTAGGATATTTATTCATAGGTTTAAAAAGACATAACAGGAAGAGGGAACAAAAATTAGTAATCTTTTGTTACTTTAGTAGTGGTGATGGCTTCATGGGTATATACACAGGCCAAAATTCATCCAATTACACACTTTTAATATGTGCAGCTCACTGTACATCAATGGTACCACAGTAAAGCTGTTAAGAAAAAGGAACTAGCCAACCCATCCTTACCTACTCCCTATTCGCAACCTGATGGCATTGGAGGGGGGAGGGTTCAGAAAATTAGCAAGGAAATAAAATTAACTATAATAAAGATAGCAAGAATACAGTGAAGTAAGAATGCATATACCCAATTGATGTAATAAATCATAGGGAACAGAAACAGCTTACATCGCTGATACACTGATCAAAGAAAATAGAAAAAAAATGAAGATAATAATATACAGAATTCAACATTATACTTTGGTTTTCCTTCTTAAATTGATACATCCCCCCCCCAGTTATCTCATTTATACAAGGTAAAAAAAAAATCACAAAAACATACAAGAACTAAAATGATAAATTTTTATAATTTATTGCTTTTTCACTCTACAGACACATATTTTGTAAATAAAAAGCTGTATAAATTCTATATATTTTTCCAAAACTCAATTTTCTGCATTTACCAATAGAGAATTTCTTTTACTATCCGTTTATCTACAATGCAGGATAATTCCATTTTTAAAAAAAGAATAAACAATTATATAAACTAAGAAAAATGATGCAAATTACACTTTCGTGTAAACTTTTTAGAAAATCTTCGAGATTTTATCAAGAAAATAAAACAAGCAGTATGTTTTCTAACTAATTACTGCTTAATATTCTGGGTTGCATGAAAAAAATCCATAGCAACCTACAAAATTCTCAGACACTCTCCAAAGCAATTTATTAAAAGATCAAGTGAGTTAGTCTATCGAGTTAAATAATGTATTTTAAAAATTACAGATGAAACTGACAGTAATTCCACACTTCAAATTGGGGTTGTGTGCCATGATCCAAAGCAGGCTATTATTACATTAAATACTACTTATTTCTGAAAGACAAATTTTAACAGAAAATTAAAATATACTATGTCTTAACAGTTATTTTCTACATTTAAATATTGTTTGAATGAACCAAATGAGGGAGTGTAGCATTATCATTATGACAGTTATGTTACATGAGTTACCCAGAAGCTACATGTCTATAACTAAACCAAAAAACAAAACAAACAAAAATAACTCAATCACTAAAGGAGACTACATGATTAAGCATACAAAAAATGAACTCAGGATATTTATAGATAGGTTTAAAAAGAAAAATAACAGGAAGAGGGAACAAAAATTAGTTTATAGAGCAATGATTTTTTAAAAAGTAAAAGGTATGAGGAAAACACAGAGCCAAAGTGTAAATCCATCTGAACACATCCCTCTTTAACTGCTTTGGCATGAAAAAAGGCACTGAATATTGTAAAATGTTACCACGTTTTTTCAAGTGAGAGGGTGCCTAGATCAGCCAAATGAGCATTTTTATCCTTGAACACGACCTTCGAGGGAAAGAAGGTTTATCACTGTAAAAGCTTAATCGTAAAAGTTCTTTTACATCGCTCTGAGTATGCTTAATGAATAACTTTCAGACATGCATTTGATTCCTCCAATTGCAAGGATGGTAACTATTATTTCTACTAATCTATAAGATCCTTCATTATCTGGCCCCTGCTGATGTCACCAGCCTCATTACAAACTGCCTATAGTTCCCAAATATATTCCTGCTCGTTCATAAATCAACATCCATATATTCCCTCTATGTGGACTGTCCTTATTTATTTCATGGCATACAACTTCAAGACTGAGCTCATCACTTTCTTCTCCATGATGTCTGTACCCTCACTCCAGGTTTGCCTTTAGCGCTCTGCTGGCACTCTGTACACATTTCCTATAACACACATCTTAAGGAAGTTCATATATGTTATGTTGTTTGTGTCACACTTTGAAGGTTTCACAAAGGAGATTGCCAATTTAACACCACAGTCTAAATTACCACAAAAACACACCGAACTTGACAAATCTGAATGAACTTGCAAATTTAAACATCAGATTTCAGACCCTGATTTATCCCAATAAAATGAGGATATTCAGTGAGGATCAATATAAACATGATTATTTGAGAGTGGTTTTAATTTCTCCTTTATACTGTTTTACAAAATCTCCCCTAATATCACTTTATTTTTTAATTTATTTACTTATTTTTTGTGTGTGGTACGCGGGCCTCTCACCGCTGCGGCCTCTCCCATTGAGGAGCACAGGCTCCGGACGCGCAGGCCCAGCGGCCACGGCCCACGGGACCAGCCGCTCCGCGGCACGTGGGATCCTCCCAGACCGGGGTACGAACCCGCGTCCCCCGCATCGGCAGGCGGACCCCCAACCACTGAGCCACCAGGGAAGCCCCACGTTATTTTTTAATCAAAAAATATTATTAAAGAGGCAGAAAGGTCTCTTTAATGCCACATTTGAAAGTCAAATGTTATTTTTCAAATAAATAAAATACTTTAAAAACTGCCTAACAGAATACTAAACAGTAACCACAATGAAAGCGAAACAAGCAACAAAACAAACAGGAAAAAAGTTTCAGATACTCTAATTTGAAATCAAGAAATTTATTTTGCCAGTTTATAAATACAAGTGTAGTCTGATCTCTTAAAAATTCAACCTCAAAGCAGTTCTAAGGATGTCCATGCCTTCCTCTTCTCTTTTCTCTCTATACACGTAAAACTTGCATCACTAAAAATACTCTCTGTAGTAAATAATTTATCACATCACTTTCCTTTAGCTTTTATTTTTATTTAAAGGATAGTATCAATGTAGCCACTTTGTATATGTGTAAACTTTTTCAAATGATGATAAATCTAAAAGACTGCTTAACAAAAAACCACTGTTTTCAGAGGATGATTCTCATGGAGACACTGTCTCTTTGCTTTTCAGCCAGCTACAGTTTAATATTTTTAAAAGTGAGTTACTCCACTGATCAAAGAACTCCAAACTATTGCTTTCCATTAGAATTTCCTCATAGCCATGATACATCATTTTAAACTATGTTCCCTAATATATTTATTTTGCCATCTCTCCTGTAGTTTAAGTTCACTATATAGTTATTTACACGATAATAATATATTGCTTCAGTATGCAGCAAATTATAAGAAATTATGTTAGTCTGTCCTCCCTCCTTCCCCAAACTGGTAGACTAGTTTCACTCTAAAACTTCACCCCCAGTTATTCACTGTGAACAACTCAAAACAATTCATCAACATGGCTGGTGGCCTAACTGTCAGAGCTATATAAAAGAACCATGAATCGCCCTGTGTTTAGTTTGGAGGTAATTATTACCTTTCCACTATACATTTAGAAACAATGACATTAACACAGTCATTCTCTTATGTTAGAAACCACAATGGTGTCCTAGTTCCCACTGGATCAAATTAAAATTCTATCAACCAACCCCAGTTAACCAGTCCAAAATTATTTTCAACTTAAATTTAATTGGTATTCCCTACTCCCACAGTTATATATATAAAACTCTACTCTGGCATTTATCACAGTTTTATTAATTTTTTATTTATATACCTATCACAGCTACTGGACTTAAAGCTCCTCCCTGGAAGGGAAGATGTTTTATTCACATAATAGACAATGAACAATCAATGAATGAACTAATAAGCAAGCAAATACCAAATCACCTTTCTCATTAGATCCATCTCTATATCTGCTTTGTCCTGCTTCTAAACTTTTACTCCAGCTATTCTCTCCACCTGAAATGCCATCTCTTTTCTTGTTTATTAATCTAAAACCTTACAGGATAATAGAGAGACCAAGACTGAAACTGCAGCTATAAAAGCCCTTTGTATTTTGGGATTCATACTTTAAATAGAACAACAATACTAGACAGCTAATTAAATAAGGTATCAATTAGATATATATTAAATCAAATTTATTCAATCTATTTATTTGCATATTAGAAATTTTTATGCCTTCCCCTTTCCCTTTTCTGTACTTCAACCAGATGCTTACCAATTTTTCTTCGTTATAGGTAATATGCATACAGTAAAAAGGCATTTTTGTGTTTATATGTAAGATCTATCAGCTGAACATCTAATTATGTGACTTAAAACTTAATAAAAAGTGATTGCCTCTGGGAAGCAAAAATGCAGGCGTGGAGAAGGATAAGATAGGGTAATGACTTTTTTTTATTATAAATGTTTTGGTACTACTTGACTTTTGAAGCTATGTAAACTTAAAACTGAAAAAAAATTTAAAAGAACATGTGATGATATTGCCTCTCTGGCAGGTAGGGTAGGTGTTTGTGAACTAGAACCAATTTTTCCATAATCCTGTATCTAACTGCTTCTTAGATTTCCAATCTGCCTTCATTTTTAAAGTGTAGTCTTCCTTCTGATTTTCCTGTCAGCCTTATCTGTCTTAAGTCTCTGAAACAGGAAACAGCGTCAGCATCACCTGGGAACTTGCTAAATATGCAAATAATCATGTCTCATCCCAGATCTTCAGAAGCAGAGACTTCAATTGGGATCCAGCAATCTGTGTTTAAGAAGCCCTCCACATGATTCTTATGTACACTAAAGTTTGAGAATGACTACTACAATGGTTCAACATTCTCTTTTCCTGACTCCTTCCTTCACCAAGGCTGCAATCTGTCAATTTCCACACAACCATGTATGTAAGTGCACAGCCCACACAGATCAGTTCTGCTTAACATAAATACCTGGGGAGAAGGCACCAATTATGATAAACACTGCTCTTTATTCTGCCCTCTAATATCCAGGAACTGATAGGTGTTTAATGATAAATTTGAAATGTCATAAGTGTTTAATGAAAAGAAATAGTATGAAAAGGATGCCCTGGAGAACTTGTCACCAAATAAAAGTAACCTTTTTAACTGTAAGGTACAACAAAGACAACTATTATAACAGTAAAAAAACTGGGTGTACATAAAATATCACATTTTTGACCACTTTTACTTACCTTCTCTTAATTCTTACAATCAAATAAAACCACAGAACATGTCCTATAGCATATGTTCATAAATGCTAATAAACCAAAACACAGCTTCTAAGGATTATTTTTAAATTAAAATTATAAAGCTTTATAATAGCAAAGAAAGACAGCTTAAATTTAATAAAGAATTCAAATAAAAATACTATTTTTTTTAATGTCACATCATAAAGTGTGTTCAGTACTTCACAACAATAAATATTTGGAAAAGTCAACTCCCATTCTAAAGATAAAAAGCTAATATGGACCCTGGAACATTAAAATCAACTGAATGTCTGTTGGAAAAGGAAGTAATATAGTTAAATGGAGCTTAACTTAGTACCAAAGTAAATTTCAACAGAGGTACTGTGATCATAGTCTGTTGGCAGTTTTAGTTTCTAAAAAATTATCAGTATAAAATTAAAGTGACTCTAAAGGCCAGAGTCTTAATTAGCAAGAGTTTTTTGTAATTTTATTCTACTTTGGTATATCTTAAATTTCAAAACATTTTAAACAAACACAAAAATATTAACATTCAGATGCTATCAAGGGCTTGGAGAAGGGTTACTTTCTTCAATAAAGTCTTTATTCAATATGTTAAAATGGCAATTTAACGTATTCAATATGATCTCAGGATGAAAATAACAGGTATAATTCATTATTAACGTAAGAACAACATTCTACAATATACACATTTCTATATATCATATTTAGCACAGGAAAATTTCTGGGATATTCATGGACATAAACACGTTAGCCTAGATTTACTAGAAACTAAGAGGTACATGTTACATTACATGTATCAAATAATTCTACCATTATTAAGTAAAAATTCTACACTTTAATCACAATAAAGAAAAACTGGACACATCTGCATGATGGTCAATCACTAAAATGACTCAAAACGAAAACCATGAAAAAATTTCTGATTATTTATAATGCATGCACCTACTCAAGCTCAACTGTAAGTTCTGGCTTACTCCTCATAAATGTTATACCATACTGTAGTAAAATCAGCTTAAGAAAAATAATTCTCTTCTACAAAAGTGCCATTTCATATAGTCTTATCCATTCTTTTTAAAGAAAATAACTTCTCAAATAGAATTAGGAACCTATCTTTAAAAGCCTCTTAAATACAACTGAACTATAAAATTTCAAAGTGTAAAAATTATTAATTTCCATAATGGCAATTCTTAATCATCAGAATAATGAAAAGACATACAGGTCACACAGGGTTAAATTTGATGTACACTCCTCCTAGGTGAACTGGACCTTAGGATCTTTTCCCAAAGGCAGCCTGCCCTGCTAGACCACAATTTTAAGCAAGTTGAGATCAGAACCACTACAGTTACTAAAAATCTTAGTCCCTCCAGGTTCCAAGAATGAGACAATGACTGAGTAGGCTGGACCCGTCTCCCATGCTGCCAAGTGAGTAAAGGGGAACCCTGCCAGCATGCTATAATTGTCACCTTCCTCATTTCCCAGTTAAGCTCATACTAAGATAGTAAGAAAATTCTGAGAACTGGAGATGCTGCACTCCACAGGATTCCTGCCCCCATGCCCCTTAACAAGCTTCCCCATTTCACTGAATTAAGCCCTGGGCTTATAATGAAACCAGCCTTCAAGGCGTGCACATATTCTCCAGTGCATACAGATTAATGTAAGTTTTTATACTCCTCCTCATACAACAGAGTAAGAATACTTTAAAGAATACATATTCATAAAATTGAATATTCAACTCTAAACAGAATTTCCTTAAAACCTCTATACTTCATTAGTCGATATACAAATTAACATGTTCTAAACCAATATGCTAGGGGAAACACTGTCTAGAGTATACTGTCTAGACAACACAGTCTAGAGTATACTGTCCTATTCCAATTTTTTTTTAATGTTATTACTTTGGTAAAATACACATAGGGAGCAATTAAAACTTTCATGATCATATCCTTTCTTTTACAGTCTAATTACGGATTGATTTTTAAAAGACAAATAACTTACCAGTCACTAGAGAAATTATTTTGCAATTCCCAAGAGGTTATGATTCAGTCTATATTTATGAACTACAATTTTGAAATTGAATGGGGTTTTTGGCAGTTGCAAATAATTAAAGCCTCTGGTATTTCACCCTGGAAATTAGTGAAGTATACTGGAATTTTTAATAAATTTCATCTCATTGCCTTTTCATAAATGCCTATAAGCCTGTAATAAACAGCGTTAAATATGACAGAAGCAAAAACTGGAAGGGAAAGGATAATGAGAAGAAGTGGAAAACGGTAAGATTGGTTTGAATACTTGAAGGACTGGCTAGATAACAGAAAGTTACTTTCGCTAAATTGGTTGTTCAAGATGATTCAGCAGAGATTAAAAAACTCTGGTATTAATAGTTACTACAAATCATCTACCTGAGTTTGAGGAGGGGTAAGAAATTGGGAAAGTAAAAGAAAGGTAACAAATCAGTGATTCTCTGATAAAAACTAAGCAGAGAAACACTACTATTGATAACATTCCTTCTTCCAATCCCAACCAAATGGCACCTAATTGTGAAGTAGAGTCCCAAAGACTCTATACACTAAATATCTTTTTCAGAAATGACAAAGAAACTGGCACAAGGAGAAATTAATGTGTTAGTTTACACCAAATTCCAAAAATAATTTTCCCATTTGAAAAAGTTCTACCGCACCACACCAATTTCAGTTTCATTTTACACAACTATAGACTGTTCTCCAAACCTAAGGCCTCAGAAGCCCTTTACTATTCTTTCTACAAATTCGCTTCTGAGTTCCAAAGGTTCAACGTTACCAAATCCAAACTCTAATCTCAAAACCCTGACGCCTCTGCCTTTCACTACAGTTCCACATTTACAACTGCCTACAGTGCATCTCCATTTGGGTACTTTTCCATTAGTATCAAATGGGCAACATCTCCTTGTCATTATTACCTCTTCTTTCCCAATGTCCTCAGGATAGAACCATTCTTAAACATTAAAAATTGGAGAACCAGATGTCAGCAAAAATGGTGGAGTAGGGAACCCCCCAATAGTTAACTCCTCCACAAACGCAACAAATACACTGGCAAAAATTGTCAAAACCAACTTTTCCAGAATTCTGGAAACGAATGGAAAGCTTGCAGTAACCAGGTAAATGTTTAGTCAAGGAAAAATAGCTGAATCTCAGTGAGAGAGCCTTGGGCTGGTCTTGAAGACAACAGCTCACGGTCCCAGAATGGGTACCCAGTATCAGAGGGAACAGAACAGACCTTAAACAGTTGGGATTATTTGTTGTGACCTGTTTGGTGACTCCCTGGAGGAGCAGCGTTTCTTTATCTCGTCCTACTCGGAAATCACCCAGTGCTGGGGACCACCAAGGCACGTTTGTCAAAAACATGTAAGGCAAATGTACACTGATACCTGGGGCAAGGGATAACAGTTGAGGCGAGCAACAGACTAACCAAAAACCCTAGAAGGAAAGGCTGAGGAATGAGATGCCTTTGGGGAGTAAGGGTTTTGAAAAACACCCACATATTTCTGAGAATTTAAAAGGTCATGCAAATGGCCACATGTCTAAAATGTTGACGGAGTTTAGATTCCAGAGTCACTGCTTAGAGGAGATCCTTCTGGGAAAGCTATCCGAATAGGAACATCTACACACACTTCTCAAGAGCAAGACAAATTTTTATATTAAGCCACCGAGATTTGGGGATTATCTGTTACAGAAGTTGGTGTTAATTCTATGAGTAATTGAGACCTAGAATCTAAAAAACCTCGAAGATATGCATGCTATTTTGCTGTAAAATAAAGAACTTGTTTAAAGAAAAATGAGTGACTTCTTTATACTATGTTCTTGTTTAATTAGGCTCTTAGCAAATAATATATTTTATTTATATTGTTGATTAACAAAAACATTAAAAGGAAAAAAAAGGCTGTTTAAATGTCTTTACAGGTAGATATACTTTCCAATAAGTTACTTAGAGCAGTGTATGTTGGCCAGCCCAACCAAATCTTGTATTTCATAATATAAGTCATTAAGTAAATGGAAATATATATGCTCAAATGTAACTTTGCTAGAATTTATCTTACAAGGTGAGTTTCATCTGAGTCAGAGTTTTAGTGTTAACATCTGGCAGAAGTAACTGTGAAAATAATAACTATGACTAGTTTTTTCAAGCTAAAATTGTAGAGTAACATAGTCAATACATATCTATTCAAATCCATTCAATTGCTCTTCTGAAAATGCTTTAGATGAGGAATATATGACAAGAGAATAGCTCTGAATAATAAAAAGAGAATCATCTGAAACAATGGAAAGGCAAAGTAACGAATGGAAAAACATGCAATTGTTAACAGTTTACCTGGAATGACCAAAACCTGCATTCATCTTGAATAAATATTTTTAAACAAAAAAAATAACAAGAGTTTCACAAAATTCACTGAAACATATACTTAAAAATAATTCAGGAAACAGTATCTCAAAAATGTCAAATAGACATAAAATACTAATAACTTCCTTGAGCATGCTGCCATACGTCACACTTAAAAGTATCATGAATTTCTTCTCCTTATAGCAGCATCAAAATGCCAGTTACTGAATTTTGCAATTTACCTTTCATATTTAGAGACTTAGCATTTAGTATTATATAGTTAATGTTAGGTTAGAATTTTCAGACTATTACATAGACCGTAAATGCTGAAATAAGTAAAAGTCACATAGAAATATTATACAATACTTGTAATACTGTATAAAATGGAATATATTATACTTATTTTCCTTGAAAAGATTATAGATACCCCCCAAGATCCCCCCACAACAAAACATGTATCGTTAACTATTACACATGTGAAGTATAATAATATATAGTAGCATAGCTTGCCCAAATATTGCTTTATGTAGAATCCATTAACTGGAATCCCTTAACAACAGGAATTAGTCATAAATGCCTAGAGATATATGCCTCACTTATAGTGGAAAATTCTGAAAAAGTTTCATGAGTCAAATTTTGATAAGTTGAAATATATTAAATGAACTACAGAATGAAAGGGTTTCTTCCTAAATACTTTGTTAACATTTTAAAATCCCTTCGGAGATAAAATAGTCCTAATTAATCATGATTTAGCTTTATATGCTATACACTGGATTTCCTTAAAATGATCTTGGTCTATATTATTTTCTAATTTTTTTTCCAGTGTTACAGCACATGCATCTTCCCATTTCGAAGAATTACTCATAAACATTAGGAAAATAGGAAAGTGTTTATAAGATGAAAAGAAATGAAGACTTGTTTTGAAAAAAAGGCAAGAGTGAAAGCATTCATCTATATTCCTAGAGAATATAAATGTCAGCCTCCTAGAAGTACCCTCCTAATTAACCCACTCCCCCCCCCAAAATTTTTAAGACAAGTAATCTAGCAATGGCTGGGATTTCTATATGGATTCCCAGGTTCTAACTAACTGGAATGTAGTAATGTACATCCAGTCTTGTTATCAGAAAACAGAAGGAAACGTCATAACAAGGAAACTGTGCACAAAGGAATAATAATGTGAGGAAGTCTGGAGAATATAGAAAAGAATCAATTTAGGGAGGTAGTAAAATGATCTCTGAAATTCTTCCAGTAGATCATTCATCTCCGGAGCAGATGTGAGCACCTCAGGGATACAGGGATTACAGCAAGGCAATCCACTGGGGTAAGGGAAGAAAATATCAGAGTTTCTATTTAAGCTTTTCATTCAAATATAAGAGAAATTTTATTTTATTGCTATTTAAATTACAAGCTGTCACTGGCATCCTCATAACTGTGTAATATAGTCAAGCTCATACAGGATTCAGGCAAAAAATAACATGAGGTTAGTTCTCCAGTTCCCCCATGTAACCGAACTGACAGAGACCTCTCCCTATAACCCGTGCATCTGCTTCTGGTGTACAGTATTTGGATGTGCTCCAGTGTGATGGGTCAGTTAAGTAGATTTATAATTTATATTATCTAGTTTAATTAACTCATAAAATGAACAACGGCTTTAAGAGATGCCTATAGAGAAACTTCTGGTTGAAGACAATATTAATAATGCAAGCACAAGCAAAGAAGGTAATGGAGAATGGACACTTTTCCAATGACGAGTACAAGCTCATCAGCCACATTAACAAGGTAAAAACAATGGCAATAATGTACCTTGATATGTGATGAGAATGGTATTTACTTCTTCTGTGGTCTTCCCCCCAAAACCTGTAATTTCAGTCTATTCATGAGGAAAATATTAGATGAATCCCATTTGGAGAACATTACACAAAATACTCGACTTATACTCCTCAAAACTGTTAAGGTCATCAAAAACAGGGAGAGCCTGAGAAACTGTCACAGTCTAGCAGAGAGGCTAAGGAGACATGTAATATGGTCTCCTGGATGGGATCCTACATCAGAAGAAGGTCCTTAGGTAAAATCTAAGCAAATATGAATAAAGAATGGACTTTAGTAAGCAACAGTGTACCAAGACTTGTTCATTAGTTGTGACAGAGGTACCATACTTTTTTAAAAAAATGGAAATATAATCAGATCTAAAAAAAATCAGCCACAAATTTTCAGAAGTATCAAGACTATTTGAAATACAAATTGACATCCACTGTTGTTAATGATGAATGCTCTACCCTAAGTTATAATATGCTGCAGATATTAGCTAATCATAAGACATGTTCAGATTTTATAATAAATATATATACACGTATGTAATACATGCTCCAAAAGGTGAGACCACAATTCTAGAAAATAAGTAAATTAACTAGATGTGATACTACTATTCATATCTCACCAATTATTTACTGAGCACACACTTAATGTGAAGTACTAGAGATACAAGGATAATCACACAATTTGATTCAAGGCAGTTTATAATTTAGTGATGAAGCAGACAAGTAAGAAAGGTAATTAACATACAATGTAATAATGAAGAGGAATGAGTACATAACAATCGCCATAAACAGAGATGAACAGAGTTCAATGGGAGAACTTGGGCTGAGAAACGAGACATGGGGCAGAGAAGGTGTCTAGGACAAGGTGCCATCTAAGCTGAGTCTAAAAGAATAAGAAGTTGATTAAAGCTAAAGAGGAAGAAGGTGTTCCAGAAACAGGGAACAGTAGGTACAGGAGCCTAGAGCTACACTGTCCAACAGAGTAGCACAAACCAACATGACTATTGAGTACTTGAAATATGATTACTGAGAATCTGAATTCTTAATTTTATTTCATTAAAATTTAAATTTAAAAACTGAAGCAGTTCAGCATGGTAAAGATGTCAATGCTCCCTAAGTTGATCTCCCCAAGTTTTAACACGATTCCTATCAAAATCCCAGAAATTTTTTTTTTTTAGACATAAACAAACTTATCCTAAAATGTATATGGAAAAGAAAGGGCCCTAGAATGGCCAAAACAGTTTTGAAAAAGAAAAATAAAGGGACAGGAATCACACTTCCTGATGTTAGGGGCTCACTATATCGCCATAGCAAACAAGACAGTGTGGTGAAGCATAGACACAAAGATCAATGGAAAACAGAGAACCCAGAAACAGACTCACAGAAACATACCTAATTGATTTTTTAGGTGCAAAAGCAATTCAATGGAAGAGAAACAGCCTTTTCAAGAAACGGTGCTGAAGTAACTTGACATCCATAGGCCAAAAAATGAACCTTGAGTTAAACCTCACACCATATGCAAAAGTTAATTCAAAACTAATCATTGCCTTAAATGTTAAATGTAAAACTATAAAACTTTCATTTAAAAAAAACTGGAGGGCTTCCCTGGTGGCGCAGTGGTTGAGAATCCACCTGCCGACTCAGGGGACACGGGTTCGTGCCCCGGTCCGGGAAGATCCCACATGCCACAGAGCAGCTGGGCCCGTGAGCCATGGCCACTGAGCCTGTGCGTCTGGAGCCTGTGCTCTGCAACGGGAGAGGCCACAACAGTGAGAGGCCTGCGTACCACAAAAAAAAATAAAAAATAAAAAATAAAAAAAACTGGAGCAAATCTTCAGGACCTGGGAGTAAATGAGGAGTTCTTAGACTTGACACCAAAAACATGACCCATAAAAGGAAAAAAACAGTAAGTTGGACTTCATCAAAATTTAAAACTTTTTCTCTGAAAAAGATCTTGTTAAGAGGATGAAAAACAAACTACAGACTAGAAGAAATATGTACAAACCATGTATCTGACAAAAGACTAGTATTAGAACATATAAAGAAATTTCAAAACTCAGGAGAAAGAAAATCTAATTAGAAAACGTGCAAAAAGGCATGAATAGACATTTCACCAAAGACAACATACAGATGACAAATAAGCACATGAAAAGATGTTCACCATCTTAGTCTTTAGGAAAATGCAAATTAAAACACAATGAGATATCACTACACACGTATCAAAATGGCTAAAATTAAGAACAGTGACAATAAACGCTAATGAGGATGGAGAGAAACTGGTCAATTATACATTACAGATAGGTATATAAAATGGCAGTCACTAGCATATAGCTTGGAAATTCCTTTCAAATGGACTTACCATATACCCCAGCAATTGTACTCTTGGGAATTAACCCAGAAAAATGAGGACATTTTATATAGGAGTTTATATACAAATGTTCATAACAGTTTTATTCATAGCAGTCAAAAACTGCAAATTACCTAAATGTCCTTCAGTGGACAGTGGTTTAACAATGGTTAAATAAACTGTGGTACAACTACACCATGGAATATTATTCAGCAATAAAAAGGAACTGTTGCTACACAAAGCAATTTGGATGAACCTCAAGGGAACTGTGCTAAGGGAAAAGGCAAACCTCAAAAAGTTACCTCAAAAATGATACCATTTATATAACATTTCTGCATAACAAAATTATTAAAATGGAGACCAGATTAGTGGCCAGGGATTAGGAATGGGGTAAATGTGCCTACAAAGGGGTAGCACAAAAAAGCCTTCTAGTGATGGTACATATCTATCTTCATTGTGGTGGTACTTACCTATCCATATAAAATTGCACAGATCTATAACACACACACACACACACACACACACACACACACACACACACTAAGTGCACTTATAACTAGAGGAATATGAATAAGTTCTCTGGACTGTAAACAATGCCAGTGGCTTGGTTTTGATATTGTACTATAGTTATACACGATGTTAACACTGGGCAAAGATGGATCAAGACCCCTGTACATTTCTTTGCAACCTCCTATGAATCTATAATGAATTCAAAATAAACTTTAAAAAAAACTACTAGCATAAAATATCTTCCCAGTAAACACAACTTTCTTGTTTTGATTTCGGTTTAACAGTTGCTTTGTATAAGATATCATTATTGTATCATACTAAGGGAAGGGGAGTGCAAGCATTATTTCTTGTATTACACACAAGCATATTAACGAATCCAGTTAGTGTGAATGGATTGGTTCAGCTCAAGTGATGTTTTTATAGGCACCAAGATAACATGTATTAGAATACTTTATGCAAGACAGAATGACTTACAGTGATACCTATTAATTGGTAATTAAATCAAAATACTTTTAAAGTTAAAACATAATTAAATTTGTTTTTTAAGCTTAAAAATTTAGTATGGACAACTTTTTAAATTTAATAGAAAGGCATATTATTGATGCAGAATCGAGTAGATGCAAAAGCTAGTATGATGACCAAAACATTAAAAAAGAAAAAAAAAAGACTGTTAGAAGGTACTACAAATTTCATGATGAGTGGCAACTGCAATTTACTAGAGCATAGCAAAATGAGAAGGCTGTTTTTGTGCTGGTTATTAATTTACAGCCACAGCTCCAAATTCGCTCAAAGCCTGCTCTGAGAAATGCATCTGGGCCCTTTAACTATTCTTCCTTTGCCAGCAGGGTGGATGTTATGCTGTGTCAGGAGAGAGCATGGGAGAGAGTGCAGGAGGAGTTTTGCCTCCTTATTCTGGAGTGCTTAAGCATGCACAGGTTTCTCCAGACCTGCTCCTGTAGCACTCGCATCTCCTGCAGTGCCTGGTAACCAGCAACAATCAGCAGCCCACAGCTCCTCTAGTCACCCGCATCAGAGGTCCCCAGTGAGACACCTCCCTGTAAACATCTTTCCTCAGCACTCTTAGGTGCTAATTTCTGGCAAGTTCTGCCAACAGCGCACCACAGCAACTTCTCTGCCATCCAGACAGCTATTGCTGTGCCCTCTCCAACAAGGTCTGGCTCTCAGCTGGATTGGGGGGACATGGCTTTGTGCACTCTCCCTCAGCCCTGAGGGGAGTGGTTGCTCCTTTTATGTTATTCCTATTCCCTTCACTTCTTCCTAGCCAATCTCTTGTTATTCCAATCTCCTGTTATAATTACTAATTCTTTATATTACACTTTCCTATTCAAATTACTGTGTGGTTTCCCCTGCTGATTGGTCCCAGTCATGTAAAAAAGTATTTTTAAGATAAGAGACAATCTAAAGAGACATTTTTAGTAAACTGATTTTGATAAGTTTCCTTTCAAAAGTTAAAAAAGAACTGATAAAATTAGTTACTTAAAATCAGAATTACATGTCAAGTAAAGAAATTTTAAACAATTTTTTTTTTTTTTTTTTTTTTTTTTTTTTTTGGCGGTACATGGGCCTCTTACCGCTGTGGTCTCTCCCGTTGCAGAGCACAGGCTCCGGAGACGCAGGCTCAGTGGCCACGGCTCGCGGGCCCAGCCGCTCCGCGGCACATGGGATCCTCCGGGACCGGGGCATGAACCCACGTCCCCCGCATCGGCAGGCAGACTCTCAACCACTGCACCACCAGTCAAGCCCCTAAACAATTTTTAATAGGATCGGAGCCTGTAGATTTGGCCAGCTATGAAACAAATAAAATCAAGTGCACTGAGGCACAGAGGGTCCAGAGATATAACTCCTTCTGGTTGGGAGTAGAACAGTCAAATAAGTTTTTGTCTCTACTTCCCTTACCAGATACTTAGTCTACCAGGCAGTTCTGCTCTGGTCTGTGCTTCACCCAAATACAAAGCTGCCATTCAGTAGGCTCAGCAGGAAACATGGGAAATTATAGGTTAGGTATGTAAGGGAAATAGAGTATATAGGGAAAAAAACAGAGTTTGAACCTACCAGAGTAGTTTCATCATTTAACATACAGCACAAATCTACAACTATTTATGTATATTGCCTGGCAATGCTTTTTTATATTGTCATCAACTTTTAGCACCAGTGTTAAAAAAATGCATCTTGAATAAAAAATTAAGTACAGAATTTCCACTTCTTAAAATAATTTGATAATAAATGTGCAACATGGATACTACTGCAGGCAGTATCACTGACCACATGAAAAGCAGCAGATACAAATTCACTGATTCAGCACCAGTATCTACTTTAAAGTTATAATGAAGTATTTTAAGAAGACTGTGCATGGAGACAACCTAACATATGTAGCTATAGATACTATGTTTACACATTACACTAGAAGGATGTTTTCAATTAGATCAAATCCCTAATCGTCTGAATTAATTTTACTCATTTCTACTCCAGATTATCATATGCTTAAATAAAAAGCAATCACTGTTAAACTGTTTGCAAAAGAGTAACTTTGCAAAAAGTTAAATGATGTTAGCTTGGTATCAGTGATACCAGATGCTTCAAATAGAAAACCAATTAAATAATAGCTTGATTTCTTTATCCAATTCATGGAATCAAAGTAAAGCTATTAGAAATTCATTCTTTTTTTTTTTTTGCGGTACGCGGGCCTCTAACTGCCGTGGCCTCTCCCGTTGCGGAGCACAGGCTCCGGACGCGCAGGCCCAGCGGCCATGGCTCACGGGCCCAGCCGCTCCGCGTCATGTGGGATCCTCCCGGACCAGGGCACGAACCCGTGTCTCCTGCATCGGCAGGCGGACCCCCAACAACTGTGCCACCAGGGAAGCCCAGAAATTCATTCTTAAAGGTGAAATATCTGACACCATTGAGCTACTATAAATTCTGTTTAAAAGTTCAACATGAAAGATAAAATTACTTGTTTTTACAGTGATAATATGAATATAAATTTTGGTAGAGCAAAATGCCAAGAAAAAAAGTTATTATTAAATTTAGAGACCCTTAGAGAAGCAATATACTTGGCATTGGTTGTGCTATGTACATAATTTATAACTATGCCCAAACTGTGATATTCTACTAATCAAAGCAGAATCTGTTGTCAAAACTGATACATTTTTTTAAAACTCTGTAGTTTATACAGAAAGAATAATCTATAAAATCTTTATAACAAGGCTGACATTGAATGCAACAATTCAGCATTGCTGTACGAACTTTTTCTTTGTGCTATCACATACAAATTTTAGAAATATTGGACCTTTTAAAAACCTAATTTATAAATCAACTTAAGTGTCCTACAAAGATACTGAACTTCTTTGTAAAGGAGTTCCTTACATTTTGGTTGCATTTTGTTCAAATCAGTAGGAATTCTTCAAATATGAGACAAAGAAGCAAAAAGCTTAACCTTTTAACTCTTAACAAATGGCATTTTTTGAAAATAAAGCTTCTAAACAGGAAGACTGAGATTTAATGCTACAAAAACAAGAAAGAAACAATAAATAAATTAAAATTAAATTTTAAGAACACAAATGGTATACAAGACCTAACTATGAAATTCTATTATTGCATATTTATCTCAACTTCTGGGAACAATCTTTTTTTTTTTTTTAAAACAAGGTAACTTCTTTCGTTGTTTTTTTTTTTTTAATTTACTTAATCTATTTTTGGCTGTGTTGGGTCTTAGTTGCTGCGTGCAGGCTTTTTCTAGCTGCGACAAGCAGGGGCTACTCTTTGTTGTGGTGCATGGGTTTCTCATTGCGGTGGCTTCTCTTGTTGCAGAGCACAGGCTCTAGGCACGCGGGCTTCAGTAGTTGTGGCACGCAGGCTCAGTAGTTGTGGCTCATGGGCTCTAGAGTGCAGGCTCAGTAGTTGTGGCGCATGGGCTTGGCTGCTCCACGGCATGTGGGATCTTCCCGGACCAGGACTCAAACCCATGTCCCCTGAATTGGCAGGCGGATTCTTAACCACTATACTACCAGGGAAGCCTCCTGGGAACAATCTTTTGAAGGATCTCCAATATTTATAGTTGGATGTATTTATATTCATACCAAAATGGATGAAAATTTAAAAGGCCTGTGATTTTGGGCCAGCTGAATCTGACAAAACATTCAAAATAATCAATAAAAAAAGACAATTTATCTAACAAGTTTTGTCTTATAAAAATATTTGTTGGGACTTCCCTGGTGTCCAGTAGATAACACTGTGCACTTGGGGTGAGGGAGAAGTCAAGATGGCAGAATAGGAAGACGCGGAGTTCACATTTCCTCACAACTAGGGCACATACCAGGTGGGGGCTCGGACACCTAGAGGGACGGGAGAAATCCCCATGCAACTGGGTAGGACACGGGAGGTGAACGATGGGGAAAGTTAAAGTAGAGGCGGGTCATGACCAGCACCCCTGAGGGGCGGCTGGAGGAGGAGAGGGGTTCCCAAGATCAAAGAGGCCCACCCACGGAGCAGGGATCAGTGAGGACAGGGAGAGACCTTGAGGGAATCAGGGAATTGGAGGGGAACATGGCTAGTGACTCCCCCGACCACTTGGGCCCCGGCGAGCCAGCTGGGGTTCTGGGCCTAAACCTCAGCCCTCCAGGGCTCCCCTCTGGCCGAGTGGGTCCTGATGGTGTGGGAGTGAGGGAGACGGGGAGGAAAAGTGGAGCTGTGAAGGGACCGGCACCCCTGAGGGGTGGTGGGGGGAGGAGTTCGCACACTCTGAGGGGCCCACCCACAGAGCTGGGATTCACAGGAATGACGAGAGACCATCCAGGGATCAGAGGGGAATACAACCAGCGTTTCCCCTGTCCACTCAGGCCCCCACGAGCCTGCTGGGGTCCCAGGACTGAACCTCTGCCTTCAGGGCCCCCTTCATCTGCGCTATGCCTAGGCCCCACCACCCCCACCTAAGCCCCACCCCTGCCTGTGCCCCCCCGCCCCAACCAAGGCCTTTTCTGGGCTTTTTGGCTCTTTTTTCATTTATATTTTTATTTTTTCTAACATATTTTTTCTTTTTCTATTTATATTTTATTCTTTGTCATTTTTTTTTTTCCCCACACACAGCTTACAGGATCATAGTTCTCAGGCCTGCGGTCAAGCCTGAGCTCCTGTGGTGGGAGCGCTGAATCTGAATTGCTGGACTAACACAGAACCTCAGACGCTGGGGAATATTAATTGGTGTGAGGTCTCCTGGAGGTCCTCATCTCAGCACCAAAACCCAGCTCTACCCAACTGCCTGCAAACTCCAGTGCTGGACACCTCAGGCAAAACAACCAGTAAGACAGGAACACAGCCCCACCCATCAAAAAAAAAAAAAAATGAGATGACAAAAAAATGTTACAGACAAAGGAGCAAGGTAAAAATTTACAAGATCAAATAAATGAAGAGAAAACAGTCAACCTACCTGAATAAGAATTCAGAGTAATGACAGTAAAGATAATCCAAAATCTCAGAAATAGAACAGAGGCACGGATTGAGAAAATACAAGAAATGTTTAACAAGGACCTAGAAGAACTAAAGAACAAACAGTGATGAACAACACAATAACTGAAATGAAAAATACACTAGGAGGAATCAATAGCAGAAGAACAAATAAGGGGGCTGGAAGATAGAATGGTGGAAATAACTGCTGAGGAACAGAATAAAGAAAATAAACATAAAAAGAAATTAGAACAATCTCAGAGACCTCTGGGACAACACTAAACACTAAAACGTATGAATTACAGGGGTCCCAGAAGAAGAGAAAGAGAAAGGGTCTGAGAAAATATTTGAAGAGATTATAGTCGAAAACTTCCCTAACATGGGAAAGGAAATAGCCACCCAAGTCCAGGAAGTGCAGAGTACCATACAGGATAAACCCAAGGAGAAACACACCAAGACACATAGTAATCAAACTAACAAAAATTAAATTCAAAGAAAAAATATTAAAAGCAGGAAGGGAAAAGCAACAAGTAACATACAAGGGAATCCCCATAAAGTTATCAGCAGATATTTTCAGCAGAAACTCTGCAGGCCAGAAGGCAGTGGCAGGATATATTTCAACTGATGAAAGGGAAAAACCTACAACCAGGATTACAATACCCAGCAAGGACATCATTCAGATTCAACGGAGAAATCAAAAGCTTTACAGACAGGCAAAAGCTAAGAGAATTCAGTACCACCAAACCAGCTTTACAACAAATGCTAAAGGAACTTTTCTAGGTGGGAAACAAGAGAAGAAAAAGACCCAGAAAAACAAACCCAAAACAATTAACAACATACATATCAATAATTACCTTGAATGTAAATGGATTAAATGCTCCAACCAAAAGACACAGAGTGGCCGAATGGATACAAAAATAAGACCCATATATATGCTTGTATACAAGAGACCCACTTCAAACCTAGGGACACATACAAACTGAAAGCGAATGGATGGAAAAAGATGTACCATGCAAATAGAAATCACATGAAAGCTGGAGTAGCAATACTCATATCAGATAAAATGACTTTAAAATAAAGACTGTTATAAGAGATAAGGAAGGACACTACATAATGATCAAGGAATCAATCCAAGAAGATATAACAATTACAAATATTTACACAACCAACACAGGAGCATCTCAATACATAAGGCAACTGCTGCCAGCCATAAAAGGGGAAATTGACAGTAACAAAATAATAGTTGGGGACTTTAACACCCCACTTACAGCAATGGACAGATCATCCAGACAGAAAATAAGGAAACACAAGCTTTAAATGACACAATAGACAAGATAGATTTAATTGATATTTATAGGACATTCCACCCGAAAGCAGCAGAATACACGTACTTCTCTAGGGCACACAAAACA
Source organism: Kogia breviceps (assembly GCF_026419965.1). Taxonomy (NCBI): domain Eukaryota; kingdom Metazoa; phylum Chordata; class Mammalia; order Artiodactyla; family Physeteridae; genus Kogia; species Kogia breviceps. Next base: position 60,691,775 of record NC_081318.1, on the reverse strand, counting down.
TTCTCCAGGATAAATCACATTGTGGGTCACAAAACAACCCTTGGTAAATTTAAGAAAACTGAAATTGCATCAAGCATAATTTCCAACCACAATGCTATGAGATTAGAAATCAATTACAGGAAAAAATCTGTAAAAAACACAAACACGTGGAGGCTAAACAGTAAGCTACTAAATAACCAAGAGATCACTGAAGAAATCAAAAAGGAAATCCAAAAACACGTACACACAAATGACAGTGAAAACACAATGACCCAAAACCTATGGGACACAACAAAAGCAGTTCTCAGAGGGAAGTTTATAGCAATTCAATCTCACCTCAAGAAACAAGAAAAATCTCAAACAAACAACCTAAGCTTACACCTAAAGCAAACTAGAGAAGAATAACAAAGAAAATCCAAAGTTAGTAGAAGGAAAGAAATCATAAAGATCAGAGCAGAAACAAATGAAATAGAAATGAAGGAAACAACAGCAGAGATCAATAAAACTAAAAGTTGGTTCTTTGAGAAGATAAATAAAATTGATAAACCTTTAGCCAGACTCATCAAGAAAAAAAGGGAGAGGATTCAAATCAATAAAATTAGAAATGAAAAAGAAGTTACAACAGACATTGCAGAAATACAAAGCATCATAATAGACTACTACAAGCAACTCTGTGCCAATAAAATGGACAACCACAAAGAAATGGACAAATTCTTAGAAAGGTACAACTTTCCAAGACTGAACCAGGAAGAATTAGAAAATATAAACAGACCAATCACAAGTAATGAAATTGAACTGTAATCTAAACTCTTCCAGCAAATAACAGTACAGGACCAGATGGCTTCACAGGCGAATTCTATCAAACATTTAGAGAATAGTTAACACCTATCCTTCTGAAATTCTTCCAAAAAGCTGCAGAGGGAACAACACTGCCAAACTCATTCTATGAGGTGACCATCACCCTGACACCAAAACCAAAGATATCACTGAAAAAGAAAGTTACATACCAACATCACTGATGAACACAGACAAAAAATCCTCAACAAAATTCTAGCAAACAGAATCCAACAACACATTAAAAGGATCATACACCATGATCAAATGGGATTTATCCCAGGGATACAAGGATTCTTCATTATGTGCAAATCAATCAATGTGATACACCATATTAACAAATTCAAAGAATAAAAACCACACGATCATCTCGATAGAGAAAATGCTTTTGACAAAATTCAACACCCATTTATGATAAAAAGTAATGGGTTTCTCCAGAAAGTGGGCATAGAGGGAACCTACCTCAACATAATAAAGGCCATATATGACAAACCCACAGCAAACCTCATTCTCAATGGTGAAAAACTGAAAGCATTTCCTCTAAGATTAGGAACAAGACAAGGATGTACACTCTCACCACTATTATTCAATATAGTTTTGGAAGTCCTAGCCATGGCAATCAGAAAAGAAAAAGAAATAAAAAAGAATACAAATTGGAAAAGAAGTAAGACAGTCACTGTTTGCAGATGACATGATACTATACATAGAGAATTCTAAAGATGCCACCAGAAAACTACTAGAGCTAACCAATGACTTTGGTAAAGTTGCAAGATACAAAATTAATGCACAGAAATCTCTTGCATTCCTATACACTAACAATGAAAGATCAGAAAGAGAAATTAAGGAAACAATCCCATTCACCACTGCAACAAAAAGAATAAAATACCTACAAGTAAACCTACCTAAGGAGGCAAAAGACCTGTAACTCAGAAAACTAAGATACTAATGAAAGAAATCAAAGATGACACAGATAAATGGAGAGATATACCATGTTCTTGGATTGGAAGAATCATTGTGAAAATGACTATACTACCCAAAGCAATCTACAGATTCAATGCAATCCCTATCAAATTACCAATGGCATCTTTTCTGGAACTACAACAAAAAATCCTAAAATTTGTATGGAGACACAAAAGACCCCGAATAGCAAGAGCAATCTTGAGGGAAAAAAACGGAGCTGGAGGAATCAGATTCCCTGACTTCAGACTATACTACAAAGCTACAGTAATCAAGACAATATGGTACTGGTACAAAAACAAATATAGAACTATGGAACAAGATAGAAAACCCAGATATACACCCACACATCTATGGTCAACTAATCTATGACAAAGGAGACAAGGATATACAATGGAGAAAAGACAGCCTCTTCAATAAGTGGTGCTGGGAAAACTGGACAGCTACATGTAAAAGATGAAATTAGAACACTCCCTAACACCACACACAAAAATAAACTCAAAATGGATTAAAGACCTAAATGTAAGACTGGACACTATAAAACTCTTAGAGGAAAACATAGGAAGAACACTCTTTGACATAAATCACAGCAAGATATTTTCTGACCCACCTCCTAGAGTAATGAAAATAAAAACAAAAATAAATGGGGCCTAACGAAACTTAAAAGCTTTTGCACAGCAAAGGAAACCATAAACAAGACAAAAAGACAACCCTCAGAATGGGAGAAAATATTTGCAAATGAATCAACGGACAAAGGATTAATCTCTAAAATATATAGACAGCTCATGCAGCTCAATATTAAAAAACAAACAACCCAATCAAAAAATGGGCAGAAGACCTAAATAGACATTTCTCCAAAGAAGACATACAGATGGCCAAGAGACACATGAAAAGATGCTCAACATTACTAATTATTAGAGAAATGCAAATCAAAACTACAATGAGATATCACCTCACACTGGTCAGAATGGCCATCGTTTTAAAAATCTACAAACAATAAATGCTGGAGAGGGCATGGAGAAAAGGGAAACGTCCTGCACTGTTGGTGGTAATGTAAATTGATACAGCCACGATGGAGAACAGTATGGACGTTCATTAAAAAACTAAAAATAGAACTGCCATATGACCCAGCAATCCCACTACTGGGCAGGTACCCTGAGAAAACCATAATTCAAAAAGACACATGTACCCCCAACATTCATTGCACCTCTATTTCCAATAGCCAGGACCTGGAAACAACCTAAATGTCCAAAAACAGATGATCGGATAAAGATGTGGTACATATATACAATGAAATATTACTCAACCATAAAAAGGATGAAATTGGGTCATTTGTAGAGATGTGGATGGACATAGAGTCTGTCATACAGAGTGAAGTAAGTCAGAAAGAGAAAAAAATATTGTTTATTAACGCATATATGTGGAATCTAGAAAAATGGTACAGATGAACCTATCTGCAGGGCAGGAATAGAGACGCAGATGTAGAAAACAGACATGTGGACACAGCAGGGGAAGGGGAGGGTGGGACAAATTGGGAGATTAGGATTGACATATATACACTACCATGTGTAAAATAGATAGCTAGTGGGAACCTGCTGTATAGCACAGGGAGCTCAGTTTGGTGCTCTGTGATGACCTAGATGGGTGGAATGGGGGTGGTGGGTGGGAGGGAGGTCCAAGATGGAGAGGATATATGTATACATATAGCTGATTCACTTCATTGTACAGCAGAAACTTACACAACATTGTAAAGCAACTATACTCCAATTTTTAAAAAGTTAAAAAAAAAAAGACCCCACACTTCCACTGTAGGGGGCACAGGCTAGATCCCTGGGTGGGGAACCAAGATCCCGCATGCCACGTGCCATGGCCAAAAAAAAAAAAATTTGTCAAAAAAAGCTACTATAAATGATGATAAAGACAGTACCTGTTAAAATATTGTGGCTTAAATATTTATAGAATTCCAATACAAAAAATATTGATTTGAAAATATCCTCCATTGAGCAGAATTTGCCCTGAGCTCCTTTGATATCTCAACATTTATAGAAAGTTTTCTCAGTTAAAGAAGTCAACAATTCAAATACTTTAGTCATAAAATGTAACTTTGATAAAGCTTGTTGCAAGCAATTTTAAGAAAAAAATTTAAATAACAAAACCATATTGCAAAACCTATATTCTTCAGAAAAAATGACACATTACAGACAACAACATCTAAAAAGAAAGTACTTTAATATATCCCAAGAGTAATTATTCTACTTATGTTCTTTTTGTAATGGTCATATAACCATTATAAAGGCCAATTTTTCGGCCTTAAACAGATATATATAATTTTTACATTTTAAAAACTTATTTTTGAAAACAGTTTTCATAAAGAACTATTTTATAGCTCTATCAATATAATAAACCAAATTTATAAGTCAATAAATATACATTTCAGATGTGTATGTGTGTTTTATGATTTTATTTTAGTACTTCTAAACTTCCAAGTGTCCCAGTTTTAACAACAAATTATACAATCAAATTCAGACATAAGATAAAATTGCACATTGAAAAAGACCAGATCAACTATACTTCAATAAAAAATTTTAAAAAGCTTAATGAACATCAATATGTAAAAATAAAATAGCTTCTTGATACACATAATTTTTTAAAAAACAGAATGTTACTAGCCAAAACAAAAAATGCCATGTTATTTCCCCCTCTCTTTTTTAACTACATCATCTATCGCCTAGTGTTCAAAAAACAAACAAACAAAATACCTTGGTCTATTTACATTTTCACAAAATTTCCAAATCTTTATTTTGATGTTTTTCAGGTCATTCTTCATCTAATTCACGCTTTCAGAAGTAATCTACCATAACTGTGTAAAAGCTGCATACTCCTTAAAATTTTATGCAAAGTATACTGCTTTATAAGAACTACAAACATTAACTCAAACACAATAATGTATTTGGTAGCTATCTGCCTTGTAAGATTGTGAACTCCAGCAAATGAAGATTAAATCAGGTGAATTTTTTTTTTTAACACTATGAATTATCAATGTTGAGGGCAGTATATGAAGCGTGGTAAATATTTAACAAACATATACAGAATGAATGAATTTCTCTCTCTCTCTCTCTTTTTTTTTTTTTTTGGCCACACTGTGCAGCATGTGAGATCTTAGTTCCCCAACCAGGGATTGAACCCTAGCCCCCTACATTGGGAGTGTGGAGTCTTAACCACTGGACCGCCAGGGAAGGCCCCAGAATGAATGAATTTCTTAAATTAAGACAGGGAAGATTTCAGAGAAGACCTGACAGTGATAGAGAAGGGAGGCAAAAAACAAAACAGTCAAGACAGCATGAGGTGCATTCACATTCACACAAAAGAATGTATGTTGAATCAATTCCTTAATTTCTAAAATAAAGTTAAATAAAAGTCCATGTATTTGGTTTCACACATTTATCTATAAATAGTAAATAACTGAACTCAATCTCCGCTAAACTGTCTTACTAAGAAAAAAGACATTTACCAAAACAAGTATTTAAAACACTATTCAGGGGAAACCCATGAAACCTTCAAAAATGAATTTAAATTATGTAAAAGAAATTGGGGGAAAAATTCTTTTTAAAATTTTAAAATTAGTGAAAACATTTAAAATGTTCTAAACAGCAATAACTATCTCTATCAGACAATACAAGTGTGAAAATTACTAGTAGAAACATGAAAAGACACTATTTCAGATAAAATTGAAATACAAAGTTTTCTGAATTTCATTCAATAACATGTTTCCAGATATCTTCTGCCATCATGTGGAAATTTTTGAAATTACACTTACACAAAAAATTCCTGTATCTGACTGGAGTATTCCAGTCAATACTAGAAGGAATGAATGAATCTGGTTGTAAACAAGGTAAATATTCTTAGAAGAATTTAGTGAAAATGACCATGCACGGTTGCTCCTAGTTTCTCTCTTCTTCTGGAGACAAGATGGTGTTCATTGTAGCTTAAGGAAACTGCATGACAGACACTCAACTTCTTTTTCTGTTTCCAAGATTCTTAGCAATTATGCCTGTCCTAGGACTCTCCCAGTTCATGATCTTAAATTTCCTAAATACTCTTTAATTATCTCTCTCCATTCTTAGGCACTTAAAACACTATATTAAATGGAAAAAGAAACAGATATTAAGCTACTTTAAATTGTCTTGAATCATTAGGAACCACAGACACTTGATATAAGTTTTACACATAGCAAAATATATATATATACATATACATATATAAAACTGAACCAGGACATCCCTGGTAGTGCAGTGGTTAAGGATCCACCTGCCAAATCAGGGGACACGGGTTAGAGCCCTGGTCCAGGAAGATCCCACTTGCCACAGAGCAGCTAAGCCTATGCTCTAGAGACCACAAGCCACAACTACTGAGCCCGTGTGCTACAACTACTGAAGCCCACACACCTAGAGCCCATGCACCGCAACAAGAGAAGCCACCACAATGAGAAGGCCCACGCACCGCAACGAAGAGTAGCCCCCACTTGCTGCAACTAGGAAAGCCCGCGTGAAGCAACGAAGACCCAACACAGCCAAAAATAAATTAATTAATTAAAAAAAAAAACTGAACCAGCTATTCATGCATTCATATGCCTAGTGACTTGACAGCATATCTAGATAAAAACATGGACTAAAGTGCTTGGAATAAGCCTAGTACACTATGAAATATAACACTGAATTCTCATTTATTTATGAAATACAATTTAAGAATTCCCATAATCAGGATAAAAGCCTTTGCTTAAACTATTAATCTTTATAAACTATAATTCACATATTTGGTTAACTTTTTATCCAACATGTTTGGTCCTCATCTGAAAAATCACACATTTTTCTTTTGGAGGAAAAAAACCAAGATTTACTGAGCATCTATCATAAGCAAAATACTGTCTCAGAAGCTTTAAGGTACACAAAGATAAGTAAAACATAGTTTTCGTCCTCAAGGAATTTACCCTCAACTAGCACCAAAAAGGATGTACACAAATAATTATAATACACTGTAGAAAGCATTAAGAAAACAAAAATACAAAATTATGTTTTAGAAAATTAGAAGACAGAGTTTTGCTTTTTACAGGGAGAATTAATCAAGAAACAGGTGATAGCAAAGGATTGGAGCTGTTATGAAAGACATTTTAGGATTTGGCTATACAGAAAAAGACAGGAAAACATTCAGGGCAAATGAATAGTGAGGCCAAGACAACTTAAGGCCACATTCAGAGAACAATGCTCAGTTGAGTATGACTGGAACTTAGGAAACTTGACAAAGTATATTGAGATGTAAGGTAGGAAAAACATATTCAAGTCAGATTTTGCATAGTTTTGAACTCGGGTTCAAGAGAGGTCAATGGGAAAACAGTGATGGCATTTGACAAAGGCAATAATATGATCAAAGTTGTGTTTTATAAACTGACATTTAAAAGGGACTAAAGGCAAGACTATTTATGAAATTACTACAAACATCCAGAGGCAAAGAGAATGGAGACAACAGGTCAGAGTTCTGATATGGTAAAAGGAATCAACCAGATTTGGCAACTAACTGGATATGGAAGATAGGAAAGAAGGAAGAATTAAGAATAATGAAATTACAAAATTTGTTTTCAGTACCTTCAAAACTCCTTCCTATCAAATCTGCTTCCTACCACACGCTACAGCTAAAATAATTAACACTTATTGAGAACTTACCAGGTACAACGCAACTATTGTACATATATTATCGTATTCAATTTAAATACGATAATATATTTAAATAAGATAATATATTATCTTATTTGATACTGTTGGTATTCCCATTTCACTGATGGGGAAACTGAGGCTTGGAGTGGTTAATCAAATTATCCAAGTTCACACAGTAAGTAGCTGGATGTTAATCAATGTCATTGTTAATCATTAAAGTGTTAGCTGCCAATAATTTAAAATGGAATCTCTCATAGGGTAATTATATTTTAAAAAGAAACTCAAAGATAAAAAGATCTTCAAAATCCAACAGAACAGAGTCAGATTAAGGAACAGCGAGTGACAGGGTAGATATACTGGTTAGAGAACTGCTTAACAATCATAAATTGAATGGCTAAGGGAAAGAGAAGTTTCCTCCTGTAATCACATCACTCTTTGTTTGCCCTGCTGCCAGAAGACCAACATTCTCCAACTACTATTCTTTAGAGCACAATGAGTCTTCTATCTTATACAGACTTGTACCAGACTTATGAACTCCTTACGGATACTGACCATTAATCTCTGTATCCCCTGAAAAATAGTAGGCATTGAATGAATCAGTGAACAAATAAACTCATTTGGCTCCTCCTGTCTAGTCCTCCCTAGTAGTGTGACCAACAGCCTCACACAATTCAAGACCTACATTTGGAACAATTTCTCCATGTCCCACCTTGAACCTGTTGCTGAAACCTCTCCTCCTGATTCTTTGCTTTCTTTCCAGTTTTTGTCCTTAATAATGTCTTCTAGATTATCCCTGACACTCAACTTGTTAAGGCCATGAAGAAACAAATGGCTGGCCTTATTTATATTAGAAGACGTGTCTCTACTAGATCCCAGGACGTTTCCAAGGGCTCTCTAACCCACCGACTTCTTCCTCAGTTATCGAGGAAAGGCTTTACTTTCCATGGAATCAAACAGTACCCATGTTAAATCATGAGAGGCTTCTCCTTTGACTGACTATCCAATAGGTGGTGCAGCTGGTCTAAGAGATGGGGTCAAGTTCCCAATGCTCTAGACTTTAATCTGTATATACTTTCCCAGAAAAACAGTGTAACAAACAGTAGTAAGGCTCCCAGACAGCCCTGCAGAAAAAGTCTATTTAACCACAGTACAGTTAAAATATTACACAATGGCAATTACATTTTAATTTTTTCATCATAAATGTACCATATTTATGCTATACTGTGGACTAAATGGCTGTTTATGGTTAATACTGGTTAACAAGATTTCAGTATCCAAACTAAAATAAGGATGAGTTATCATCCAAGTATCAAGCAGAGGAGTAAACTGCTGGGTATCACCAAACTACAGTTAAGTAGAAAGCTAACAAACATAATTAAAAGCAACATATACATCTACAAGTACAGACTAAGATAAAGCAAAATTTTTAAAGAAAAAAATCATTAAGATTTGAGATTCCAGTAATGCTTTTAAGAAAGAAAAGATAAAACTACTAAAAAACTTTTTAAATTTTATATAACTTCACACTAGCTCTATTACTATTTAAGAAAATATAGTTTAAAAATATACTACAGGCCTTCCCTGGTGGCACAGTGGTTGAGAGTCCACCTGCCGATGCAGGGGACACGGGTTCGTGCCCCGGTCCGGGAAGATCCCACATGCCACAGAGCGGCTGGGCCCGTGAGCCATGGCCGCTGAGCCTGCGCGTCCAGAGCCTGTGCTCCGCAACGGGAGAGGCCACAACAGTGAGAGGCCCGCGTACCGCAAAAAATATATATATACTACAATCAATCTTAACATATGAACTTCTTGCCACCCCTTAATTAAAGGTGTAGAGCATATTTTAGATAGCAAAATGCTATCTAAAATATGCTTTAGTTGAAAAGAATAGAACTAAAATAATCTGGTATGTCTTACTTATCAAAAGTGCCAAATCTGAATTTGTTCTTTACAAACAGAAATTAAATTTTCTTCTTTTTAGACACATGCATCGACATTTGTAGACAAACCCTATTTAAAACAAATTTCATGTATGCAAATGCAGGTTTACACAAAGAAGGAAATTATGGCCTGATTATTCATTTTACAAAAGGATTAACAAAAGAATTTCTTTAAATAGTTCATCTGCCAGTATACTTAAAATACAGTTAAAATTTTTAAAAATCAACTTATAAACAACTTTTCAGAAATACACTCATAGCATAAAAGTAGTTACAAAAGTTATCAAGCTTCCAAAACGTATTACAATCTTTGTCCCAATCACTTGACTAACTTAGCAGGTGACACAAAAAAATTAAATAGCTGAAAATAGCACAGAAAAGCAAATTTTATATAGTTCTTAACTATATACATGTATGTCTATCATAATCATTAACACAGGTTTCTTGTCAACTGTTTCTTTACTGCGTGCAGTAAAATTGCATGCAGAGGCTAGCAAACAATGAATCAATATGGCTCAAGGTGACCTAAGAAACCACAGAGCAAAGGGTCTTCTCTGCCTTCATTGTGCAGGCAAGCCAGAGGTACAAAAGAAGAAAAATCCAAGAGATCCCATCAGCGTTGAAGCTTGTTTTTGATTTTCCCTTTGCAGTTTTCTAAGAAGTGCTCTGAGATATAGAAGACAATGTCTGGGAAAAGGAAATCCAAATCTGATGATCCAGAAATGGAGCATTTTGGAACAACTACGGGAAGCAGGAAGGAGCCTAATGCTCCCGAGTAGCCACTACTGGGAGGGTTCTGTTCAGAATTCCACCCTGAGATCAAATCCACAAACCCTGGCATCTCCACTGAAGACCAAACAGATGTGGAGTAATCTGATAGCAAAAAAAGGAGCCTTACAATAATTAGGTAGCGAGGCTAAAGGAGAAATAGGAAAAAGGTTTAGCCAACTCACGGAAATCTGACGGTGCAAAGGAGACAGATGTTGCCTAAAAAAAGGAAGATGAAGAGGATGACAGGAGGAATTAAAGAAGAAGGGGTTTGAGAAAGAGGAGGATAGAGAAATAAACTTGAGAATCTAACTCCACATGAATTCCAGAGTAGGGAAAAATACAATAAACTTCTTTGAGATGGCTCTGCCCTCATTAGATTTAATTACAAAATTCGAACATAATCATATTGCAGTTTCTAAAAGTGTACTAGAAATTTAAAGTAATTTACGTGAAGTAGCCAAGGGTGTTATTAGTACCCCGAAACTATATCAAAGTTGTATGTATTTCCAAATATTTTAAAATAAGACATTTTTCTCACTCTGTGCATCTTGCTTAGCCTAGTAAAGGCATTTAAATATGTTCATGGCGTTTTTGAAGTGGTGTTAACTATGGTTATTGGCTAGAAATCCTGCATTATCAACTGTACGTATTCATACCTTACAGAATGAATAAGTAGGCAGCCAGGCTGGGAAGTGTGAGACAATGAACAAGGTACCTTTTGGAGGGGTTAGAGCTTTGGGTCTGTGCTGTGAGGCTAGACCCATTGATGCTGCATGCTGATGTTATTATAGTTGTTTGTCTGTTTGTTTATAAATTTATTTATTTATTTATTTTGGATGCATTGGGTCTTCGTTGCTGTGTGCAGGCTTTCTTTTTAGTTGCAGCGATCCGGGGCTACTCTTCGTTGCGGTGTGGTGGCCTCTCATTAAGGTGGCTTCTTTTGTTGCGGAGCACGGGCTCTAGTTGTGTGGGCTTCAGCAGTTGTGGCTCGCGGGCTCTAGAGCACAGACTCAGTAGTTGTGGCACATGGGCTTAGTTGCTCCGCAGCACATGGGATCTTCCCCAGACCGGGGCTCGAACCCAGTTCCCCTTCATTGGCACCACTGCGCCACCGGGGAAGCCCTATAGTTGTTTTTATATATACGTATTTGCCATGCCATCAGCTGTCATTCTTAGCGTGGAAAGGGGAAAGTTCCTATGAGAAGCGTGTGGTTTTTTTTTTATTCAATGGGATAGTTTTAAACAAACTAGACAACATCATCTTCAGCAAAGTGAAGAGTCACTGCAACAAAGTCCAGAAAGCTTTGCTACTTAAACATACAACATTCTATTTTTTTGTTTATAATGATGAAATGTTTTTTTAAAAAAAAATTGACCATGTATATGTTTAAAATCTATTCAAATAAAGCATAAATATTTTACTGTTTGAAAACTTAGAAGTCAAAATTCAATTTATTTTAGAAATGCTTCAAGTTTACTAATTTAGGATTAGGGAAGACCAAAAACTTCTAAATAAGATAAATATGATCCTCCCTTGGGAACTGAGCTAAAAAAATCAACACACAATGGGAAACATCTGAATTCTCTCAGGCCCAGAAGACCAATTAGGTAGCTTAATCTATCAACACACTGATAATAATAATATGCTTTGGCAGAAAAAAATGTGCTTAAAATAAAAATAAAGTATCAAGAGGGGGCAAACTTCCTCATGTGTGTTCAGCACTGTCCAGGAAAAAAGGGCAGTGAAGCATCAGGACCCACAATGTTTTCTACTGTAAATTAAACGGATGTTTTTTTACTACAAGGCCAGATGAAAAATCTCTCATGCCTACCCAGTTCCCATTATTATTATTTTTTTTCTTTTTAGCATACCCACTGCTGGGTCTATCACCTGAGAGGATGAGAATCAAAACAGAACGGCCATCAGCAAAACTTCTGCAAACAATAAATGCTGAAGGGGTGGTGAAGAAATGCGTACCCTCGGTTCTAAGTGGGACGTGGTAAGAGCCCCTAATGAAAACACAGTGGAGTTGCCTGGAAAGAGTAAACATTGAGCGACCGTTCAATCAAGCGTACCCACTGCTGGGTCTATCACCTGAGAGGATGAGAATCAAAAAGACACGGGCTGGCAATCCTGCAATCCAGCAATGTTTACCATAGCCAACACTTGGAAGCAATGAAAATGTCCATCAACAGAGGAATGCAGAAAGGAGAAGTGGTCCATGTACACAATGGAATAGTACTCCAGTGAAAAGTAGAAATTCCATTTTAAAAACAGATATAAGTAAGGAGACACCAGTTTTTGGGGATTTCTCCAGACACATTCCACCGTAATTGATAACCGAGGAACACCACTGGCAGGAAGGTCTGTTTCACTAGTTACCAGAGTGGGAAATGCAGAAATGCTGCAGCCCTCTGGCCGTTACCTGCAACAGCAGCTTGAAAACCCATGCTAATGGTCACTTCATGTGCACAAGTACTGGAGGGCTGTCAATGAAACCTGCCCTCAAAATGTCTTGAGGGAGGTACTGGCCAAAATATTTCAAAATGTGGCACATACTTCAAGAAAAGAATGTGATGAGGTAAGCTACACACACAGTTTGAAGAAAAAAAGGACATCCCTGAAAGTTCAATTTCAAGGCTTTTTATGAGACACATCAAATCCAACCACAGAGGTATCGGCTCACAACAGTCAGAAGAACCATCAGCACCAAAACTACCAACAATTAATGCTGAAGGGGTTGTGGAGAAGGGCATACCCTCTACGTTAAGTGGGACTTTGCCGCCAGCCGCGGCGGGTGCTCAAAGTGTAGCAACAATCGACGAGAGGGGTTAGGGAACTGAACCCACCAAGGTATGGGATCAGAAGGGCAGAAGCAACTGATGGTTGCAAGGCCAGTTCCCATTATTTTAATTCCATGTTTACCAGGCAACCTTCTAAACATTAATTCAGTTTCCTAGAAAGCTTAATAGAGGTCCACAATCCCTTACTTGCCATTCTGAAGTCAAAGTTTCAAAAAACAAAAGCTCTTTCAGAACTCATCTGGTAGCAAATCCGGGCCTAAATGGATTATGTGAAGTGTTTATTTACTCTGCTTAATATTAACAGTCAAATGCTTTACTTCAGAAATATTAATGTACTTGATTACAGGGTACCACTCCAGATCCCACAGGGGTGTGTCTTAAAATTCAATCATACTCCTTCTTACCTTTCTAAAATCTAAAAAATTCTAAATTCTGAGACACCTCTGAAAGAAGTGTCCCTGGTTCTAAATATGAATATTCTGACTCCTGGAAAAGGAGAGCCCTCTTCATCAGCCCCCACTCCCCAACCCATAGAAATCAGCATTCTAGCTTATATTTCAGTATTACATAAATTTAGTTAGTGTGAATCTGAAGTCAATATTCGATCATCTCTGGGTATGCTGATAAAGTCCAATTCCAAATGTACAAGATCAATTACCAGGACTTACAATGACAATCTTGGGTGGCACAAACCTACCTAGAATCTCCTTCCTAAGCCTACTGGTTTCCAAGCCACCTTCCATCCTCTGTCTCACCTGCCTGAAGACAAACCAACAGTTAAACAGTTTCCTCTCCCAATCCTAATACATTGTCAGCCTTCATGCAACCTTTTACAAAACTTACAAAAAGAAAAGGTAAAAAATTAAAATAGATTTCTAACAGTTATTAAGCAGCAACTTAATTTTCATTAAAGTAAGTTATTGGAGAATTATGACTATTTAAGTATGATCTCTAAGAAATTAACATGAGAAGATCTTCACGTTGCTTAAAAAGACTTAAAATTATACCAGATAGATGGCCCTGATGACTCTTTTCTGATTTCAGTTTAGAGCCCTAAAGATTCTAAATTCTAAATGTCTTCTAGTTGTTAAGGAAAAAAGAGTAACTAGATAAAGTTTAATTTTTAATCTATACATGTTTATTCTTTCCCAGCAATGCTTTGTAGTTTTCAGTGTAGAGGTCTGTAGATCCTTTGTCTGAATTTTCCCTAAGCATTTCATATTTTTTGATGGTGATATTTAAAAAGTTTAATTTCCAAGTTTTCACTGCTAGTATATAAAAGTAGTTAATTTTTATATAATGATCATGTATCACACAACCTTGCTAAACTGACTTATTAAATTCCACAAGTTTTTTAGTAGATTACATCAAATTGTCTACATAATCATATCTCCTGTGAATAAAGGCAGTTTTATTTCTTTCTTTTCAATCTGGATGCCTTTTATTTCTTCTCTTATTTCAGTGGCCATTTACAATACTGAGTAAAAAAGTCTACACATTTAGATTGTTTTAATTTTACAAAACTCAGCAAGAAATAATTAAAATATATAGCTGACATTATTTATTAAACATGAAGAAGTCTAAGTTTAACCTACAAAATTTAAAGGGCAAAATTAGGAACTATATTTATAAGGTGCTAGCTGATGCAATGTATGTGTTTTCCTGTGCTTTGTGACACAAGATTGGTAACAAAAATGTTGAGTATATCCAACTGCATTGTTTAAAATCACATTTATTGGCTTTCTTATAATTACTAAAGTAGCACATGATCTGGAATTCTGAGGTACAAGGAAGAAAATTATAATCATCCTTAATCCCAGCACCCAAAGATAAACACTGTTTATTTTTTATTGTATCATGAGCAGTTTTGTATACCGTTAATTCTTCTGAAACACCATTACTAAGAGCTGCATACTATCCCATCCATCATATGGCTATGTTATAATTTCATTCTTCTGCCATCACTGGACATGTATACTGATTTAAATTTTTCACTATTACCATATACATTCAACACAGCAGTTAAATTCATATATAAATCAGAGAATGACCTCTTATTAGAGTCCCTTTTGCCCATTCCGGTATTAAAGCTGTTAAGTGTTTTCCCAGTCCAAGCTAAGTTCTTTTTATACTAATGCTATCAATCACCTACCACATTAATCCCAAATACATTCCATTTGCCTTTTAACTATTTTTTAATTCAGGAATTATTAATTTTATGTTAATGGTAAGTATTACAAAGAGAAATAAAATGTACTGTATTTTTATTGTCCGTGGTATTACTATGGTAACACATAACCCTAAAGCTAAAAGAAGATTAAAGAGAAAAATCAGTGGTGCCAATGAAAAGTGTAAAGTGGGTTAAGCCGTTTGATATAGTTTTAACTCATCTCCTAATATAATCATATCTTAGAGGTAAAAGATAACTTTTTGGTCCATCAGTAATTTCAAGGGTAAAATATTACTTCCCCTACTAAGACAACTGAAGCCAAAAATCACACAGGAAATATATGTGCCTCACTAGCACAATAGTTTAACAGTTACATTGCAGCAACTTCTATTCTCATGTCATTAATGAAAAAAATATTTGAGAAAAATGTGTCGCAATTAGCACCTTGGGCTAATAAACATACAAATAAATCATTACCTAAACAATACCTAAACATTTCCTAATTATGCTAAAGGTGTATTAGATAGAAACATGATTTTAAAAACTTCCCTGTACCTTATGAAAAATACCAAAAATGGAAAATAAACCAAATATACAAATAAACTAATAAGCAAACAAGCAAAATTCAAATTAAAAAATATATAATCATTTTACATTGAACAAAAGTTGAATAGTCTTTTGGAAACATTATTTTCCAAAATCTTAACTGATTTTCATGAGGTGAGAGCACAAGATTTTCATCGTACCTAGGCACCAAACAAGTCATTTTACTTCTACAGGCCTTAGTTTCTTCATCTTTAAAATGAAAAAACTGAGAATCCCCAGTTGGAGATGGCAGATTGGAGAAATCACAGAAGCTTATTTCTTATTTCTTCTCCCTTCCAAAACTCCACTGAATTAATAGAAAAACTTTTAAAGGAGCAATCCATAATGACTAAGAAAGGAGCCATTAGAAGCCAAGAGATTTCCATAAGGTTCTCAAGATGGAAAGCAGGTGGAGAAGTTTAACTAATAAAACAGCCTCCATAGAAGCAGCCACAGCTTAGAAAACAAAACAGAGAATAACAGCTGAAGATAAAGCCAAACTGCCAGAACCAACTGAACACAAACACCAGGGAGGTAAAGAAAATGAGGAGCAAGAAGCAAATCCAAGGGAGATTTACTGAAACTCTGTAATCCTAAAAGTAATTTTCTAATCAACAAGCCTACCTATATGCAGAGTTCTCAGTTTCTTAATGCTTTACTTGTAAATTTGGACAGATAACCAAATTCACAAGATACTTGAATCCTGAAAGACACCAAAATAAAATGAAAAATGTCCCCAAAACAGATAAATTAAGGAATAGAAAAAATATATTGCTCTTTATTATAAGCCCTCCCACACTATTTTTTTTTAACCACATACATACATTACTGTGGTTTTTCAAAAAAGCTTAAGAGCATTAACCGAAAAAACAAGTTTACTGAAGCAATGTGAAGCCCCTTTCAATCAATTCTAATACTCCCTATGTAAAATTTCAGACATCTGTTCTTATTAAGCAACCGTAAAATAATTTATCTCATAAAATAAGTAAACCAGTAAAATCCATATTATGCATATATATATAATCCTTTTATTAAATTCTACAGAAAAACTTCAAATTCTTAAGTCTGTGTGGTATATAGACATACACACACCCCTACACACACACAGATCTGTTTTAGAACCATAACTACTAGCATATTAATATTATCATGCTATTACCATTATTTTAAATCTATAAATTCCAATAACTTTAAAATCACTTAAATAAAAGGATGTACCTCTATGTTCCAGTAATATAGTATAAAGTCAATAATATATGCAATGTTGATCAAACTATGATTTTTAAAAACATCTTAAGTTACTTTATAACATAAGCACTGTTATAACACATCTGACACCAATAAAAGTTAAGTATTTCTAAACAAAAAATATCATAAAAGCTTCCAAATACTTCAGAAATGAAAAAAAAAAAGAAACATTTTATGTTCCAAGGATATCCTGCTTCAAATCCTCACCTTCACCCCTTTTTCAACCATTTGTTAAGGACCACAGTATGGCTAAAATTTTTTAAATGGTAAAGCTTAATGTAGAAAACACACATGTGTGACATATCACCATTCAATAAACCATCACCATCCAATAAACCATCACAAAAACACCACACTGAGTAACATGCAGAATAAACAGTACAACTAAGAGGTTCCCAGATGACTCCCTCATACTTGGTAGATGATCCCCCACACATATAATCCATCTATTGAACAGAGAGGTAATTCATTCCTTTTCTCCCACAAACTAAAATACAAAGTTCAAATCAGGATGTTCAAAAGCAACAAAATGAGGTCCTCAAATTAGGTAAGAGAGATGTACAATTATAAAAACTGCAAAATACCCATCCAACCCTAATTATATTAAGTTAAGGAAACTCTAAATATAGATGACATGCAACGTAATCATACATTTTTTAATCTGATGATCCACTTCAAACTCATAAGATATCCCACATGAGTTACAAATGGACAGTTACATGAAATTAGAAGCATCTCCTCCTCTCTAAAATGAATACAACAAAATAAAACAAAAAAGCAAATATTATGATAAAGACTATCATACAAATCTAAAGACAAACATAACCAGGAAGGGAAAAAGTATGTTCCTTTGCAGAAGTAGCTTAGGAACAACTGAGTACAGAAAGAAAAGAACAAAACAGTTCCGGCACTACACTACTACCTTCATCCTCTTTAACTCCTAAATGTTAGTGGTCTATCTTTGACCACTATCTATCTAACTTCCCCCGTTATACCCAGCCTGGGCACTTTAATTCACACCTTTGGACCATCAATTACAAATAATGAATTCCAAATCTCTATCTCCAGCCACAATCTGTCTCCTGAGTATCAGACTAAATATATCTCAGAACATCTCCACTTGACTGTCCCACCAGAATTTTTAACACAAAAATGTACCATACTGAAATCATCCCCCACCTGCTCCTCCTATATACTTATTCTGGTTATTGGTATTGTATTCCAAAACTTGAGAGTTATCCATTCTATGGCCTCCCCTCTAATTAATCCTGTATCAGTCACCAAGTCAAATCCCATTCTACCTTAAAAAGGGTAACACAAAAACCCATACTCTCCATCCTCAACACCTCTGTCTTGGTTCAGGCACATACATATTTGGGATTACTACATCTCTCCTAACAGTTCTCCCTACCTTCCATCTGTCTCATTCTTCAATCATTCCTTTCTATTGCTGTTAAAGTGATCTTTCTAGAATATAATTTGAATCATTTTCACCACTGCTTAAAATCTTTCAATGATTCAAAATAAAGACCTAAAATCCTTAGCAGAATATCCTGTCTCTTGTCACCTCTTTAGCTTTATCTCTTCCGTATCTCCCATGTAATACACTAAATTCTAAACACACCACTGCAGATCCTGGAAAAAGTCATACTGTTTCTTACCTCAATACCACTGCATAGGTTATTCCCTCTTTCTAGAGAGTCTTTTTCTTGACAAGGTAACTGTTACCTGCTCAAACCTCAGCTCAGACATTACACGTGGCCTCAGCTTCCTCCATTCCCTGCTTGTCCCTGCAGCACTTCAGAGACACCCTTTCATACTATAACCATCTATTATACTCTAAACTTGGACACCATAAAAGTAAAATACATATATTATTCATTGTTGTGTCGTACAATGCCTAGCACTTTGCCTGGCAGTAAGTGATCAATAACTACTTAAAGAATGTTTAAGCATTTTGCTTTTTCCAGAAACTTCCACTATAAACCTCCCCGAAGAGACACAGAGCAAAACAGCTACTTAAGGAAAACAATGGAAACCAGGCAAGAAAGCAACAAACACAAATAAATGGGGCAAAAAAATGAAAAATCAAACACACAGAGTCTTTTCAAAGTGGCTCCAAAGGAGCTGTGTTTTGTCTCACATTCTAACACAAACGTCTTTTACTTGCTATTTAATTTTCAACGTTTATTCTAATTTCCGAGAAAATAGTGGTAAGAAGTTCTTCTCTCCACAATTGGGTCGGCACAGAAAGAAAAATGGAAAGCATTACCTAAAACAGCTATTCTTCAAAACTGAAAATAGTCAGAACTTTAGAAGTGCCATAATAAGACCCCCTGATCTACCCAGCCCCAAATCCACTTTTAACAGTTGTCCCCTAAAAGGCTTGGGAATAAGATTACAAGGGGTATTTTACTAACCAGTTATCAAACATCTCTCCCTGAACTTAACATTTTTTCTCTATGGTAAGGAATTATATAAATTCACTATTAACTCTGTAAATATGCATTTACATTTTTATCCTTGAGATAAAATGAAATACTTAGCTCTTACCTTCCCCCAAAGGTCCTTGAACAGAAATTTCCCCCGATGAATTTGCTCTAATATTTGCCACAGTTTTCTGTGATCAGAAGGGAATAGATGAAAGCAAATAGAGATGAAGGGAATAGAGAACTCTCCTCCCAGTACTGAGTCCTCTCATATTCCTGATCCTTCCCTTCTCTTCTCCAGTGGTATCCGTAACCAACTTTGCCTTTTAGAGTAAAGCAGGTCTTCCCTGGTGGCGCAGTGGTTAGGAGTCCGCCTGCCGATGCAGGGGACACGGGTTCGTGCCCCAGTCCGGGAGGATCCCACATGCCGCGGAACGGCTGAGCCCGTGAGCCATGGCCGCTGAGCCTGAGCGTGCAGAGCCTGTGCTTCACAACGGGAGAGGCCACAACAGTGAGAGGCCCGCGTACCGCAAAAAAAAAAAGTCTCTTTCCTCTCGCCTTTTATCAATTTATTCTGGGTTCCTACTCTTTCCCTAAAAGGCTTCCCAGTTCTTAGGACCTCCCAAAGTGCCCTTATTTCTTCCCAACATAGAGCTAGACTTCTTCCTGTCCTGCCACAAACTGACTTGGCTTAAAAGATGTCACTTACACTTACATACACTAATTTAGAGGTGCATATTGTAAATACTGTTATGATTTTATAGATAAGAAAATAAGACTAGGAAAAGTGATCTGACATTTAATAAATGCCGGTACCTGAATTTGAATCCAGTTCTTCTGGCTTCAAGACCAAGTTACCATATTAAAAGAAAGCAGTCTGCATTTTAAGATTCAACTTCCCTGGCTCTAGGCAGCCTCACTACATCTAATACACATGATTTTTAGGCAAGTTCTAAATTTCACCATTGTCCTAAATGTCCCTCTTGCAAGCGTCAATGAGTCCACAATAAAAAACTCTGCAATTCAGTGAAAAAGTTCGGTGTTCACCCTAATGTTCACTCTTTATGATTTTTTTTAAAAAACCGACTTCAATAATCTCTATAGGCATCAACTTTTTAGGCTGAAGAATTGCTTACCTCAGTTCTTAAACCAACACTGCTTCATACTTTCAAACACCTGTCGCTCTAATTGCCAATTTCATTCATTTCTTGCTATTTGCAAATAACTAAGGGCAGTGCTGCATGGCTCCCAACCCCACGAAATACTCTAAATTAAATACTCTGAATATCATTTGACTTCACTCAAAAAAGGGAGGGAAAGTCAAAGGGTTAATCCCTAATGCATGTGTCTGATTAAGATTTAATGCAATGATGCAGAGCAATTCAACAGAATACCGTGACTTGAGACTACGAAAAAACCACTTTCACCTGACTTACCTCTGACCAGCATTTCTGCCCACCGCTTGTAATTACCCCCAGTCTTATCCGATTTCTGTATCAGTCAACTGAGAATATTATCAAGACCCAACAAAGAGCACTGGGATTTTAAAGATAGTAATTATTATAACAAGCCTCTAAAACTCTGAAAACTAGTAACGAGAAAACCATTAATTTATCAATAGGCGCTTGATACGTGCAAGGCATTGGAGGAGACAAAAAAGCTGCCAAACGGTAAGCTCTTTAAGCACTTGACGGTGACTTATTCAATTTTGTAACCTCCATCCTCACCCCTCCAGCGCCTGGCAAAACTTGAACTGAATTGGACACGCTGTTGTAACGGGATGTGCTCCAGCGAGGAGCCCGTGGGCTTTGGGAAGTATTGAACGGCTTTGCGCTGTTTAATTCAAACGGAACAGGCTGCCGCTGTGTTCCAGCTCGTGAGGCCCGGGGAAACCAGCCGGGTCAGGCGGTCTCTCCCAGAGACAAACCGGGACACAGCTGAGGGACCTCAAAGATCTGGGGCGAAGAAAAAGGGGCAGTTACTTGCCTCCCATTCCTGCAAGAATCGCTCGGCCTCGTCAGAACCAACGGTCTTATGTCTCCTAAATTCGTCCTTCACGTACTGGTCACCAAGGGCTTTGAGGTCTGGGGGCAGAACCCGGTGCAGCAGCAAAACGCGCCGATACAAGGCCCGGACACGCGAAACGTGCCGAGCTGGCATAACTCCGCGCGTGAACCACAGGCCGCGCCTGCGCAGAGAGACCACGCGCGCCTGCCTCTCCTTACAAGCCGAGTATAAGTAACCCAAACACAAGCGGAAGAGGGCGCGCGACTTTCATCCGGTTGGGTCCGTTCTAATATCAGGACCTTCCGGAAACGCGAGCTGCAGCGGCGGGCAGAAATGGGCCGGTCCTTCTCTGAAAGGGGCGTAGATTTCGTGGAGCGCCAGCGCAGCGACTACTTAAGGGCTGCGTCTGGGGCGGAGGGGTCATCCACCAGGAGTCTGTCTTGGGCGCTTGTCACTCCTCAGTTACACCCCATCATCTTTTCCATTCATCTTACCCTTTTCCCTCCTGATAAAGGCTTAAGAAAGGGTTCGTCAAAATCGGGATCCTCCAGGAAGCCTTCCATGGTTGGCTAAAGACACTTCAGATGTCTTCGCAGTGTTCCTGCGTTCTGCGAGAGGGATCCGAATGGGATTAATCTCTCCATTCACGAGCCCACCCACCCACGTACCTTGCACAGGGCTGTGCTCCTAATTTGTACCCTGAAGGTGTGGCCTGTTTCATGTAACTCAAGTGAGACCTGAGCCAGCAGGTTTCAATCCTTAGCTCATGTCAAGTTGGCTTTAGAAGAATAGAGAACATTTTAAATGTATTGTGTCCAAGGCCACGATCCAGGAGATTCTGATTAAATAGTCTGAGATGAAAACGTAGAATCAGAACGTTCACAAATCTTCACCTTTTACAACGGCGATACTGAGAGTGCGACCAATCAAAGCTGGCAGCAGTTTAGCCTCGTTCTTTCTGTCCCATCACACCTTTGGACCTTCAACAAATCCTGATGGCTCCACCAACAAAATGTATGCAGAATTTGATCATTTCTCACTACTCCCTCTTGCACAATCGTCTCTTTTTACCGGATGCTGTAGTCACTTTTTGTGTTTCTGCTTCTGCCACGATCAAACTTTGATCAAGATCCACCGAAACTGTAACAGCCTCTGCTACTGGTAGCATCTGGCTGCCTTATAAATCCTTGCTGGTTCCCAACACTCTGACCACACCTTTTTACATAGCTTTTTATTAAATTATTAATAGGTTAAAAAAAAATGTCACTACTCTGCTCGCCAAAATCCTCCAGTGGCTTCTCATTAGAGTAAAATGCAAAGACTCTCCACTTCTTAGCTCTCTAAATTTTCTCCTACTGTTCTCTCCCTAGTTGGCCGATTCCTGCCACACTCGTCTTCAAAGCCCCTAATTCATCTTTGAACAGGCCAGGCATTCTCCCAACTGAGGGCCTTGGTATTGGCTCTTCCATCTGCTTGGAATGTTCTGCTTCAGGTATCTTTCTTGGCTAATACCTTTATTTCACTCAGCTCATTACTTCAGGTCTCTTTCTGATTAAGATCCTCCCTGGCAAGCATATTTGATATTTCTACAACATCATGCTAAGAACTCCCTAAGCCCCCTCTCTGCTTTATTTTTCTCTGTAACACATACATATTTTACTTGTTTGCTTATTGCCTGCCCCCTCCGCCTTGCCCCCACTAGATTACAAATTCCTGGAGGGCAGGGATTTTGTGATTTTAAGGGTGTCAAGTGATTTATATGGCCTGCTGTTGATGAAAGGGTAAGAATGTGGGAAAATTTATGTGATTCCCTCCGAGACCCCAGATTTTTGTTTATGCAAAGACTTTTTGAAAGACAAAAAGACACACAACCCTCTACCAAGGGCAGGGACTTACTCATTTTGGTATTCTTTTCAGGGTCCACCGCAGTGCCTTACAAATAGTAAGCACTCTAATATTTATTCCCTTGAATGGACTTTTTCCTTTTGCTTAAATTGTAGGAAAATATTTGTTTAAAAGAACACAGAACATTTTTTTAATGGATTTAATTTGGTTTTTTGACAAACCACATTTATGAAGGATTGAATGGCAGCATGGTTATTTTACTTCAGGAAATTTTTTCTAACCATACTTCATCTCTTAATATCCATGTAAATTAAAAATTAATTTCTTGTTCCAGTTTACTTTTTTCTGGTTTTCTTTGGGGTTAAAGTACATGTATAATAAATGCTTCTTTTAGAGCCAAAGCTCTTTTAAAAATGTGGGGAAAAATTCTGCCGGTAAATTAACAAAACATAACAATAAAAGAATTAATTCAGCATAAAGGGAGCAGAAAAGGTCCATAAAGCATTGGGTAATCAATGCTCAAAAATGACAAATGATGGGTAAGAGAAAAGCCAAGACATAATGGTGTGGTTAGGCCTTGAGGAGAGGAATCAAGAATAACAGTGAGAATAATGGTAGATGACCTTTATTTTTTTACAGTGGGCTGGACAATGAGTTATGTTTTGAGGACAAAATTTTCTGTTTCTTTGACCTTCCAACTTAGGCTGACCAGTTTTCCTCTTGTGGTCAAAATAGCCATGAACTGAAAATAAGATCTGAGTTCTATTCCTGGCCACTAATCAGATCAGATCAGTACACTTCATGCAGGCCTTTCCTTTATCCTTCCTCCATGTAATTCGTTTTCCTGTGAGTTATTCAGCAAGTCACTCAAGCAATCTGCACCTCGATTTTCTCACATGTCAAATAAATTGGGTTAGGTAATTCTCAGTTCCTTTCAACTCTGCTAGTCTAATCATGATTTCTCCCCAATCCCCTCCAAAATTTTTTGTAAAAGGAGCAGCAGATATGTACCCACTCTGAAATAATTGCTTTGAAAAGATTTTTGTTTAAGAAGGGGAAACTCCTCAAAATTTGAATCAGAGGTCTCCATGTTTTCCTTTATGGAAGTGCAATTGACAAAGAAAAACCCAGAGGGAAAATTACTTTTGGAAGTGCGTTTTACTTTTGTCATATTGAGTTTGCAGGGACAGCCTATGTTAAATGATGCATTGAACAAGTTGCCTAATAGTAAAAGTGCTGTTGGTCTAAGTCAGTGGTTTTCAACTTTGGCTGCATATTACAATCACCTGGGAAACTGGTTTTAAAAAACTGATAAGGCCCACTCCAAACCACTTGAATCAGCATCTTTGCGAGTGGGGTGAGGCGTGGCTATTGCTTAGAAACCCCTCCAAGTGATTCTACTGTGCAGCCAGGATTGATAACCAATGGCCTAAGTTTGCAACTTGGAAACATCTGGGTTCCAGGAATAGTACCCAAGTTATTGACACTGTTAAAAACTGATTACTAAATATCCAGTCCTTCAATATTAAAGTGTTCCTGCAACAATGGGGATAAAGATTTTCATATAGCTAAAAATATTTTAAACATAAAAGTAAAATGGGGGGCATAAATTGGGAGATTGGGATTGAAATATACACACTACTATACATAAAATAAGTAACTAATAAGGACCTACTTTATAGCACAGGGAACTCTACTCAGTACTCTGTAATGACCTATATGGGAAAAGAATCTAAACAGAGTGTATATATGTATATGTATAACTGATTCACTTTGCTGTACACCTGAAACTAACACAGCATTGTAAATTAACTACACTGCAATAAAAATTTTAAAAACCATAATCGAAAAGAAAGAAAAAAAGTAAAACATCTCTGAGAAAGAGAATGTAAGAGTGAAAAATAAGTTATATAACTCCGGGCTATATGCATTTATCAACAGAAGGTGATTAATAACTTAAGGGCTATCTGAGGAGCTCACTCCAGAATCATTCCACTTCCCACATGACACATCCACAAGCACCACCGTGTCTCCCAGAGGACATGGTTCAAGCTTTCCAAATAAGTAATGAACATTCAGAACACAGCTTACTTATGCAAAGTTGGCACTCAATAAAAATCCACAAAAGCTCTATCATCTGTACTCTCCTCCAACACAAGCCTTCCACTAGAGCTCTTGATTGTATCCCAACTCTTCTGAGAGGTAGCTTCATAATTATCTACTCATTCTTTCTCTCACTGGCATCTTCAATTATTCTCTTCATAAGACTAGTCCATTCAGCTCATAAACATTCACAAGAACACTTCACATTTTTAAAAAATCCCTCCATCTATTCTACCTCCCCCTCAAACCACCATCCTATCACCCTGCTTCCTTCATTGGAAAATTTGAAACAAATATTTCTCCATTTCCGTTCTCATTCCCTGCTTAATCCCTTTAAATCTATTATTGTCCCCACTACTCTATAATCACTTTCTTCAAATTCCCTAGTTACTTGCTTCTGTTCACACATCTACCCTCCGCTGACCTTCTAGAAATCTTTCCATCTTTCGGCTTCCATATGTTTGTACTGTCCAGGTGATCCACCTCTAGGGCCCCACTGTCTCTGTGTCCTTACCTAGCTGCAGTTCTTCCTGCATCCAAATGAGAATGCATCAGTTCAAACGTCAGTGTCAGCGCCCTTGTCCCGGCCAGCTGTCCTCAGCAATTGGTGATGCTCTGCTGCCCCCTCCTGGCCAACCCCATTCTAACCATTTTGGAGGTCCTCTCTGGACCCTTACCTGGAAAGGGTAAGGACATGTTAACCAACTCTCCCACCCACCCCGACCTCTCTACAGTTTCAACCTTCCTTGCTAAGCACTGGATAAATTCAAGTTGGATATCCTGTCATTCCTTCAGAGTCTATGTCCCAAATTAAACTCATCATTTTTCTCCAAAGACCATTCTCTTGCCACCATTCTTAAATTTACCTAGGCTCAAGACTTAGGGTTCTGTAACACCTTTCACCCTCTTCATGTATCTTGTTATTGAGGAGCCCTTGTTGAGACTTCTTTTGTAAATCAGTCACTTTTTTCCCATGTCATTGACCCACCTGCCTTGACTCCCTATCCCTTGTTTAAATGACTACAACAGTCTTCTGATTGGATTCCCTTTCTTCAAAATTCGAAAGATTTTCCATTGTCTTCAGGGTAAAGTATGTGCCCCCAGAATATAAAATTGTATTTAAAAAATCACATTGCAACCAAAGGCAAGACTTGCAGCTGAGCTATTATTGATCTACTTTTTCATTATATTGTAATGTATAAAATTATATTTTCATTATAATATACAACTATACATTATACAATTTTCTTAAAATTGAAGGAAAAATCCTAAATGATAACTTCAGAGATTTCAATTTTATAATGCCATTATACTTTTAACCTGCAGAAAGCAAAAGTAAGTAAATAATAAAACAAATGCAAAAAGTAATTGTCTTACAAGAGAAGGCATTCCTCTCCCCACCCCCCAAATTAGAATAAGTTCACAGTATGTGTTCTTCATGCTCACAAATTTAAAGTGACTAAATTATATTCATATACCATTAGGTTCCAGCTTTACGATTTCTTAACTATGTGATCTTGGACCAGTTGTTTAAGCTTTCTGAGTCGCAAGTTTCCTTCTCTTAAAATGAGAATAACATGTACCTAAAAAGCTTCCTGTGTGTTTTAATGATTTGATATGTAAAAGGGATTTAGACTAGTTTGTCTGCAGCATATAGAAAGTGCGCATAGTGTTAGCAATGATGATGATGACATAAAATGATAGCCAGGGGACTTCCCTGGTGGTCCAGTGGTAAAGAATCCACCTTACAATACAGGGTACGCGGGTTCAATCCCTGCTAAGATCCTACATGCCACGGGGCAAGTAAGCCCACGCACCACAACTACTGAGCTCACGAACCTCAACTAGAGCTCACGTGCTGCAAACTACACAGCCCAGGTGCTCTGGAACCCGTGAGCCACAACTACAGAGCCCACGTGCCCTGGAGCCTGTGCACCACAACTAGAGAGAGAAAACCCGCACACCACGACTAGACAGAAGCCCACACACCACAACAAAGAGCCCGCATGCCACAACTGAGACCCGATGCAGCCAAAAATAAATAAATAATAAATCTTTTTTAAAAATTAAAAAAAATAAAATGATAGCCAGTAAAAACTGTGAATCTTAGTTTAAGGTTTTTTAAAACTGTTTCCTGCTTCAGAATACAACAATCTTAGAGGTATGAAACTTTAACTAACTGAAATGATATAATGCAATTACACTGTGACACCTAAAATTATAAACCAACATTTGTGCCTGAGCCCCTACTATACACAAGCATGATGGCTTTCCTTTGAGCAACAAGGACAGTTGCTCTTGGGGTAAGAATCTGCTGTAAATCTGGACTGTGTTTATTGATTCAAGATAAATCCCGCAGTATCTAACAAGCCCTCAGCATCAACAATGGGAACGGAACTTTTCAGTCTTGGGCTTGTGTTGTGAAATCACTTGAATTGCTATTACTCATGATGGCTGGGAATGACTAAAAAATTAAAGGAAAATTAGTGTTTAGTCTCTGTCTACGATACTGTAGCCATGAGGATGAGGAAGGAGGATCATTTATCTATAGAATAAAGAGTAGGGGCTGTATAACTATCGAAACTACATAATTCTGAACCAATAACTTCTTTTTTTTTTTTTTTTTTTTTGTGGTATGCGGGCCTCTCACTGTCGCGGCCTCTCCCGCCGCAGAGCACAGGCTCCGGACGCACAGGCCCAGCGGCCGTGGCCCACAGGCCCAGCTCCTCTGCGGCATGCGGGATCCTCCCGGACCGGGGCACGAACCCGTGTCCCCTGCATCGGCAGGCAGACTCCCAACCACTGCGCCACCAGGGAAGCCCTGAACCAATAACTTCTTAAAAATTAATTTCAAGATTGCATTAAGAGTGGTTAAACAAAGAAGCATTTGTTCTTCCTTCATTAGACAAGACTTTGGCAACAAAAGATTACAGTATTTCTTTAAAAATATAACAGCAAATATCATATACATCTTAAATTCAGCTCACGTTTTAGAACAAATCATAAATTTATTTTAATTACTTTGTTTAATCGAATCCCAAATGGCCTTTCAGATAGTACAATAATGTTCTTAAGCAGATGAGATTATTTTAAAATTGTTACATTCTTTCTCAAGAATGTGACAACACATGCAGCCAGTGATGAAATATTCATTTCAGTTAGAGCAAATAGGGTCTATATTAACGAAAAATTTAAAAAGAAGAACATAACTCTAGTGTTCCTTTATGGATATATGATGTGATTATAGCCTTTTTCAAAATCTGTGGCAGAATCAACATTCTATAGAGAAGCTACTTTGCCACATATAGGTATATAATATTAAAGAAAATTTTTTGTTCACAAGTACCCAATTTAAATGTATTTGTAAATGAATAGTAAATCAATTTTAATGTACTAATTATAGTTCAGAATCATTATAAATTAAATTCAGACATAATTAAAGGGGAGACTTAAAACTTTGTGCAGTGATTCTTCATTTTTCTTCTGTGTAGCAGACTTCTAATGAGTCCATAAAAAGGCCATTCAAGATGCCTAAGGAAGAATCTAACCTGAGCATACAGAATGTTTTCCACAGTCTTCTCCTGGAGAATCTACATAATATCTCAAGGAGATGAGTCTGAGGGAATTGGGGCTTCTCCAACTGTAATGTACTCACTGATCATCTGGGTATCTTATTAAAATGCAGATTCCAGTTCAGTTGGCCTGGGGATGGCCCTGAGAGTCTGTAGTTCCAA
The DNA here is from genome assembly GCF_026419965.1 of Kogia breviceps. Lineage (NCBI taxonomy): Eukaryota > Metazoa > Chordata > Mammalia > Artiodactyla > Physeteridae > Kogia > Kogia breviceps. The sequence continues at coordinate 60,662,660 of NC_081318.1, read as the reverse complement.
CAAGCTCCCAGGTGATGCTAATGCTGCTGGACGACTCGCTTTAAGAAGTGAGGACCTAAAACATAATACATATCAGAAGCAAACAGAGAATGACATTTTAGTTCCCCAAACTTCATCTTCTTGTTGAGATACATATCGAATGTGGATATTCTGGCTGACTTGTAAACATTTAAAATTTCTCCAAATTGAAGTCCTATTTAAAATATTTGCATTGCCCTCAAAAAGAAGTGGTATGAGAAGCAAAGAGAAAGGAGAGTTATTCTTTGTTAAATAAATATATCATCCGAAAGGATAACATAAATCATTGAGAGCAGAGAAGAACAAAAATAAGGCTCAAGTATGATAACCTTGAGTTAAAGAACCAAGGCAGGAGAGAAAGGAGACTACAAAGGGAAGATGAATCAGTCCAGCCTCAGAAGTATTGCCTTCAGGGGTGGGGCTCGCCCAGCCTCAGTGGATAACCTTGGTATGGGGTATGGGGGAGCTTAAGTCTTAAGTACTTAAGGCTCAAAGTATTCACGAAGACCTACAGTTGCCTAATGAAACTGCTTTTATGCCTTGGGATCAGCGTTACATTACCCCACAGGGAACTTAAACACAACATAAACATGTATTTAAATGAACTTAAAAGAAAGCTTGTTGTCCCGTCTCCCGTTTTAATTAGATATGTCTTATATAAATGCAGACTCTGTGGTTTCCCTGGCAAGGCTACAGCACTAAGTAAATCCACTATAGCATTATTTTGTTTGCTTTTTTCCCCTTAATTAAGTTTTTAAAGTTTCCTTAGCTCTCTGTGTGGCTGCTTCAGCTTAGGCAGCTGGGTTTGTGGTGAAGGGTTGGGAGAGCACATACCAGCCACCTCATACCCCTCCTGGGCGCCTTATCCTACCTCCTGTGCAGCTAGATAGAAAAGCAGGAGGAAAAGGAGGGCAAAACATCCCAACTGCACAAGTAAATGCCCTTCATGGAAACCCCCTTATATCATAACTAAGAAAAGCCCATTATCTTCCTAGCATATTGACAGAGTGGGGATACTCAAAACCCTTAACATCAAGTACGTGGACAGCCTTCCAAGGCTTATGGAAAACAAGGATACTGTCCAATTTTATAGTGCCAATGTATTAAAATATTTTGCTGGCTCCTGTGCTATCTTCACCATAGATCTCTGGCCTGGAGGCTCCCTCTACAAGCCAATTTCAGAGGCTGTAATCATGTCTCAGCAAAATAACTAACAAGGGGGCAATCAATACACAGACCTCTAACATCTTTTGCATAAGCCTTAGTGAGGAAGGCAAGGTCTGACTAATGGTCACACGCTGAACAGCTGCCTAATTAGAAGGCTGAATGGCCTCAAAACGTTGTGAGTTTTTGCCTGCCTTTTTGTTTTGGATTTTGTTTTTAGTTTAATATTAATTCGACTTTAAATGAATGCTGCTAAAATCGAGAGCAAAAAGGAGCACATGTATAATATGATGTGTGTGTGTTGATACAGCAGGCTCCAAATGTGTGATTAAGCTAATGGTGACTCACATAAAATATAGGTATATATTTACATATCTTTTTTATGTTTTCAGACTAGAGCAGAGAAGACAATAAATCCATATAGTATTCTTTAATTATTGCTTCTGTTCTTCAGGTTATATACTTGATTTAAATAAATTACAATTTATATATGAACAAAGATATACATAGGAAAAAGACTGGAAGAAATATACCTCCATGTTGAAAGTGATTACCTTTGAAAAGTGAAATGAGAGGTGATTCTTTTTATTTTTTATGTGTTTCTTCTCCCCCACCCCCCCAAAAAATTTCTGAGCTGTTTAAAACAAAAGCAAACAAACAGAAGACTATACTACAAGCAGAAACATAATTAACGATTCTTCTTATTGATACTTGTTTCCACAGCTATTTTATGTAGGTTACTTAATTCAGTCATTCAGTGCTATTTATTAAGAATCTCCTATGTCCCAGACACTGTGCTTGGCACTGCAATGCACTACTACACATACATTACATGTGTTTATCAAACAAATATTAGCCACATCCTCTTCATTGACCTATGGAAGGGTGCTAGAAATGCAGGCTCCAAGTTACACCTGATCCTTACTCTCCACCTTTTCTTAACGTCACTGAGAGTAGACATACTCTGACTAAGCAAACTTTTTAAAATCACTTTGTTTTGATCTTTAGTGAAAGTAATGTCACTTGCTGTTAGCAGCGGAACCGCCTTCAGCCCTGAAGGCACAAGTGCGCAGGCCTCACGTCTGTCTTTTTGTGGTTCTGTGCTAAGAACAGCAATGGCACAGCAGCTCCCACGCCCCCTCGAGGCAGAGTCAGGCTTGGAGAGATGTCTGTGAACCCCTGCTCCTCTCCCTTCTGAAGACACTCATACTTCGGAAGCCCCAAAGAAAGCTCTGTGAGAGCAGGCTCATCAAACAGAATAAACAAAAACTGATTAAACACTCAAAGACCAAAGTCTGGAAAAAGATGCTTAGCTAGTTAAATATAGATCTCTTCAAAATGGAACTTTTGTGTATATGCCCCCAGGTTCCAGAAGAAACCACTGTGATTAACAACTTCCAGCTAACATTTAAATTTCAATGTAGCTAAGTGGTGTGCCTGCACTGTCTAGGTGTAGCATGTTATTTAAAAACATCTGTTGCCAAGCCCAGCCTGTTGCTTTCCACAACAGACAGCACATTAGAAAGATTTCTTCACGGTCCTTCATACACTGATCTCAGCCCTTGTTCCTCACACTCTGTGTCTGCATGACCTTTCTCTCCAGTCAACTGTCATAACTAACTAGTCCTAGAACATGCCTCTCATTTTCCCTTTTTTGTCTCTTAATCTCAAAAGACTTCCTTTATTTTCTCTATTTTATCCATTCTCCAGGTGACATTTACTTCTTCAGGAAACTTCTTAAGAGGACTTCAATCTCCAAAAGGCCCTCTATCCTTGGACTCCATTGTGCTTCTCTCTATAGAACTCATTAGGCTATGAGTGGGACTAAGGGGGTAGATGGTTGCAATTGGGTGAGGCTGTCGATCCCCAGTCTACACACTCTTAGAGCATCTTCTCTCTCCAGCTCCTTACCACTCAGTACTGTTGTTTTGGCTTTCTTGTCTTTGGCCTACATAAGACAGCCCATCTAATAGCGAGCTTAGATGGATCTTCAATAGGCCATAGGGTTCCTTTGTGTTACAGAGCACACGAACAGTAACCAAAGAAATGTTAAATCATCATTTTGTAACCTCGTGGCTCTTTAACTTTTCAAGATTGAGTCTACACAAGTAGACTTCGTGTTCTTTGGAGACAAGTATCATCTCATACTCCTTTTATCTCTCAGGTTCCCAAGGCAATGCTCTGCATTATCTTTGGTGCTCAACAGATTAGTGTTTCTTTATGTTTTTATTCAATACAATCAATGACAAAGTGGTCCCCTAGAAATACCACAAAGCAAAATACCCATGACATTTTTCACAGAACTAGAACAAATAACCGTAAAATTTATATGGAACCATAAGAGACCCAGAATTGCCAAAGCAATCCTGAGGAAAAAGAACAAAGCTGGAGTCATAATCCTCCCAGACTTCAGCCAATACTACAAAGCTACAGTAATCAAAACAGTGTGGTACTGGCACAAAAATAGACATATGGACCAATGGAACAGAATAGAGAGACCAGTAATAAACACACCTATGGACAATTAATCTTCAACAAAGGAGGCAAGAATATACAATGGGGGAAAAGAGAGTCTCTTTAGCAAGTGGTGTTGGGAAAGTTGGACAGCTGCATGTAAATCAAGGAAGCTAGAACACACCCTCACACCATACACAAAAATAAACTCAAAATGGCTCAAAGACTTAAATATAAGACAAGACACCATAAAACTAGAAGAGAACATAGGCAAAACGTTCTCTGATGTAAATCATAGCAATATTTTCTTAGGTCAGTCTCCCAAGGCAAAAATAAACAAATGTGACTCAATCAAACTTATAAGCTTTTGCACAGCAAAGAAAACCTGAAACAAAATGAAAAGGCAACCTACAGACTGGGAGAAAATATTTGCAAATGATGTGACCAACAAGGGCTTAATTTCCAAAATATACAAACAGTTCCTACAAGTCAATAACCAGAAAAAAAACCAAACAACCCAATCAAAAAATGGGCAGAAGACCTAAATAGACATTTCTCCAAAGAAGACATACAGATGGCCAACAGGCACATGAAAAGATGCTCATCATCACTAATTATTAGAGAAATGCAAATCAAAACTACAATGAGGTACTACCTCACACCAGTCAGAATGTCCATCATTAAAACATCTACAAATAATATATGTCGCAGAGGGTGTGGAGAAAAGGGAGCCCTCTCACACTGTTGGTGGGAATGTAAACTGGTACAGCCACTATGGAGAACAGTATGGAGGTTCCTAAAAAAAACTAAAAATAGAGTTGCCTTATGATCCAGCAATCCTACTCCTGGGCATATATCCAGACAAAACTATAATTCTAAAAGATACATTACCCCAATGTTTATAGCAGCACTATTTACAATAGCCAAGACATGGAAACAACCTAAATATCCATTGACAGATGAATGGATAAAGAAGATGTGGTACATATATACAATGGAATATTACCCAGCCATTAAAAAGAATAAAATAATGCCATTTGCAGCAACATGGATGGACCTAGAGATTATCATACTAAGCGAAGTAAGTCAGAAAGAGAAAGACAAATACCATATGATATCACTTATATGTAGAATCTAAAACAACTACAAAACAAAAACAGACTGAAAGATATGGAGAACAGACTTGTGGTTGCCAAGGGAGGGGAAGGGAGGGCAAGGGAAGCATTGGGAGTTTGGGATTAGCAGATGCAAACTATTATCTGTAGAATGGATAAACAACAAGGTCCTACTGTACAGCACAGGGAACTATATTCAATATCCTGTGCTAAACTGTAATGGAAAAGAATATATATATGTTTAACTGAGTCACTTAGCTGTACAGCAGAAATTAACACAACATTGTATATCAACTATACTTCAATAAAATTTAAAAAAAGAAATACCACAAAGTAAAAAATGTCCCTTGTAAATCGAGCTGATCAGCTATCTGGCTCCATTCCTTTTGGATTCTCAGTCAGACCCCTTTTATAATCTGGATATTCTGCAAATATACTCAGACTAGATATGGTTGCAGTGGCTCAGACAAGAGTGAAGAGGGTACGATATCATCATTGTAATCATACCTTCTACCAGCATTTCTATGTGGACTCTGTAACTCCATGAGAGTTTTGTGGCAGAGACTATTTATTGTCCCTGACACTATCCTCACATCTCCCTTTTAGAAATTGAATCTCACATTTTAATTGAACCCATGGCTGCCAAGCTGGCATGATACTGTCTAGTTCTCCTTGTACCTAGGGAGAGGCGTATGACTAAATTCCAGCCAGGATACAATCTCAGATATAGCTCCCACCCAGTTTGCTGAAACACTTGTGTTGAAGCCCTGAGATGCCATGTTAAGAAGTTCTACCTTTTAGCTGCCATGCGGTGAGGAAGCCCAAACTAAACCTACACACACAGTCCACAAGAAAAGGCCTCTAGGACTATAGGAAGAGAGAGATGACTGGCCAGCTTCCAGATGTTCTAGTTGTCTACTATTCCAGCTCCAACCACTGTCTAACTATAATTAGATGAGAGATTCTGAGACAGAACTACCTAGCTGAGCCCTTCTTGAATTGTTGTCCCATAAAAACCACAAAATATTATAAAATATGCTGTTATTTTAAGCCACCAAGTTTTCGGGTAACATGGCACAGATAACTAGAATAGTCGCCAAAAGTACAGAGCTCACTACCCAGTTTTGCTAGGGCCATGAGGGAAAAGGAGTTTTTCTGGCCAAAGGTCTTACTGCCTGAGAATTTTAGCATACAGACCATAGGGTTTGGAGGTAAGAGTCTTAGTCTTTCTCCTTTGCCCCAACTTGCCTAAAAAGGATGAGTTTAAGCAATTCACCTGAGTTTTTGGATTCCACAAACTCTTCTACAAAGAGCCTATGTGGCTTTTAGGAAGGTTGTGAGGGTCAACAGGACACAGGAGGAACAATCCTCCCAAGGCAAGTGTTCAGTAACTGTCACCTGGGGCTTGATATCCTCATGCCTGCTCATCTTCATGAAAATCTATGAAGAAGCTGAAGCTGCATGACATAGATAATAATTTGATGAGCAGGCTTCCTCTAGTGCATCTCCACAGACAATAGAGCCAATGGACTCCAGTTCAATGTCAGTTACCTTCTGACTTGTTAAATTACAGATGAAAGGCACTAGCCCTTCCATGATCTGCAGAGGGGAATGTTGCTTCCCATCCTAAATCTCTCTTCCGTAACTCCACAGGGGCAGGCCCCATTGCTTTTCAGTGGGAAGAACAGTAGAAAAAGTCTTCTCTAAATGGCCTCTTTTTCTGGGCTTTGCTCTCTGTGATATCTCAGAGAACACATGTGGTCAGGATCATTTCTTCCAGCACCACAGCTCTTTTCAAAATTCCTTCTTGAGCAGCCAGCACGTCTCTTATAATCTCCCTGGAAATAGCTTTTCCTGAGAATAATCTCCCTGGCAATGAGGCAGGGAAGAACACATTACAGTGTCTCAGGAAAGCCCTAAGGCCATCATTTAATGGCAATCCTCGCATGGTATGGTGACCACTGAAGGAAAATAATGCTTCACTACAGAAATCAGGGTCTGTGGCTTCTCAACATGGGTGGCCAGCAAACCAGGTGGGCAGCAACTGCGGGGATAGTCTCAACCTAGGATACTTCTAATGTTCAATGGTTAAAGGAAAATATGGAAAATTAATTATTTTTTACCATATATTTCAGTATTTATCCTGCCTGCAACCAGACAGAAGCAGAACCAGAAACAGCTGCTACCCTAAAAGCTAAAATTGAGACTATTTTCTGAAAAATATGTCTATACTTCTACACATATGCAAAATGAATTGTTTAATCATTGTAATTTTTGAGTGAAACTCTTGAGCAAGCTACGTATTAATAGTGAGGTGAGCCAAGCTCAATATTTTTGAAAAAAGAAAGATGGGCACAGATCATTGATATTTCACTACTTAGGATTCTGGAAATGGAACGAAATACTTATGTTGAAATCAATTTTGATTGCATCAGTATAACTGATAACATCCCATAGAAAGGTATAAATTTAGAAGAATGGGCTGTATTTCATAGACTATGTTTTGGGTAATATTTTTCTCATCTTTCGATATGTTCCCACAACCCCATTTTTGCCAGAGCAGGAACACAAAGAAATTCTGTTTCTGGCTTCAATTTTTAAAAATCTAAAGTGAAGCAAAACTCAATTCTGAAGGCTACTTTTCCTCTCACTTTTTAAAATATTAAAAATACTAATTATTGGACATATGAAAAGATATATGCTTTTGAAAAGATTAATAGATTCAAAGCAATTTTTAAATCAGCCTTTTTCCTACTATTATAATTTTTAAGTGTTTCAGGCTTTTTAATGGAAGCTTTCAGAGCTGTATCCTGAGTCATTTAATTTCTGTTAACAGATCTGTCCTGGCTTCTCATTGGCATTTATTCCTGTGCCACCCACGTAGAACTCCAAATGTGGATCCAACGACTGCTGAGCTGTGAACACTCTATTTGTGTAATTCTGCCAATGACCACCCTTAAACCTCAGAAGAATCAAAGGAAAGCAAAGATATGCTGAAATGTTAAAACACACACACACACACACACACACACACACACACACACACACACCAATTTTGAGGACACAAACAAGAATGTGAGTTCTTCTATACTGCACCCTGTCAAATAGGGCTCCTAAGGGTCAGGACCACCAATGTACAGTTTTTAGCTGTGAAGGGCATGATCTGTGGCAAAGCTGTATATGCATCTGTACCAGCCTGTCCAGTGCTCCACACAGAAACCAAGACTAACCGCAGCTGAAAGAGGAAACCCTCATTTGGTGCAAAGAATAGGTAAATTGTGAGCCCAGGGTCAAAATACCTTCTTTTACCTTCCTCTGTCCTTAAATAGGATTTGTGTGTATGTGGGTGTGTGCGTGTGTGTGTGTGTGCGCACACGCACGCACATGCTTTGTACCTTAAATCACAATAAATAGACATCAGAGGGCTTCCCTGGTGGCGCAGTGGTTGAGAGTCCGCCTGCCGATGCAGGGGACGCCGGTTCTTGCCCCGGTCCGGGAGGATCCCACATGCCGCGGAGCGGCTGGGCCCGTGAGCCATGGCTGCTGAGCCTACACGTCAGGAGCCTGTGCTCCGCAACGGGAGAGGCCACAACAGTGAGAGGCCCGCGTACCACAAAAAAAAAAAAAAAAAAAAAGACATCAGACAGTAGGGCTCAGCAACTATAGATTGGGCAAAAGCTAAACAAAAAGAATCTATAGTAGTCATTTGAACCTTAACTACCAACTTTCTTGCCAACATCACTAACACTAAACCTTTGTTTCATTTTGATTTCAATTTGTAATTTCAGTTTTATTCAGTGTTCTAAATTAAAGTGAGGGTAACATCAGTTAATTATGTTAATTTTGGCATAATCTGGAATAAATTAGAAGATTGCTTAGTTCCCATAAATATATTGTAATCATAAATTGAGACTTTATAGACTCTGAAGGGCGCTTTGAAATTATTTCCTGTCTAAACCTCTCATTTTAGGGATAAAAAATATATATATATGGAGAACCATTGTGATTAAGTGACGTGCCCAAGGTCATACAGCTAATTAAAAGTTGAGTAAGAATTCGATTCCATGTCTCCAGCTTCCCCATCTGCTGTTAGTTTTTTCTATTACACCTCAACTTTTGATTAGTCATAGTAAGAGGTAGCAGTGAGCTGGATTAAACAAAATAGCAAATAAACTCGGTGCCCCCTTTCCTTGTTCCTGGGCTCCTTGAAAATGGGGTCTTTTAGATTTGTTTGTTTAATTATTTTTATATGCTCCACAGTAGCTAACACAGTATAGGTTTTCAGCAAAAACGTGTTGAGTTAAATAAGCACTGAATAATTGGGGGAAATCAACTGAGATATCTTTGGAGGGGCAGCAAATTAAGGTTAACATTAGCATCATAGATGGTGAAGGAAGTCTGCCAGAGAGATGGGGAATGATGGGGGAAGCTGGTCTGGAATTTACATTTTCCATTTCTATATTACAAAGAATACACTTCATGGAGGTAGCAGAGATTTAACAGGAAAATACAAATAGCAGTATTATTTATATTATGTGAATAGCCATTCCTTTTTCTCATTATCCTCCTCAAGTTGCTAATGAATCATATTCTAACATGTATAACTCTCACAATTTGTTCTTGTTTCTCAGATATAACTTAAGTCATCTCCTCGTTGTGTATAGTACAACTAGCTCTGAGCTGATGAAGATTCAAAGTAGGTTGCTAATTTAACTTGCAGCAGAAGGGGTATCATACATTATAAAGAGCATTTGAGTTGGAATTTGGAGACGTGGTTTCTAGTCCTGAACCTGTCAATAATAAGCTGTGTTACTCTAGACCAGTAATGCAAACCCACTTCTCCCATCTTCCTTCCAGCTTTAAAATCATAGGACTCAATATACTTTTTTAATGAATCATAAATATTAATCTAAGACTAGGTATGTGTTTATTGCTCTAAATAAGGTAACTACACCTCATCTGGAGAGAGCAAACTTTACCACCATCATACACAGAAGACCCAAGTCACATGTTAGGCAATGATGAGGTGATGATGAGGGGGTTAAAGAAGTATAAAACAGGGTCTCTGCCCTCCAAGGCATTAACAAGCCAGCTGGGGAGACAGACTTTCACGTAAGAAAATAAATAGATAACGTTCACATTGGTCTTGTCCACACTACCGGTCTAATTGGTGTCCAGGTAGTTTTACTGGGGCAATGTTTTTTAATAAGTACTAAATTAGGTTATATAATCTTAAATGCCATGTGCATACAGAGAGACAGAAACGTGACCTAGACTGGAACCACATACCCTGAAACTGGAAGACTGCGGCAAGATTAACTAGGCCAGGGGCCTCCCACAAAAAGACAGGGCCGTGAAAGCAGCGCAGTCACACAGGTCCAGGTGCTGGAAGGGTCCCACAATTGGGGTTTAATGCTCTGTGGTTGCTGTCTTGAAATTCTTAATAATGTTACCTTTGGATCTGGATTTTGTGAGTGAAGTCCAACGAGGCAATGGAGCAGGCGCCAGGATCTTAGCGTCTCAGCTCCAGCGTGATACCCCCCACCTCCATCTTCCCGGGACTGCTTCGCAACGGCCTTCTCCCCCTCACACGCCCACGCCCCACACACTAGGCAGTCCCACCTCCCCCTTCCCGGCCTAGGACTGCTAACGCCCTCTCCACTGACAGCAGCCCGGGCGCAGTGTGGGGACGGAAGGGATGAGTGGTGGCCATTGCTCGCCCTCGGCAGACAGCAGCATCTGCTGGGCAACCGGCCAGAGGCTGCGTCTGGGCGTGGGCGAACCTCTTCCCTACCCTCATCCAGATCCGGAGCACCTGCAGGCCCTGAGGTTTAAAGATCTCAGGGGGTCATCCATCTTGCTGTGGCCTCAATTTCCCTAGACTCCTTCCCCAGCCGAGGCACCTTGCCTGGGTTGACAGCTGCCAGAAGCAGAAGCTGGTAACTGTCAAGCCCAAGCACACACGACCTTGGGCAGCTGTGAGGGGCTGCACTCACCCCACAAGTACCCCCAGCTCCTGTCTAGAGGGGGGCCCTCTCTTCCTCCTTCCTCCTGAGTACCGCTGGTATTTGCTCTTCTGGCCCCCGAGAGCCAGGAAATATTTCCACTTCATTTTTATACTGTGCTCTGATATTTATTAAAATGGACATTGCGCAATATAAAGATAAGTGAGAATACTCATTTAATATCTAATTTTTATCTAATATCGAATTTTTTCTTTACTTAGAATGACATTAAATAGCAAATTAAAAAAAAAACCACCATGGCAAGGTCAAGAGAGAGAGGATGGCAAAAAGGAAAAAGCTTCTCATATATCTTCTTTTTTAAAAATAAATTTATTTATTTATTTTTGGCTGTGTTGGGTCTTCGTTGCTGCACACGGGCTTTCTCTAGTTGCGGCAAGCAGGGGCTACTCTTTGTTGCAGTGCACCAGCTTCTCATTGCAGAGCCTTCTCTTATTGTGGAGCATGGGCTCTAGGCGCGCAACCTTCAGTAGTTGTGGCACACAGGCTCAGTAGTTGTGGTGCACGGGCTTAGTTGCTCTGCAGCATGTGGGATCTTCGTGGACCAGGGCTCAATCCTGTGTCCCCTGCATTAGCAGGTGGATTCTTAACCACTGTGCCACCAGGGAGGTGCTTCATATACCTTTACTTTTCCACCTGCTTTCTAAACAAGGGCTCCACATTTTTCTTTTTATCTTGCAAATTATGTAGTCAGAAAGTGTTTTTATTATGTAGTGTATTACGTAGAGATTTTTTTGCCTTTATTATGTATTACAAATTACATAGCCAGAAAGTTATTTTCTCACAGAGAGGAATTCTGTCCTAAAAATGTTTACTCACTTGTAGTGATGTGTATATACTTTTGAACGGTTGAAGGATTTCCACCAACCCCTAATTTCCTGATCCTCTTTATTTTATTTTATTTTTATTTATTTATTATTGCCTCTGCCATTTCCTTGAAGACTCCTCAAGCTTCCAGAAAACTTGAGTTTTAACATCTGATGCTTGGAAACAGTTGCTCCACTCCTAGTTGCACACATCTTGTCAACCATTTTGAGGCAAAACTATTCCCTAAGTACAAACTAAATGGCAGGAAGAGAGACCCTGGAAGAATAAACAGCATCCACTGCACAATATACTGAATGTGGGCGAGCTAAAGCTAAAGGTCTTATAGACTCCACTAGGTACCACTGGCTGAGACAGCACATTAGCACTTGGAATATGGGGGAAAAGATATTTAAAGTGACAACAGTGAGTGTTTAATATATATTATAAAGGAAAGTATCATAGACACAAATCATATTTATAACAAATCAATTATAATTATAATATAAATGGCATTTAGGGATGATGAGTTTACAATTTTTTATTCTTTCTTCACTTGACTTCAAAATGTCAAATGTATCTGCTGTAATTTATTTAATATTTTCTTGTCTTTGGACATTAGTTGTTTCTGGTTTTGTGTCCCAAACTCTTCTGTATTTAGAGTTATTTCTTTAGAATAGTTTCCCAGTTATTGGGACAAAGAATATGATATTGACAAAGAATATTGATAAGTATTTTCAATTGCTTTCAAAAAACATTACAGACAGCCACTATGGAAAAGAGTATATGTTTCAGCAATTCCACTCCTGGGTATTTAACCAAAGAAAATGAAAACACTAATCTGGAAAGATATATATGCACCCTAAGTTCATTGCAGCATTATTTACAACAGCCAAGATATGGAAGCAACATAAGGTTTCATCAACAGATGAATGGATAAAGAAGATGCTTTATATATGTGTGTGTGCACGTATGTATATATATATATATATACATACGTGCACACACAGTGGAATATTACTCAACCATAAAAAAGAATGGAATCCTGCCATTTGTGACAACACAGATGGACATAGAGGGTATTACGTTAAGTGAAACAAGTCACAGAAAGATGTGCTGTATGATTTCACTTATATGTGGAATCTAAAAAACAAAACAAATGAACAGACATAACTAAACAGAAACAGTCATAGGTATGGAGAACAAACATGGTTGTCAGAGGGGAGGGATCTGGGGAGGGGAACGAAAGAGGTACAAACTTTCAGTTACAAAATAAATTAGTCCTGGGTATGAAAAAAATTACAGAAATTTCCACCCTACAAACTTACGTCTTTTTACAAAAATGAATAGACTATGATGGCAAAGATGGGCAATATTAGCTTTAGGCTTACATCCTACTAGCATAGCAGTGCCAGCAAAAAGAGCCTCTCTTTCCCAAACTGACTGTCACTGCCTGGATAGGATAACACACACACACACACACACACACACACACACACACACACACACCACTGAACCAGTCACCACGGTTAAGGGATAGAGTGGCACCTTCATCAGTGAGTCCTGGGCCATGTGCCAACCATAATGCCAGGGGATGGAGTCAACCCAGTTGAACTGGGAGCAACAAACATCACAGCCCTGAGCCGGACTAAGGAAAACTACACAGTCCCCAAGTTTAGACATCATGGCATATGGCTTAAGTGTATTTCCATGCCTTCAACTGGGGTAAATGCTCCCAGGCTAAAGGGAATTGAGGAACAAATAATCACAAAGTGATCACTTGTAAAAGGCAAAATATACTTGCAGATGATCAATTACCAAGTACTTTACTGCCCACAGACAAAAACTAACGCTCTCTTTTAGAACCAGGCATCTGCTAAAAGCAAGCACTGGACTAGATCTATTGCTCTATTGTGCACAGTATTTTATGAAAACGTCAAGTTGTATCCTTAATGCACGCCCAAACAAACTTCCTTTGACACATCAGTCATTATTATCTTTTCCTCTGAGTGAAATTTGTCAGGCATGAAATAGAACAATAAAAACCTTTGCAAAAAATAATAATGGACAAGGATCTCTTAAAAAGAGATACATTTTCAGATTATGGGGTTCAGATAGATATAACCCAAGAGAACCTGATTGAAATGAATTTTGAAATCTTGAAGTTCAACAATGCAGGGAAGTATATAATAAAAGAGTCCTCTGAAAGTGTAAATAAAAGGACCATGTTACATAAGATGACTTCTTAATCACACTCTTTTCTTTTTGGATCACAAAGAGACAATGTATCACGAAGCATCAACTCAGATTTACTTATGTTGGCCCTGAAATGTATGTTAGTATCATATTCTTCCCCTCTATTTTTCACTTCCCCTTTCATTGCTGGGGGAAAAAGTGGGAGAGGGGTACACAAAGAAGCTAAGTAACTTGTCTGAAGTCACACAGACATCACTAACAGAGCCAGAAACCAAAACCCCATTTCCTTTAGTCTAATCCACTAAATCCTTCCAACAAGCATCACAACCTCAGCAACTGGATTTTTCGGGGTGTGTGTTCCAATGGCTAGAAATCAGGCAAACTGTAAATGCCACCAGCAAGTGCTAAATACGAACTTGTGAGCACCCAGAGCTGAACCCAAATCCCTACTCTAAACATTCCATAGTCAACCCATTTTTCACATATTTCCCTGAGTTCTCCTGGATATTATTACAGCTCTGTAAAGAAAGTTGGTTGGAAAACTTGGCATCAACTGTGCAAATAAAATGAAATGAATAAGTTTTTCTTTAAAGAGAGTTTGTTTCTTCAAAACATCAGCTCAGACGCTGTGGAAGCAGCCGTATTTAATTAAACAAATGCTAAGAAACCTCATGTTTTCAGCAGAGCAGACATGGTTTTTGCCATCTGTCTTTTTGCAGTTGTAGAGTCTCCACATAGTAGATGTGGTAAAAAGCAATCATGATGGGTTTCTTCCCTAACAAACATTTTTCATGAAAATTGTCATCATCTTAACTAACTGTCAGAACGAACAAAATATGACAAAACAGATATAAAAGGAGTAGAATTTCCAAGCAGGTTTTTGAAAAGGTCCTGATTTCTGTGATATGCTGTCCGTTTCCTCATTGAAAATGTATATACTGTTGTCTTCCATTCCAAAATGAACAACACACAAAAAAATGGGGGCTTTTAGACAGATAGATGAACACGTCTTGATTTTGAAGGTAGCAAGGTAACTGGAAGTGCCTTGAAAACCTATAGTTAAGAAAAACGAAGAAAAATGAGATACCACATGTGCTATAACACAATATAAAACAAGTTGACAATATAAAAGAAGGTGACAGGATTCCATTTTCATCTTGTATAAAGCTCTAAATACGTGCAGGTCTTCTTTTTGTATTTGCAGAGTTGTAGTAATAATAATGTTACTCATACTCAGAGGGACATTTTACAGTACCAGGTAAGATGATTTTAAAAGCAAATACTTCATAGTATTATCACAGTCATTTCAGATTCTCACTTCTAAAATTATTTACAATGTAGAATCCTATAAATCCCACTTCCAATATATCTCTTGAATCTACATATTTGTCTTCATCTCCATCATCATAACCCTAATTTAAAATGACTTGGGGACTTCCCTGGTGGCACAGTGGTTAAGAATCCTCCTGCTAATGCAGGGAACACGGGTTCGAGCCCTGGTCCAGGAAGATCCCACATGCTGCAGAGCAACTAAGCCCGTGCATCACAACTACTGAGCCTGCGCTCTAGAGCCCGTGAGCCACAACGACTGAGGCGGCATGCCACAGCTACTGAAGCCCACGCGCCTAGAGCCCGTGATCCACAACAAGAGAAGCCACCGCAATGAGAAGCTCGCACAATGCAATGAAGAGAAGCCCCCGCTCGCCACAACTAGAGAAAGCTCGCACACAGCAACGAAGACCCAACGCAGGTAAAAATAAATAAATAAATTTATTATTTTTTTTAAATGACGATCTCATATCAAGACTGCTTCAACACTCTCCCAACTCATATTTCTGCCTCCTTTCTTGCTAAGGGCTGACTCCAAGTCCTGAAAAGATTATGGTTCTGTCTCCCAACCCCATGTAATTTGACTAAAATTGTGATTTATCTTTGAGAAGACTTTAGCATGTGACTCTGGAAAACTGTTTATTTTTCTGGTTTTCAAGGTAGGCATGTAACTTGCATTTATATAAGAATAACGTTTGATACAGAAGTATCTCTGTGTTTGAGTGTCTGCATTCTGGACCACATTAATTAGAATCTAGAAGTAAGTACTAATGGGTAAAAAAAAAAGCCATGACAATCATAGTTTCATAGGCATGAATCTTAATCAAAATTTCAAGCTCAAGAATCACTGTGCATAGTACAACGGAAATGCTACTTATGTGGCACTTTATATTTTTGCAAGTGAAGATGCTTTTGAGAAGCGCACATCTGTTGTTTTTGCCCACTCAGCATCTACTAACTGTTCCTCTTTGGGAGACCAAGTCTCATTCATTGGCTATGCCCTTGAGAGGACTGAAATCAAGGAAATGAGCATGTGATCAAGACTAGGCCAATCTGAGGCTCTCTTCCTAGAATCTGAATCTTGAGCAAGTAACAAGAACTAAGATAAATTCAAGTTCATTCATTCCGATGGCAGTGACCTTAAGAACTGTCCGCTGATTCCTGTTACCTCTACTCCTGGAGCTATTCTAATTCCCATCCTCTTAGAGACCAGGCACTTTGAGTTCTGGCAACAATATCCTTCTACTAATTTCCTTTTTTGTTTAAATTAGCCAGAGTTGGTTTTCGTTACTTGCAACCAAAGAACTGTACTTAGGACAGATGTCACACCTTTTTAATTTAAATACTAAATTAATTTACCTAAATAATGCCTAAATAGTACTGTAAACTTAGTTTCACAACAAAGAAAATTATAAAAATAATATAATTAGGAGAAAATCTGTAACACGTGGTTCTGGTCACCCTTTTCTTCAGTATCTTTTTAAATAGAAGATGGTGCTAAGAATATTAAAAGTTTTTTTCACTAAACACACACACACAACATACACACAGGCCCTTTGAGTAGCCATTGAACTTGCTATTAGTACAGAGTGAGGCAGCTCAAATAAACATTTCTCACTTACGTTAAGAGCATCTACAACTGAGGATTCTTGGCTACTCCCCAGTAGTTCCAGTGTGCTAAGATTTCTTTTTACAATTATTCCCATATCTGAGGGGCACCAGAGGACCTTCAGATGAAGAGGAGCAGGAGAGACTGGGGTTAATAAAGCAGTGGCCATGTCCAGCTCAGCTGCTACCCAATCAACACTCCTTTCATGATTTTCTTAGTGACAAAATTCCTCTAGCTTCACTGGAGATTTTCAAGTAAGTACTTTATTTTCCAGCTTATTCATTTTTAAAAAAATTTTTATTGGAGTATAGTTGCTTTACAATGGTGTGTAAATGTCTGCTGTACAGCAAAGTGAATCAGTTATATGTATACATATATCCCCTCTTTTTTAGATTTCCTTCTCATTTAGGTCACCACAGAGCACTGGGTAGAATTCCCTGTGCTATACAGTAGGCTCTCATTACTTATCAGTTTTATACATAGTGGTATATATATGTTAATTCCAGTTTATTTGTAATATCAAAGTTTAACCATAAAATAATGAGACTTTGAAAAGTAAACTGCAAATGCATACATCCAAAAGAATATTATTTAAAGTAGACACCTTAAGGTTCCATACATTTTGTGAACAGGGCAAAGAACCATTTTTGTAAAGTCTCTGTTAGAGTTAGGTAGTCTCACTATCTTTTTGACCATCAAAACATCTAGTGCTATTTTTTCTGTCTGAAAATCAATTTTATCCCCAAAGAACAAAAATACAGTCATTCAAAGGAGGCAAGAATATTCAGGAGAAAAGATAGTCTCTTCAGCAAGTGGTGTTGGGAAAGCTAGACAGCTGCATGCAAATCAATGAATATAGAACATTTCCTCACACCATACACAAAAATAAACTCAAAACGGCCTAAAGACTTATACATAAGATATGACTCCATAAAATGTCATGACATGATTTTATGACTCCATAAAATGACATGATTCCATGACTCCTAGTAGAGAACATAAGCAAAATGTTCTCTGACATAAATTGTACCAATGTTTTCTTAGGTCAGTCTCCCAAGGCAATAGAAATAAAAGCAAAAATAAACAAATGGGACCAAATCAAACTTTTAAGCTTTTGCACAGCAAAGGGAGCCATAAACAAAACAAAAATACAACCTACAGAATGGAAGGAAATATTTACAAACAATGCGATAGACAAGGGCTTAATTTCCAATATATATTATTGCTCATATGATTCAATATCAAAAAAACAAACTAATCAAAAAATGGGAAGAGATGTAAATAGACATTTCTCCAAAGAAGACATACAGATGGCCAATAGGCACATGAAAAGATGCTCATCATCACTAATTATTAGAGAAATGCAAATCAAAACTATAATGAGGTATCACCTCATACCAGTCAGAATGGCCATCATTAAGAAATCTACAAATAACAAATGATGCAGAGGGTGTGGAGAAAAGGGAACCCTCCTACACTGTTGGTGGGAATGTAAGTTGGTGCAGCCACTATGGAAAACACTATGGAGGTTCCTCATAAAAACTAAAAGTAGAGTTGTCATGTGATCCAGTGATCCCACTCTTGGGTATATATCTGGACAAAACTGTAATTCAAAAAGATACATGCACTCCAAGTTTCATAGCAGCACTATTTACAATAGCCAAGACATGGAAACAACCTAATTGTCCATCACCAGATGAATGGATAAAGAAGATGTGGCATATATACACAATGAAATACTACTCAGCCATAAAAAAGAATGAAACAATGCTGTTTGCAGCAACATGGATGGACCTGGAGATTATCATACTAAGTGAAGTAAGTAAGAAAGAGAAAGATGAATACCATATGATATCACTTGTATGTGGAATCTAAAATATGATACAAATGAACTTATTTACAAAACGGAAAGATACTCACAAACAAACTTATGGTTACCAAATGGGAAAGGGGGTGGCAGAGGGATAAATTAGGAGTTTGGGGATTAGCAAATACAAACTACTATATATAAAACAGATAAACAACAAGTTCCAACTGTATAACACAGAGAACTATATTCAATATCCTGTAATAAACCACAATGCAAAAGAATATAAAAAATTATATGTGTGTATAACTGAATCACTTTTCTGTACACCAGAAAATAATACAACATTGAAAAACAGCTACACTCAATAAAAATTTTTTAAAAGAAAATATGGTTATTTTCCAAAGAATACTCCAAGTTTCAGACAGTGTGCATATAAGATCCCATTTTAAGGAACTAGAGAAAGAAGAACAAACAAAACCCAAAGTTAGGAGAAGGAAAGAAATCATAAAGATCAGAGCAGAAATAAATGAAATAGAAACAAAGAAAATAATAACAAAGATCAATAAAACTAAAAGCTGCTTCTTTGAGAAGATAAACAAAACTGATAAACCTTTAGCCAGACTCATCAAGAAAAGGAGGGAGAGGACTCAAATCAATAAAATTAGAAATGAAAAAGGAGAAGTTACAATGGCCACCACAGAAATACAAAGCATCCTAAAAGATGACTATAAGCAACTCTATGCCAATAAAATGGACAACCTGGAAGAAATGGACAAATTCTTAGAAAACTATAACCTTCCAAGACTGAACCAGGAAGAAATAGAAAATATGAACAGACTAATCACATGTAATGTAATTGAAACTGTGATTAAAAATCTCATTTCCTCTAAGATCAGGAACAAGAAAAGGATGTCCATTCTCACCACTATTATTCAACATTACTTTGGAAGTCCTAACCATGGAAATCAGAGAAGAAAAAGAAATAAAAGGAATACAAATTGGAAAAGAAGAAGTAAGACTGTCACTGTTAGTGGATGACATGATACTATACATAGAGAATCCTAAAGATGCCACCAGAAAACTACTGGAGCTAATCAATGAATTTGGTGAAGTTGCAGGATACAAAATAAATGCTCAGAAATCTCTTACATTCTTATATACTAACAATGAAAGATCAGAAAGAGAAATTAAGGAAACAATCTCATTCACCATTGCAACAAAAAGAATAAAAATACCTAAGAATAAACCTACCTAAGGAGGTAAAAGACCTGTACTCAGAAAACTATAAGACACTGATGAAAGAAATCAAAAATGATACAAACAGATGGAAAGAGATACCATGTTCTTGGATTGGAAGAATCAATATTGTGAAAATGACTATACTATCCAAAGCAATCTACAGATTCAATGCAATCCCTATCAAACTACCAACGGCAATTTTTATAGACCTAGAACAAAAAATCTTAAAATTTGTATGGAGACACAAAAGACCCCCAAGTAACCAGAGCAATCTTGAGGGAAAAAAACGGAGTTGGAGGAATCAGGCTCCCTGACTTCAGACTATACTACAAAGCTACAGTAATCAAGACAATATGGTACTGGCACAAATACAGAAATACAAATCAATGGAACAGGACAGAAAGCCCAGAGATAAACCCACACACATATGGTCACCTTATCTTTGATAAAGGAGGCAAGAATATACAATGGAGAAAAGACAGCCTCTTCAATAAGTGGTGCTGGGAAAACTGGACAGCTACATGTAAAAGAATGAAATTAGAACACTCCCTAACACCATGCACAAAAATAAACTCAAAATGGATTAAAGACCTAAATGTTAGACCGGACACTATAAAATTCTTAGAGGAAAACATAGGAAGAACACTCTTTGACATAAATCACAGCAAGATCTTTTTTGACCCACCTCCTAGAGTAATGGAAATAAAAAAAAAATAAACAAATGGGACCTAATGAAACTTAAAAGCTTTTGCACAGCAAAGGAAACCATAAACAAGATGAAAAGACAACCCTCAGAATGGTAGAAAATATTTGCAAACAAAGCAACTGACAAAGGATTAATCTCCAAACTATACAAGCAGCTCATGCAGCTCAATATCAAAAAAACAAACAACCAAATCCAAAAATGGGCAGAAGACGTAAATAGACATTTCTCCAAAGAAGACACACAGATAGCCAAGAAGCACATGAAAAGCTGATCAACAACACTAATTATTAGAGAAATGCAAATCAAAACTAACGAGGTATCACCTCACATCCGTTAGAATAGGCATCACCAGAAAATCTACAAACAGCAAATTCTGGAGAGGGTGCAGAGAAAAGGGAACCCTCTTGCATTGTTGGTGGGAATATAATTTGGTACAGCCACTATGGAGAGCAGTATGGAGGTTCCTTAAAAAACTAAAAATAGAACTACCATATGACCTAGCAATCCCACTACTGGGCATATACCCAGATGAAACCATAATTCAAAAAGACACATGCACCCCAATGTTCATTGCAGCACTCTTTATAATAGCCAGGACATGTAAGCAACCTAAATGCCCATCGACAGACAAATGGGTAAAGAAGATATGGTGCATATATATAATGCAATATTACTCAGCCACAAAAAGGAACGAAATTGGTTCATTTGTAGAGACGTGGATGTATCTAGAGACTGTCATACAGAGTGAAGTATGTCAGAAAGAGAAAAACAAATATTGTATATTAACGCATATATGTGGTCTCTAGAAAAATGGTAGAGATGAACCAGTTTGTAAGGCAGGAATACAGACACAGATGTAGAGAACAAACGTGTGGACACCAAGGGGGGAAAGCTGGGTGGGGGGTGGGGGTGTGATGAACTGGGAGATTGGGACTGACATATATATACTAATATGTATAAAATAGATAACTAATAAGAACCTGTGCTTTAAAAAAAATAAATAAAATTAAATTTTTAAAAAAGATCCCATTTGTTAAAACATTTATGAATATGTTCAAGACATATTTCTTCCCCCATTTTAATGTGGAAGTGTTTTTTCAATCCCCCAAACTTATTATTAAAATAACGGTTCATCATGGCATCTGAGAAATGAAAAATATAGATAATCCAAATATCCCCAAGTCATATAAAGAACAAACTAATGGTTACCAGCGGGGAGACGGAAGTGGGAAGGCTAAATATAGAGGTAGGGGATTAAGATGTACAAACTATTATGTATAAAATAAGCTACAAGGATATATAATACAACACAGGGAATATAGCCATTTTATAATAACTATAAATAGAGAATAAACTTCAAAAGTTGTGAATCACTATATTATGCACCTATAACATATAATATTACACATCAACTATACTTCAATTAGAAAAATTTTTTAAGTTAATCCTGATTTGAAAAAACAAAAAATCCCCAAGGCTTCCATCCTACTTTAATATCCCTTTCTAGTAATATCCAAATCGAGTGGCTTAAATTTTTACCCAATTTCTACAGTATCTAGCACACATCCCAAAGTGTCTTGGTATTCCTTTACAGCAGTTATCATCACCATCTCTGGGCCCAGGTATCTACTCTGCTAACTTTTTTTTTTCTCTTTTTTAAAATTTATTTTTGGCTGTGTTGGGTCTTCATTGCTGTGCACGGGCTTCCTCTAGTTGCAGCGAGCAGGGGCTACCCTTTGTTGTGCGCGGGCTTCTCATTGCAGTGGTGTCTCTTTGTTGCAGAGCATGGGCTCTTGGCATGTGGGCTTCTGTAGTTGTGGCACGTAGGCTTCAGTAGTTGTGGCTCGCGGGCTCTAGAGTGCAGGCTCAGTAGTTGTGGCACATGGGCTTAGTTGCTCCAAGGCATGTGGGATCTTCCTGGACCAGGGCTCGAACTCGTGTCCCCTGCATTGGCAGGTGGATTCTTAACCACTGTGCTACCAAGGAAGCCCTGCTCTGGCTAACTTTTTGATCTATATTCATCATCTTGCTCGCCCTCCTTTTCTGCTCATCTTCAAGCACTTCTGCGCCGTTAGCCATCTTCATTTCTCAAACATCATTAACACAAAGTTTCACAGATATTCCCACTTTTACTAAATTTGAGGGAAATGGAGACATATTTCAAATCAAATAGTAAATAACATTAAATAGAATTTTCTAAATCTTATTTATTCTTACCCATCCCAGTCCTAAGGAATTTCTCAATGTCAGTTTTTCTCCCTGGACTCCACTTTCCACCATACTTGGTGGGTTCTATTTCTCCTTGATGCATACATCTTTTTCCAATTTCCTCCTCTTTCAGGCGTAAGAGGTCACCTTCGACCCACTCTCCCCAGCTGCTAGAGGAAACTCAATAATTCTAACATTTTCTATGCAGAATAATATCTTAACCTCCACTCCAGAACAGGTACACAAAATATTTCATACCAAAAAACAAAGCCATTGATTTACTTCAAAACAACTGTAGCATGGTGGGGGGAGTGATGTACATGGATGAAACAGATCAGACATATGTTGATTATCGTTGAAACTAGATGATGAATTCATAATACTAACAGCTCTACACTTATATATATATAATATAATCATAAAAAGTTTTCTAATAAGGTAACACTTGTGGGGTAAATATAAATATGAGTTGTTTTGTTTTGTTTTTTTTCTGTAGAGGTAGATATCTCTTTTTTGGAAGTCTATACGTATCTATGGGGCAACTCCTACAAATGGCTGGAAGTTGTGTAGAAGCCCAATCCCACTCTTTAAAAGACCTGCTATGGTGGTTTTATAAAATACATAAATTTACAGTGTATGTGAACTGCGAATTCTCTCTCTCCTTTCTGAAGTTTTGCACATGCTAGTCCCTTTACCTAGAGGACTGGCCTCGTCACCTTCCCCTCACATTTACCTCCTAAGTTTTATTTGCTTTTCCAATCTCACCTCCTTTGGAAGGCAGTTTTCCCTGGGCTAACTTGGGTTCTACTGTTATGTGCTCCCACAGCACTCCTAACCTCCCCTTCCCAACACCCACCACACATTGTATGTGTGTGTTTATGTCTAGATTGTAGGCTCCACGAGGGCAGGGACAAAATATGTCTTGTCCTTGGGTATAGCCAGGGTGTTTAGCATGGTGCCCAGGATATAGGAGTTACTCAATAAATGTTCGTTGAATAAACAATTGGGTGATTGATTCAATGAAACTGGGTAAAAAGCATTATCCCAGTTTCTGGTCAAACAGCAGATATAATATATGAGTTGAAAGAAGGAAAGGATAGAGAAAAGCAGATTTAGAATCAGGGTTATACGAAAGGAAATGTATGTAGATATAAGTGGAATAAAATGAATATATAGCACTGAAGCTAGATAACATTGACTTCCTCAGTGAAGTAATAGGTTAAGAAAACAGTGGGTAAATGGCAAGCAATAAAAACAAATCACATACAAACAAATGTTGATTATTTTCAGATCTATTAAATTTTCTTTCAATCTATTGTCATTGCTTTCACGCCTGACTTATCTGTGCTTAAATGTCTAGCAGTCCTACCGTCACCTAATATTATTATTATATTTAACCCAGGAACAAAGCACATTGACAGTATATTATTTTAAGATAAACCTATTTTTCTGTGAAAGAATGAGCCAAGATGGTACAGGAATGGGTAATTAAATATCTTTTTCTTTTGTGATCTATGTCTCTGTGCATCTTTGTGTGTATCTAATATGCGTTTTTATGACTTTGGGTGAAAATAACCCCCTCATTGGGCTGGTGTGGTAGACGTTATTTAAACATTAAAAGTAACATAAAAATTCCCTGCTTGTTTTTTTCCTTAGAATTACTGAATTGTCAGGGTTTTCTCTGGTAATTTTCTAATATTCCCCCAACCATCACAGCAGGACTGATATCTTTATCCTTAACTCAGAAAAAGCATTAGGCCTAGCCTTGAAATGAAGGTTTTCATAATATTTAATCCTTTTTTTTTCTTCCTTTGCTGTAGCTTAAGTCCCATTACTCCTGGTCCCGTCCTTGTTGACTAATGAGGATAATTGGTCCCTTTCGTCCTGAAAACATCCTTTTATGTATTTTGGAGAGTTATTATAGCCCTTTTCAGGCCTCTCTTCTCTAGGCAGAACCAGCTTGATTCTCTTCACCTTTCCTCACAGGGCTGATTTTCCAAACTTTTGATCATTTTTGTTCTTCCTCTCTGAACCCTCTCCAATTTGTCTATCTCTTTTAAAATGTGGTACGCAGCAGAGAATTTAATCCTTCCGTTGAATCTTAACCAATATGTTATTAACCTGGTCAATGCTTACAGCATGTGTAACAGAATCTCAAATATTACGTATCCAAATTCTGGTATGGAAGTTCCTTTTATTTAAAAAATAATAGAAATTAGGGATTTTAATTTGACGTTCAAGTGTTCTTCAGGTAGGCCACATGATAGTGTACGACAGTATTTGAAAAGCAGTGAGATGTCAAACAACAGCGAACAGAACTTGAGTTGGAGATAGAGGATAACATTTTGGAGCGGATGATCTTCCTTAAGGAAAATAAATAGAGCTCTCCAAATACTGAGAAAGATTTCCACACTATTCTATGTCATTCCACTCTGTCTGTGTAGGATCACATGTTTGTAAGAGAATTTATTTCATGCTTACGTTTCCTTGAGAATCTCCTGAGAATAAACTTTCACAACTCAAGTTGATCTAAGCCTTATTTTACTGACTCGTGTAACAGCTTAGCATCAAAACCTATAGTCCTTCATCTGGTTGGACAAAAGGAAATAGAATTTTTCCACTGAAACATGAGGAAAGTTTAAGGAATGGTTTAGAAGAAGATATGTTTTCCTTATTTTACACCATTGAAAAACTGAGATTGTACCAAAACATCTGCCTAAGTTCTTCCGCTTGTACCATTCCTGCAAATAAAGTAATTCGGCACCCCCTATCCCCCAATTCAACAAAAAAAAACCTAAGGAAAATACAAAAATACATATAAGACATCAACCATTGCTTTTGTAGGATTTGAACTCCAGCAAATAAAACAAAATAAAGAAGTATGAAATACTATAAAAGCAGTTTAATGCTAAACAGTGTGGTACTAAGTATAAATAAAATAGGAATTCAGAGAACAGAGAGATCAGTGTAGATTTAAAGAATAAAGAAGATATGGCTTCATAGAAGAGATGAGCTTACACTGAGCCTTGAGAGAAGAACAAAGGCAGGAAAGAAGAAATTAATATGATGGGTCCAGAGGACAGTAAGGAAACTGATTTGACTGAAATAGAGAAAACAGTTGAGGAACTGTGAGAAATAGGTAAAGTGGATTATTCTTATGGGTAGTTAAAAGCTAGGCAGGCATGTATGAGTTCAGTGTGGTGGGCAACTGAAGGACTGAGGAGAGTTACTATGCAGGACGATTCATCTGGTGGCAGCCTTCTGTGTGGACAGGATGAAGTGGGCAGGCGCAGTGCTGAAGCAAATGCAGCACCTGTGAGCATTCAATCCATCACCATGTGCTTTGGGCTGTCAAACTTGTCCTTTTAAATACTTGAGCCCAATTATTCTCCCTTTACTATACAGCTAGGTGACTTTCATTACAAGTCGAAGAAATAGTTAAACATTTCAGTCTTAATCCATCAACACATGTATTTGAAGCACGCGTTGGAGACCCAGAAAGACCATTTAAGTGTGGATATTAATAGAGAGATTCAACTTGAAATGCTTAACTCTGATAACATTGTTTTTTCGGTTGGGGGAGTCAAGGAAAGAGAAAGAAGAGAGGGGTGGGGGAGGGAAGGGAGAGAGGTGACCACTAGATGTCACTGTTGCTAGCCTACCTCAAGGTTAGAAGTACAGTGCATTTGAAATAGCTTTCAACACAAGAGAAAAATTTTAAATCCATAATACTTGCAGCCAAAATGCTCCATAACCCAGATCTCCCCCACATCCAATCTCTGCCCAGGAGGCAAATTCAGGCTACCTGTCTGAGGGTATAATTTCTAAAATAGGCTGGCTGCAATTGTTGCATTCTTATTTTTAATTCAGCTTTCTTCCTTAGCACTGAGCATACTGCAGTGCTGTGTTTAGGACTGGGATGTCGTTTCTTAAGCAGTATACGCAGCCATACTGACTTAGTGGATTAGTTCTTTTTCAAGTGATTTTCTTAAATTTTTAATCATTTAATATCTGACTTTGAGCGTTCCATTTAGTTACATGTGTCACAGGTCTATTGCTACATCAGAATCCCTAAATTCTGTTTCACTGTTTCATAATGTGACTTTTAATACAGTGGGCAATTTGGAAGCTCAAAGCACACCCTCTCATGTGTTTACACAGTACTCATTACTGAGCCATTAAAGGTATTTTGGATATTTTAGTTATTCGAGATGTTTAGGCTATAGCTTATGTTCTGAACATAGCATCTTATAACAACATTTTGTGTGCCTAATAAAGGCTCAGGTAGCATTGTATGTCTTTTTTGTAAATAGATACTACATAAAATACCTTATGAAATATTTAATGACCATCCCCTATGGTAACCAAATTGTATTTAACCCAGATTCTTGGAGTTTTTTCCTACTCCTCCAAGATACTATTTAAATTAAGGTGGCGGGAAGCCAACCACACATGAAAGTGGAAGCAAGGGAGTCACAAGCCTGCCACCTTAAGCCTCTGGGTTCTTCTGCAGCTGCTGTTTTTTTCAGGGTAACAGAATCATGTGATTCCAGCTCCTGTTCCGCCTCTGTAATTTCATAAAGGAGCTAAAGATGCGGACATCACAAAATATCATTTCATTGAATTAAGGGATTATAGATGCATAACTGTTCTTCAAATTCATGAGAGTGGGTATAGATTTTTAAATCAGAAAGTTTTGTTTTGTTTTTTAATTTCTGATGTGTCCAAACCTCATTCTTTTTCAGGAATTTTGGGAGGCATATGCGGCCAGGTGCTCCATACACCTTGTAGGACAAATTACCTTATTTTTTCCAGTCATCTGCATCTCTGGGGAACTACTTGGTCACTTCCTCAGCTGGATTTCTAAGGGCACAAAATCTGAGAGATTCATCTCACACCGTGTTCCAATTCATCTCACACTGTGATTTCAGCACACCAGACATTCCAGTTTCAGGGCAATGCAGAGAATTCAGGAGATTCTGAGGGCAAAGGCCTTCTGTGTCCCAGACATGATGTGCTGGTCCAGCAGTGCAAGTAGCCAGCTTTCTGAGGGCATGGCAATATACAAGAGGAAGATGTTCTTTCTATTCCCTTCATCCTCTCCAAAGAAAACTTTCTTTTCCTTCCATCTAATCTAGCTCACCACAAGGGACAGAGTCAGGGTGACAAATTCCTTGAGCAGCTAGAAAGCTTAAGCAATCTGAAAAAACTGATATTGTGGAATCTATATTTTCTAAGGTAAAATGTTTAGCCACAAAGAAAGTTCACATATTTTCCATTTGGAATCATGTTATTAACTCTTTGGGGAGTTTGTTAATTCATTGTATGCTACTTCAGAGCAACTAAAAGAAACTACTAGTATTCCTCTATTCTATCAGAAGCCATGCAAATTTTCCCTAATTTATATGATGCAATAATATTTGTAATGTAAATGGTTATTTCCATTTGAGGTTAAAATGTGGTAACAATAGAAAATCAGACAGTTGCTGGAAATCCTGGGTTTAAGCTTAAAGAAACAGAGAAACTTTTTGATCACTAGTAACTAGAAAAAAATAACTTTGTGTTTCGTTATATTAAAACGTGTTTGCAAATTAACAATTTGTTATTGGTAGTAAAGTTGGTGGGATGCTTTAATCTGAACTAAAATTTAATAGTTCAGATGGAAAGCTCAGATTATAGGGGGAAAAAATTCAGTTAAAACCCTGGGCAAAACGTCCCAGGAGATGTGTGTTCTGCATGATGACTTGTCTAGAGTTCTCTTTGGAAATGCTCTCCGTCCGGATGCTCCCACACTCCAACGTGGGACCTGTGCCAGTTGCACACCACATCCGAGCAAAGAGAAGGCATGTGAAATCAAGAGTTTGGTTTGGCTTTCCCAAGCCCAAACCCTGCACAGTCAATAAAAGGGAAGAAGGAGCTTGTGGCTGTGCAAGGCTCATCTCATAAACTGGTTCAAAGCATGTAAATATATTTTAAGTATATTAACTTCTACATTTACATCTGTTTATCCTTTCAGGTGTTACTGTTTGAGGTTGTGTGGTTGGTTGCCTCCCTAAAGACACCCAGACAAGGGTGCTCAGGCGTCAGCAGCCTGAGCACTGGCCAGGGCCGTGGGACCTAAAGGAAGGCGCTCCTTGCTCTAACGCCAACAAGGCCTTCCAGGTGCTAGCAGCAGCCTTTCATCCTGTGCTCCATCCTTTCTCTCTAACGCCACCCCCCACCCCCATGCACCTTAGGAGAAGAGGCAACATTGTATATTCCCGTGTGTCAACTACAGTAGCTTATTCCCCCCACCCCTCCCATAAGTGAATAACTGAACAACTATGAGATTTCGAGAAATCAGTACACTTTAGAAAGTATATTTTCAGGCTCTGTCCTCACCTGTGAATGTAGGCAACTAGAACCAAGGCAATAACCACAGAGGAAAGAAAGAGCTGGGCTTTTTAGGCAGTCCGCAGCTGGAGTAGAAGAACTACTCCATGATGCTGTACTTGGAGGAGTCTGAAGTGCCTGAATAACCACCCAAACATCTCCACCACACCCTTCTTGTCGAACATTAAAAGTTCATCTCCTCTTTTGACTAAGACACACTTTCTCAGTGGGAGCGATATCTCCCCCAAACGGAAGAAAATTGGTCCTTGAAGGGAGAAAAAAATCTTGCTCTTTTTATGTATGGGTATACAGATATTCCATAAAGAAATATACTGTTAATCTGTGGCATTAAAACTTCACGGTAAAGGAGATCAGAAAAAGATGCCTGTAAACGTTCCTGCAGGGAGGACTGTGCAATAATGAAAAATGTTGAGAAACACTGGATTCAGGCATTTTTCTCAGAAAAGCTCTGTCAAGATTATGTGAGCAGGAACAACACAGAATCAAATGACTGACCAACAATTATTGAGCAACATTATACGTGGCCCACTTTATCAGTTATTATAAGAGAACAAAAGAGATACAAAATTTGATTCCTTTTTTAAAAGTACGTATAGATGACTTGGGTAGTGAGGCTCTAGCACAGGATAAATAGATGCTGATGTGGATATCAACATCTGAAAATACAAAGAACTATTTAAAAGATTTTAATAACGTGAAACAGTTTATGAAAAGGGCTAACTAATTACACAAACAATAAGGTCAAGGGTAGCTCAAAGGACAGAGAGATTAGGGTGGTGATTAGGGAGGGTTTCATACAGCAAATGGGATATGAACTGGACCCTAAGAGATGAGGGGGGTTGACTCAGTGGAGAAGAGATGGGAAAGTATCCAAACAAGAAAGCGGCTCTGGGCTGAGGCCTTGCATCAGAACACAGAGTAAGACTCTCAAGCCCAGAAGGAAAACAAAGTCTCAAGGGATCTAGGAGAGAGTTGAGAGGCCTGAGCCAAGTCTTGGCCAGTTCGAAGGTCTCATTGGGACAGTCTTCATTTTTTTTCCATTAAAAACCTTTTTTATGATAGCAATCTTAGTGCATGTGATGTGGTACCTCACTGTGTGTTTCTTTTAATTTTATATTTTTTTACTTAGTAAAATAAACATAACATAAAACGTATCATTTTAACTCTTTCTAAATGTACAGTTCAGTGGCATTAAGTACACTCACACTGTTGTGCAACCATCACAAATATCCACCTCCAGAACTTTTTCACCATCCCATACCCAAACTCTACTCCCATTAAATAATAACTTCCCATGGCCTTCTTCTCCCTACCCCTGCCAATCACTGTTCTACATTTTGTCTCTGTGTATTTGACTTTCCTAGGTACCTCGTATAAGTACCCTTTTGTGTCTGGCTTATTTCATTCAGAATAACATCTTCAAGTTTCACGCATGTTGCAGCATGTGTCAGTATTTCATTCTTTTTTAAGGCTGAATAATGCTCCATTGTATCCAGCCCTTTCTTCTTGTTCCAATTTCCTTGATAATTTAGCTCAGAGACTAGAAGTTCAGGTATCCTTTCAAAGGTCTTAGGGTACAATGCTATAGCCATGGCAGGCCATATTACTCCAGGTGGAGCTGTAGTCACTGAAAAGACCCTCTAATCAAGGGTACATATAAACTCTGTCAGGAAAACTTCTCTTCAGAGACAGGACTGGGGGAGGGTGGTACAAAGCAGAGCACACAGAACATGCCAGACCAGCAAGCTGCATCCCTGGCCCCAACTGGGGAAGCTCTTCTGGGAGCTACCACAGTGACTGAGGAGGGCCAAGAAGTACTGAAGGTCACAGCAAGAGGAGGAAACAGTATCCTTGGAAATAAAATCAGGGAGTGACTTGGTGTCAAATATCAGTTATTTTGATTCCCAGGACTCAAAGGAAAAGAAAGACATGCAGAAGGCTTGATCTGGCTTAGATTTGCAAGATGTGTTAGAGAGGGAAAGCACTAAAAGGTAAGAAGATATGGTGGTTATTGTGACACAGTGACAGGAAAAAAAAGACGCAGTGGGTAGTAGTACCTCTATAGGTGTATCTGTTAGCTACTGCTGCATAACAAGCCACCCCAAAATTTAGTGGCTTAAAATAATTGTGTATTATTTCTTGTGACTCTATGAGTTGTCTGGAGGATTCTGCTCAGCTGGGCCAAGCCTGGCTGATCTCAGCTGGACTCACTCATGAATCATCCAGAGGTTGGCTGATCTAAGATGACATCTTCTGAGCTGACTTGAGTCTTCATGTGGTTTTCTTCTCCAGCAAGCTAGCCAGGGTTTATTTTCATGGTGATAGTAGAGGTCTGAGAGAGCAAGGAAAAGCAATGAAAGGCCTCTTGAGGCCTATGCTTGAAACTGGCATGTCATAATTTCTACCATGTTTTGGACAAAGTCACAAATCCAGCCCAGATTCAAATAGTAGATTCCACTTCTTGATGGGAGGAGCTGCAACTTCATGTTACAAAGAGAGTAGAGCAGAGAGGAATGGAAAATTTGAGCCATTTTCGCAAGCAATCTTTCCACAGAAGGAGAAATGAACCAGGGCTTCAAATATACAACATATATGAAAGAAAAAAATGTGTTTCTTCATTTCCTATGACCAAACTTATCTTTCTCATGAGACCCCACTGCCCTAAGTATGACTCTGGGGTCAAGAAAACTTCAAGTGTCTTAGTCTCCCTGTTGTAAAGTCACTTTAAAATAATTCAATCTCTTTTTGAAAGCTGCTTCTTTAGAGTCTCTCTCTCCCTGTTCCTCACCAAGATGGCATCCCATTGTTAGTAAGGCTCATGTGACATCATGGCAATGGGGCAGAAAAGACTTGGAGTCAAGATGTGGAAACAACATAAATGTCCATGGATGAATAAATGGATAAAGAAAATGTGGTATATATACCACAGAATCTTACTCAACCATTTAAAAAAGTTTTCTTCTTTCTCTCAATTTAAACTCTTCTATGTCATATCTCTCTTTTACCCTAGGGCAGAATTTCATAGCCTACCCATCACAGGTAGAAGCTAAATCTTCCTGAGACTATGGAGAAAACTCTAAGGTACACATTGGCCAGACATGGGTATGAGATCTGTGGCTCATCTAGGAATTAGAGATTGCCAAGGATAAAATACATCAGTTTAACATCCTCCCCATCCCAAATATCATCCCTGTTACAGAAAGAAAAGAGAAGGGGTCATCAAGGTTGATTGCAAAGTTTTCCACCTTTGTGACTGGGAGAATTTTGGACTCCTTGAAGAAAGAGGAAAATCAGAAGCATGATGATAAGGTCCATCTGCCTGAGTCGGAGGTAATTATGGAATCAATTGAAATGTCCACTTGAAGATATATAACTGGACTTTAGAAGAGAGGTTTGAAAAAGAGAAGTAGAATCTAGGCTCATGTGCATTAATAGGCTCCTGTGCTGAAAAATCTCAGCATTAAAAGAGCTATCTCAGAAACAGGACACTGACAGTCTCCGTGTATGGGGAAGTCAGAGAGATGGATGATTTAAGAGTAAGGGAAGACCCATTTGAGGGCAGGGACCATGCCTTTATCACCTATCAGCTGACTGAGGCTCACTTGAGTACTGTGATAAGAAGGATTCTGAGGCCAATTCCAGGCCGAGTAAATTTTGTGCTTTAATCTTGCTATTCACGTGAGATGACTGTCAGAGGGAGGGTATATGGAGGCAGGGTGTAGCTATTTGAACCACATATTTACCATCTCTGCAACGTGCTTCAGGATGACTAGGAAGTATAAAGATCTACCATTGACATTGCTTGCTATTTTCTGGAGGAGGAGACGTTTGAACTGAGCCTTGAAATAAGTAAATTTTGGTAGAGAAGGAAGAAGTCAGACCTTGGTGTTACATTATACATGATATCATACATCATGTATCTAGGAGAGGTAAGCAAGGAAGCAAGGACTGGTGTTAAAACCATGGACTAGCTCTCTCAAACTCCATTCACCATTTTTCTAGTTTCCCTCATGTACAGGAAGACTTTTTTTCAATGAGGATTCAGGCTGCAAAGACATGCTTTTTTTTTTTCCATGTAGAAAGCAGACATGAAGGAAAGGCCATTTTCATATACCCCTTTGGGCTCTTTACGCTAGCTACAGGTTATGGAAATGAATTTTTGTTTTTTTCCCCCTCAATCACATTCTGGTGTTTTTTCCTCAGCTTCTTTAGTTAAGAGGCAACTGCAACAGCAGTGACGGCAGTAGTTTCTGATCCCTGGATTGTTGCAGCGTTTCTTGAATTAAATCTGTCTGTTAGCAGCCTCTATGATGCTCCAGGGGTCGTCCTTGGAGGCCCAGCCTAGACTCTTCTTTCAGCCCTTCTGACACTTTTTTAAGTATCCAACTGCCTGTATGAAATCCCTCGCTGCCTCAAACATCGCGAATGACTTCTGCTTTTCACACTGAGCCCCAGGTGGTAACAGGATAGTCAAAGATGGTGGAAAAATATATGCTATGATCAGAAAACAAGGAGGAAGGCTGCTTGACTGAAGAAATGGGATTGTTTGGGGAGCCCAAGGAGATGGAAATATACTGGATTGATGGGGTCAGAGCCAGACTGTGGAAGCCTTTCATGCCATGGTATGGAGTTCGGGCTTGATCTCACAGGGAATAGCTATCATTGGTGAGGCGGATTAAGGGTAAGGCTGGTGGAGTGGAACACAGAGAGACTGAAATTGGTTCTTGCAATAGCAGTGCTTGAGACAAGGAGGACCTAGGATAAGATAGGCTGGGAGTGAAAAGGAAAGAGTAAATCCCAAAAGTATAAGGAAGGACTGGAAGTTGTGCATAAGATATAAAAGATGCAGTATTCCTGACCTCAAAAGCTCATTTGAGGGGCTTCCCTGGTGGCACAGTGGTTGAGAATCTGCCTGCTGATGCAGAGGACATGGGTTCGAGCCCTGGTCTGGGAAGATCCCACATGCTGCGGAGCAACTGGGCCCATGAGCCACAATTACTGAGCCTGCGCGTCTGGAGCCTGTGCTCCTCAGCAAGAGAGGCCGCAACAGTGAGAGGCCTGCGCACCGCCATGAAGAGTGGCCCCCACTCACCGCAACTAGAGAAAGCCCTCGCACAGAAACGAAGACCCAACACAGCAAAAGTAAATAAATAAATAAATTCTTTTTAAAAAAACCTCACTTAAAAAAAAAAAAAGCTCAGTTGATTAAAAATATTAGTTTGTCACAAAATTGATGTAATGGTAAATAAGTTAATATATATGGACATATGTATAATTCCAGGACTTAAGACTTTATTCATTTAAAGTGAAAATTTGTATTCTTCTCATTTGGTTTCTTCCTTTTACAGGAGGGTGGGGAAAGATTTGGTAAAATAATATTAGTCAAAGTTAGACAAACTGGTTCTGATCCATCTACACAGGCTCATCCACTGACACTGCTCCCTTTCACTGCTGAATCATTGCAGAGAGTGGCCAAGTAAAATAATAATCCCTGAGATTCTGGAATATTGCCTGTCCTAGCAGTATAAACCTAGCAGAAGAGGGGCCAAGAGTGAAGAAATGTCCCCTGAGAAGTCCCGCTCCCAAGCCACCAAAGTTTCTGCCCTAGTTCCCAGGCCAGTCAAGCTCTCTCAAGTTATAGTAAATGTTCCTCTTTATCAAGTGTCTACTATGCCCAGGCTCTGAGCCAAGAGATTTACATCTGTCATCTCATTTTACTATCGTGATAATCTTTACAATAAATATTTTCTTTGTAATTAGTCAAATTACAAAACTGGGGCTCAGAAAGTTTATAAAACTTTTGACCAATTCATACAACCAATTTATTTTATCACCTTAAAATTGGATATCATGGTAACTCGTGAGATTTAGGAAAAGACAATCAGCCTATCCTCGCCTACCCAGATAATACCAAGTCTCCCAAGTCTGATAAAGCATTACCTTTGTGAGATATTTTAGAAAAAATATGATGGAAATATTGAGGTTTTTCAATGATCCAAGTTTCTATAGCTCTAA
Organism: Kogia breviceps; assembly: GCF_026419965.1. NCBI lineage: Eukaryota > Metazoa > Chordata > Mammalia > Artiodactyla > Physeteridae > Kogia > Kogia breviceps. Next base: position 60,627,577 of record NC_081318.1, on the reverse strand, counting down.
AGTTGTTTCTATATCCGCCTTTGACCACATGATTTCCTGATTAGTGATTAAAAATTAAGGCCTAAGGAAAAAGAACAAAGTTGGAGGCATAGCCCTCTCAGACTTCAGACAGTACCACAAAGCTACAGTAATCAAAACAGCATGTTATTGGCATAAAAACAGACATGTGGATCATTGGAACAGAATAGACAGTCCAAAAATAAACCCACACACCTATGGTCTATTACTATAAGACAAAGGAGGCAAGAATATACAATGTAGAAAAGGCAGTCTGTTCAGCAAGTGGTGTTGGGAAAGTTGGACAGCTGCATGTAAATCAGTAAAGTTAGAACACACCTTCACACCATGCACAAAAATAAACTCAACATGGCTTAAATATTTAAATATAAGACATGAAACCATAAAACTCCTAGAAGAGAACATAGGCAAAACCTTCTCTATTTTTTGCCAAACATAAATCATACCAAAGTTTCCTTAGGTCAGGCTCCCAAAGCAATAGAAATAAAAGCAAAAATAAACAAATGGGACCTAATTAAACTCACAAGCTTTTGTACAGCAAAGGGAGCCGTAAACAAAATGAAAAGACAACCTACAGAATGGGAGAAAATATTTAAAAATGATGCGACCAACAAGGGCTTAATTTCCAAAACATACAAAAAACTCATACAACTCAACAACAAACAAACGAACAACCCAATAGAAAAGTGCACAGAAGACCTAAATAGGCATTTCTCCAAACAAGACATACAGATGGCCAACAGGCACATGAAAAGATACTCAACATCACTAATTATTAGAAAAATGCAAATCAAAACTACAACGAGGTACCACCTCACACTGGTCAGAATGGTCATCATTAAAAAGTCTACAAATAACAAGTGCTGGAGAGGGTATGGAGAAAAGGGAACTCCCTACATTGTTGGTAGGAATGTAAGTTGCTGCAGTCACTGTGGAAAACAGTATGGTGGTTCCTCAAAAAACTAAAAATAGAGTTGCCATATGATCTAGCAATTCCACCCCTGAGATCCAGACACAATTATAATTCTAAAGGATACATACAGCCCTATGTTCATTGCAGCAGTATTCACAATAGCCAAGACGTGGAAACAACCTAAATGTCCATTGACAGATAAATGGATAAGGAGGATGTGGTATGTATATACAGTGGAATACTATTCAGCCATAAAAAGAATGAAATAATGTCATTTGCAGCAACATGGATGGACCTAGAGATTATCATACTAAGTCAGAAAGAGAAAGACAAATACCATATGATATCACTTATATGTGGAATCTAAAATATGACACAAATGAACAAAATCTACAAAACAGAAACAGACTCACAGACATAAAGAACAGACTTGTGGTTGCCAAGGAGGAGGGAAGGATTGAGAGTTTGGGACTAGCAGATGTAAACTATTATATAGAGAATGGATAAACAACAAGGTCCTACTTCATAGCACAGGCAACTATACTCAGTACCCTGTGAGAAACCATAATAATGGAAAAGAATATAAAAAAGAATATATATATCTGTATAACTGAATCACTTTGCTGTACAGCAGAAATTAACACGACACTGTAAATCAGCTATACTTCAATTAAAAAATTAAGGGATTTTTCTCAGACCAAATCTATTCTATTTTGTTAATATGGAGGCTTTAAATAATTCCAGATTACGTATCAACCAACATTCACAAAACCTGGAATTGATTCTCATTAATTGCCATGATAGTCATGTAAATGGAAAAGAGGAAAAGTAGAATTTCTAAATGAAAATTTCTCACATGTCTGGCCTTTAAAGACAGTGATTAGTTACTGTAAATTTTTACATCCAACTTTTTTAGGTTTAAAAAAGTCAAAGAAGTTAAGAAAAGTTCAGCCAGTGCCTGGTCCTGTAATCTTGTCTCCCTTTCATTATCCTACTTGGTACAAAAAGGGTAGTAAGATTCGCAGGATCCCAGGAGCACTGGGCAGACTAATTAATAGCTATAATATGCTTTCAAATGCAGAATGCTATATCTGTATGTGCTAACTTTTTTTTCCAGTAATCATGTTACTACCTTATTCATCTCACTGGTAATTGTATAGCGCCATCACCATAATGTAATGATGTGCACCATGCAAAAGTCAGGTGAGATGATCTAATGATGTCAAGATGAAATGCTGTCAGCGTAAGTTTATAAAGATAGTATAACACTGTCAAAAATAAAAGGAAATTATGGCATTGTAAGTTCTACTAACATTAAGAGATGTTAGAAGGAAAGGGTTCTACAATCTGGGGCAATGTCTGTTATGACAGATGTGCTCAAGCAACTTAAAAGACAAACTGGCATTCCTCATCTAATTTCCTTTATCCAAAGAGATTTTATTAAAATTCTCTGTTAATTTCCTACATGAATGTCTTCAAGCCGAGAATAGGACTATGATTCTCAAGAGCAATTTGTGTTTGAAACATCCATTGTTCTTTGGGTCTATGGTCCAACATTAATTGCACCAGATAGTCATTTCTTTTACAAGGGCAAGGAGTACATTTTTCAAAGTTTTGTGAAATGTAATAGTCCTCCAAGTTTCACTCTTTGAAGAAACCTTGGCAGTAAGAGAGATATCTTTGTTGTATACGTCACACCTCACAGAAGAAAAGAAATACAGTCCTTTAACACAAGGTCAGTTTAGGCATAAGCATTTATCTTCTCTATATACCAGATTTTGAAAAGCTTTAGGAAGGTCCAAGCTTAAAAGAAAACAAAATCTCTCCGTATACTTTTGTGCATTTGGAAGCCTCAGGTTTCAGTTCCCTGAAGTGTTCTATTATGTGGGAGACTCAGATTAAACGATTTTTTAAATATAGAGGCGTGATTTCTGCCAAGACTGTTAAAAAGATAATAATCAAAATGAAATAAGGGATATAGAGTCAACACTTAGAAAAAATTAGACAAAAGATTGAACTTTGCTGTACTCAGGGATTCTCCCAGTCTATGTGGTGTCTGTATGAGCTAGAGACAGATGCACCTTTCTTGGGGCAGATACAGCCCCTCGCCTGGATATATGGTTGGGCAAGTATGGTACAGGCTGGATTTTCGTTCCCATTCTCCCTTCATCATGGCACCCTTGTGCAGCACACAACCTACACAACCACAGGTGGTGGTCCTGACCATCCCTAACCTCCTGGATGCAGGCCCAGTAGCTCAACCCCAAGGCATCTAGAAAACCTCTGCTCTCCCTACCATGAAAATGTCCATGATGTCAGGCTACTGAACAGGACTTACCAAGGTGGCCTCCTGAAAGACTTTGGGGAATGTCAGAAGTATACCCTAAAATCAAGATTTGGCCAAGACAATTCCAGCTTACTCCTTTTATCCTAGGGTAATTATTACCATCTCCTTTTCATTTTCAAAAGTGTCCCGGTTTGAATGATATGGTCACCTTACACATAACTTTGATAAGAAACTGAAAATTTGTTAGGCTAGTCTATAGATAGATATGTGAGATACATAGGTGAATGTGAAGTGGGGAGGAGAAGAAAGAAAGGAATGGAGGCAAATGGTAGAATGAGATCTCCAGTTTTATGTAGACTGTCATTAGTTCCAGGGACCAATTGTTCATTGCCATTTAACATCAGTTATGAAATTAAGCTTTCTATTAGAGCAACTTCCCCTGAATTTTCCTGGTTCCAATGCTGAGGACTGATTTACATCATATCTCAATTCAACTTCCTAGGTTAATAACCAGCAATTGTATCCTAAAGAAAAGTGAGGTTCATTTAAGGAAAGGAAATTGTTCATGCAAACAAACCTTTACAGGGATTTCCCTGGCGGTCCTGGTAACTAAAGCCACAATTCTTTGCTTTCATTTTCCACAGGTTAGAGGATTTCCAGTTTTGGAAATTTTTGGAAAGTTTTGCAAGATTCCCCCATGCAATAAACTTACCAGCCACAGGAGCATAATTAAGATTCTTAACCTCTCTGTCTCACATTCCTCCATGTAAATGGGATAATGAAGGCACCTCCTTACAGGCTGTTGTAAAGAAGAAATGAAGGGACTTCCCTGGTGGTCCAGTGATAAAGAATCTGCCTTACAGTGCAAGGGACTCTGGTTCAATCCCTCGTCAGAAAACTAAGATCCCACATGCCGCGGGGCAACTAAGCCCACGCGCCACAACCAGTGAGCTCGCGGGCCTCAACTGGAGAGCCTGTGTGCCACAAACTACCTGCATGCCACAACTACAGAGCCCATGCGCCCTGGAGCCTGTGCACCACAACTAGAGAGAGAAAACGCGCACACCACAACTAGAGAGAAGCTTGAGCGCTGCAACGAAGACACCACGCACCACAATGAAAGATCCCGCGTGCCTCAACGAAGATCCCACGTGCTGCAACTAAGACCCGACTCAGCCAAAAATAAAAAAATTTTTTAAAAGAAATGAAAAAATATATGTAAAGCAATTAGCACACAGTAAATGCCTAATGAATGTTATTTTACATATTAAAAGAGTACCAAATTTGTGGTTTTTTTGTTTTGGGGGGTTTTTTTGCGGTACGAGGGCCTCTCACTGTTGTGGCCTCTCCTATTGCGGAGCACAGGCTCCGGACGCACAGGCTCAGCAGCCATGGCTCACGGGCCCAGCCCCTCCTTGGCATGTGCGACCTTCCCGGACCGGGGCACGACCCCGTGTCCCCTGCATCCTGCATCGGCAGGCGGACTCTTAACCACTGCATCACCAGGGAAGCCCCAAAATTTGTTTTTGACCAACTTTTTTTGGTGTGTGTATACAGATAGCAATTTTTTTTTTTTTTTTTTTTTTTTAGTGATACGCGGGCTTCTCACTGTCGTGGCCTCTCCCGTTGCGGAGCACAGGCTCCGGACGCGCAGGCTCAGCGGCCATGGCTCACGGGCCCAGCCGCTCCACGGCATGTGGGATCTTCCCGAATTGGGGCACGAACCCGTGTCCCCTGCATCGGCAGGCGGATTCTCAACCACTGCGCCACCAGGGAAGCCCAACTGATAGCATTTTAACCATGGGAATTTTTGACTAACCTTAGGTAACAGCAGAGGTTTATGTAGTGTAAATAGGAAGTTAGGAAGTCAGATTTCTCAGTGCCCTACTTACCTCTCAAGAATATTGTGTAGGTAAATATTAAATTATAAAACCCGCTGAGATTTTTTTAAGCTTAAAACTCTAAGCAGGGCTCCCCAGGTGGCGCAGTGGTTGGGAGTCCGCCTGCCGATGCAGGGGACACGGGTTCGTGCCCCGGTCCGGGAAGATCGCACATGCCGCGGAGCGGCTGGGCCCGTGAGCCATGGCCGCTGAGCCTGCGCGTCCGGAGCCTGTGCTCCGCAACGGGAGAGGCCACAACAGTGAGAGGCCGGCGTACCGCAAAAAAAAAAAAAAAAAAAAAAACTCTAAGCAAATTCAAGGTATTATTATTATAAAAGTAGACTCTTTAGGCTTCAGTTTACTAATCTGTCAAATAGGTATTCAAGGAGTACCTTTTATTCAAAATAGATGTATTTGAAAGTGGAGATGCATTTCTAAAGAGCTAAACAAATATAAAGTCCCTAACCGTAGTTCCTGCCAGCACTACATCCCTCTGGCCCACTCACCTGGAGTGCAGCTTGTCTTCCATGGGCAGGGGAGAGCTGAGTCAGGCATTTCCCTTCCTCATGTGCCCACTAACCTACAGGGGCAGGGGCTTAGGCAAGCACAACGTTTAGCACAAGGAGAAAGGGAACACTGCAAGGTTGGCAGTAAGAGGGAAAGACAGATAAGGCCAGGCAGGGAGAGAGGGCAGCCCCACATGAGCCAAAAATTCCGTGCCTGGATACTCCCAGGCATAGTGTGGCAGGAAAGGGACATTCACTTGGCACCGCTTATACCAGCCCTCAAAGGCCAGGTGCTTCAGTCCCAACAGTAGCGGCTGGCAGGCAGTGCCACCCCACCATGGCTCAAATCTGCCAATAAAGGGTTGGGTAAGAGTGCCAATATGGAATATGAGCAAGTCCAAGTTAAAGGAAAGGCAAATATGTCAGTTGAAGACCAACCCTAACAGCCTGACATAGCTACTTCTCCAGGCTACTGCGAAAGGAGAAGTGAATTACATATGAAATCCCTTTGGGAAAAACCATTTACAGGTCTATAAAATTTGCACAAGACATGCCAAATGTTCACCATAAGACTACGAAGAGGAAAGGAACCCAGTAACGTATTGGGAAAACTTAGAGAATGTTTTCCTAAACTGTGATATTTAGGGCCACGTTGAATTTTAATGACCCAATAAAAGAAAGTCACAAAGAACAGAACTGTCATTAGCACCTTCTACCCCATTTATTGCAAACTCTCTGGGAAGTGCTCCCCAAAAAACAATCCTTGGGTGGACACACGCTTTTCCTAAATGCCACCCCAATGACTATTCTAATTCAGAGACAGAAGAGTGGTCATTAATGCCTGGCTGTTTCTATCCTGTTGTTTTCCATCCTTCCACTTCTCTTCCAATCTTTTCCACTGTTCTTGTAAGTTAAGGGGAAATTACCAGGTGATTTTAATTACTAAATTAACTAAAATCACCAGTTTTACACCTAACTGACTGGTTTCAGGAATAATTTTATTAAAAATGTTATCACTGTAGCAAAGATGAGCTCTTTGGTTCATCTCTTTTTCTCAATGCTAAAAAATTCTCCTTATCCTCTCCAAGTTTACTATCTAAGTTAACTATCAGCGACCTAGCACAGTTACTCTATAACATGACCCTGAAAGGGTCTGAAACTCTTAAACAGTAAGTGTGAAAAAGCTATGACAGTACACCCCTGAAGCAGCGACTCAAATAACAGAGACTCAAATAACAAAAGAGGCAAGGGAAAAGTGTAGGGAAAGAATAGTGCATCCACAGTATATTCTGAATTTCTTCATGTATGAATAGAGCTACTCTAGCCTGTGTCAGTTATTCGTTTATTTAAATTGTTGATTTCCATCTTCACTTCTTTTTTTCCTAGGAGAGGATTTAATACAATATATGTTTATATTCTGTGGCTAGCTGAAGTCCAGAGTTTCATAAAAAAGAAGTATCTTTTCCCTCTACAGTTCCAAGCATTCCTGGAACTTGTAAGTAAAATTTCAGATATCCCTAAACCCCGTTTTATTTTTTCTATTGAGATATAATTGATACTTATATTAGTTTCAGGTATACAACATAATGATTTGATATTTGTATATACTGCAAAATGATCACCACAGTAAGTCTAGTTAACATCAATTACCATACACAGTTACATTTTTTTCCTTGTTATGAGAGCACTTAAGCAACTTTCAAATATGCAATATAATACTATTAACTATAGTCACCATGCTATACATTACATCCCCATGACTTATTTATTTTATAACTGGAATGTTTTACCTTCTGATCTCCTTCACCCACTCCTCCAACCCAATTTTAAACTAACTATAGTGCAAATAAATAAATATTTTTTTAAAAAAAGGAAAGAAAACTAACAATAGTACATGCAGACACATAGTATGTTGATTGCAAAATGAGGGCTGTTGAAAAGTTGCAGTAGCAGCCAAAGTGTTCCCTGATTTCTGAAGTAACCAATTGAAATGCATACATCATTCAGGGGTAAAACAGAAAATGCACTCAAACCACTGGGAACCTGCAGTCACATACCCAAAGTTGTAAGCCAGGATGCAGCAATAAATTATATGAATGTATATGTTTACAATACTTTGCTAAATGCAACATCTAAGAGTCTACTGTGTTGAGAAAGAGAAATAAAACTAAGACTTGACGTTGCAAAAGAAAAATTCTGCTTAACTGCTCATGGTCTATGTAAGTTGACTATTACTAAGATTCTGGGTACCAGAAGGGTAATGTATCTTTTCTGTCCACAATTTTTTTTAAAAAGGACTCCATTGCTGTGTCAGCTACACTTCACTTGGAAAGCTATTGACTTTTCCTTCCTGTTGCCTTTATTTTCTTCTGCAGGAGCACAGAGGGATGCAAGTCCAGGTGGGCACTGTGTCTTCCACTGATTATGCTGTGTAACACAGCAGGGAAACCTCTTATCTCAGGCTGGGGTTGCCTATTTAAGAATCTTTCTCTTTACAAAAGGTATAAGGTAGTAAACACAGCTGTACAAAAAGGTTTTGTATTTTCTTGCTGTTTGTTTTAATCTATTAAAATGATATAATTAAGGCAGGGTGCAAAAATATCTGTAAAACTATATTACCTACCTGAGTACATATATATGTGGGCCAAGTTTTAACCCAGCTCACAGTGATTGAATAATCTGAATGGATTTGACTTTAGAAGTGATTTTTTACACCTTTGCATACAGTGTTGTCAGATCATAAAAACACAGTGGCTTAGGATCAATGAACTTTAAAATTATAAACTGATCTTGGAATTAGAATGTTATTAAAAATGACTTAAGCTTCACTCTTGCTATTTCCTTGCCAAAATTGGATCATTGCTCTGAATTCCTGTCTGCCAATTACTTTTCTTTTAACTCCACAAGGGGTATTTTTTAATTGGAATTTATGTATCTTTAAGAAGAATAAAGGTTTTGTAAATAGTATCACAGCCAAACCTTCTTTTCAAGAAGACGAAATCTGAGTTTAGGAGGAAGAATATGAATCAATTTCAGTTTGCAAAGACTTATAATAATATAATCCCATTTACTTCCTACTTAGATGAACTTGAAGTGTTTTCAGCTGTGGTATATTAAATTTGTCTCATAGAGAATAGATTTGAGTGGATACTCAAGGCCTTTTCCTAAGCAGTTATGTTTAAGTTAAATGAATAAACACATTTTAATGTCTTAATTATAAAAACAAAATCTGCCAAAGTCTATGATCTGCACTATCATTTGGAAATAGACTGAAAAGTCCTATTAGCTTGGAATTAAGCAGAAAATAGTTTCCCCCTCTGGGGATTTTTAATTTATTCAGAATATTTATATAATTGCCTGCTAGTGAATCGTTTGAGATTACTTTGTTGGAGATGCTCTTTAACTCCAAACACATTTTTCTTGAGGGCAGGGGGGTACCGTAATTAATTTCAGCATGGGAGGAATCTTCTTTTTTACTTATCCTTTCCATCACCTCCCCACACCCCCATTCCCTCACCTCCCTCCCTGGGTGACCTCACTGTCAATTCATATGGGCTCCAAAGCATTTTGGCTTGGGCCTAGTTAGTTCAGCCTCACAAGTGCATGGGAAGAACTTTAAACCTCGGTGGGGAATTAAACAGTTTTGCTAACTCAGAAGATGAACCACCTCTGAATGTCAGTTCCAAGCCAGTATGCCTGGCTCTCTATCAAGAGACACAAAAGCCATTCAGCTGAGTTGCCAAAACCAGTGACCAACAACTTGTGATATTTTTTAAAGACTTTACCACTTTTGCAATCATCACTCCTGTTTTCTCATCTCATCGCAATTCATGGAAATGTGTCTTTTATAGACAAACATCAAACTGAATATTTCAGGGCTCTTACCCTAAGTTATTAAATGATCTTCGTGCCCTAGCTCAAAGAAAAATGAAGCTCCATTGTAAATAACATAATTACTCAGATCTGTCTCCACAAAACATATGATGTAACCAGCTGTGTTTGTCTTTGAGATTTCTAGGATGAAAAGTACTCTAGATGGATCGTGATCAATAAAGACATAATAACAGTGAACTGCTCTGAGAGCAGTTTTCACTGGACAGATAAACAAAATAATGGATAAAGCACTGCAAATGAAAGCTAAAATAAACCTCAAACCAAGGAAAGGACTTTTAAGACGGGTAGTCCACAGATTTAAAAAATTCTAAAATAAAGAAGACTTGTTTACATCAAGTTTGCGTATATGCTAGTATCATGTTATGGAGGTCCTTTATCTATGTGAATTTCGTGCATCCAATTGATGAGTACAATTTTTTTTTTCTTTTTTTTTTTGTGGTACGCGGGCCTCTCACTGTTGTGGCCTCTCCCATTGCGGAGCACAGGCTCCGGATGCGCAGGCTCAATGGCCATGGCTCACGGGCCCAGCCGCTCCATGGCATGTGGGATCTTCCCAGACCGGGGCACGAACCCGTGTCCCCTGAGTCGGCAGGCGGATTCTCAACCACTGCGCCACCAGGGAAGCCCGATGAGTACAATTTTTAATTAAATAAAATGGTGGCGTCCACATTAAAAAGATCATAATTTATAAACTAAATATTTTCAGGTGCAGTAATTTGTCTGAGCTTCAAGCCCAAAGGAAAGGATGCTCTACTTTTGGCACACCTATGAGTAAGTAGATTTCCAGATAGGTCAGAGGGAAAAAACTGAGTTAGCAGCTATTAAAATGATTCCCCCCCTCCCCCGCTCCCCTGCCACGCCTTTCCAAAGCACTCGCCCTGCAAACTCAGAGTGGCACCATCTTTCCGGTCTCCCGGGAGTAGTGAATCACCCTCAGTCTCTCCAGCGCCTCATCCAGTTAGAGGAGAGCCTGCTTCTTCAGAACTGTCTAGGAAACAAGGGTCACCCTCGATTGGTTCCAGTCATCCCAGAGCATGGTACTCCCCCAAATCGCTGGATTTCGTGCTAAAACCCAGAAAAAAAGTGATCCTGTTGAAGGGGGGGAGGGGGAGAGGAAGAGTATGAATGTATACGGAGTAACGTAAAGGAACAAAAGGGCGTGGGAGTGGAGAGAAAGATCTGCTGGAAGCGGAGAGAAGGAAAGCCACGTGGTAGCCAACTCGAACCCCAGGACACACGGGCGTTGTCCAGCCACAGGGGCTGTGAGCCTGGGAAGCGTTTGCCATTTGCACGCTGCTCCTCGCGGACACTGGGTGGCGCTCGTGGTAAAGACTTGCTCTACTCTTAGGGCCCGTTTCCCCTCCACCGCCTCCCGCCCTTTGCAAAATTCGGCTACTAGGAGATGAAATTACTTACATTCTTCCTACGTGTCGCCGTGAGGAGAGCACTTCTGGAGAAGTTTGAAGCCGTGGGGCTGTTTCTCCGTGGCTGGGCCTGTCAGTGGGTTTTGAAAGAGGTAACAGCGTCCGGCCCGCTGGCCTTAAAACCAAGTTCTGAGCCTTGCTATCACAAGCACCACAGTACCAGCAGAAGTTGCTACCCTGACAGCCGGGATACCCAACACGTGTGCGCCCAGAATGTGGGTCCGAAGCGCCCACCAGGCCCGGTGCCAGCCGTGCACAAAGCACAATGACTCTAACGTGAAAGGAAATGGGACCATATTGTGACCAAGACTCGGGCTCCTTTTAACTTAGCGCTCCCTCTCCCTCCCGCTTCCTTTAAGGAAAGGAAGGGTAGGGGGAAGTGGGGTCAACCTAGAAAAGAAGCAGGACAAAGCAAGAAAGTCGATGCTCTGGACCTTCAGAGGCACACCCAGGTTTAGAGGCCTCACCTCCAAAGGCAGAAGCCTTTGCACAAGTGGCTCGGAGTCTGGCATGAGGGCCACCACTTTAGGAACTGAGAAAAAGAAGTTAAATCCTTCCTTTTTGCCCCACTCCTTTTTGTCTTGTGTAAAACATGGGAAAGAATGTCTCTTTTTTTTTGTCGGAGGAAAAGTGAAATTTAGCAAGGTCTAGAAAAATTTAACATTATAACACTGTGTTTTCAACCGGATTTTGAACTTCTAAATTTTGTCCAAATTCTGCGGCTTCCAATCCATCCAGACTGGAATTTGCCTTCTCAGCAAGGTCTAAGGACATTGCTACGAACATCCAACTTAGCATAACGGTATTGACCTCATTTCCCGCCACGTAATAACTTTTAAATCTATAAAAAGTAGAGTGCCAGGGTGGGGCTGCGGGGATACGGTGGGGTGCTGCGGAAGGCCGCCTGCTCCCCGAACCGGGAGGCGCTTTGAACCATCCCTGGCATTGCTTTGGGGAAGCGATTCGTGTAATTAAATGGCAGGATGCGTGTAAGGTGACTCGATGGGCGCCGAGAACTTCTCCGGAGCAGAGGCTATGGCTGCAAGCCTGCTGCAGTCTGTAGTGCTTCCCCGAAGCCCTGTGGTCCTTCTCGGCCAGAACCTAGCCGTGCTGACATCCATAGCATGGGGTGAGGATGGGCGGACAGCCTTGGCTCTGTTTAACCGAACTTCTATCTCAGAGAAGTCTGGGGCGGCATAGGCCGCAAGCAGGGACTAGGGTGGTTGTGGGAGGAGGGGCGCTGTGGACACTGTGACACACACCTTCCCTTCCCTGTGCGCGCCAGAGCTGAAGTTGCCCCCGGAGGGCTATGCGACAATAGCTGTGGTTTTACGGCGCCCAGAGGCAGGGAGTTGGTGCACATGTGGCTGCTCCGCTTTGGAGTTTCGGAGCGAGGCTGGCCTCCTGCTCCGAGTTCCGGACCCGCCCCCACCCCTCAGCTCTCCTGCTAGCCTGTTTTGGGCCAAAATAGCTCCACAGACAAAGTGAGGCTAAACTAAGACCAGACACAACTAATGTAGACGTTTTCTTCTTCGGTTGGGTCGGGGGTGGGGTGGGGGAGGGATGAGGCGGTGATGAGAAGCCAGACTGTTCCACCCTGGATGTCGGGTGGAGCTCCCAGGTTCCGGGTCTTAGAACCCCTAGAGGAAGGTGCTGGGAGGGCCCAAATCAGGATCCAGCTCCTGGAGTGTCCTATTTGAGGGGAGAGGAAGTGGGTAGCGGTAAACTGATTAATGTTAAATTTCTAAACTCCCAGCTAGATCACCACTAGAGCAAGAGTGACACTTTGTGAAAGGCAAACTCTGGATCCCAAATACCAAGTGTTTGATTCCTGAGCCTTTTCTCCCTTTGCATATGAGCTACGATGCTTTCACTGCAAGAAAGAAAGGGATTGAGGGTACAGGAATCCGGACGTGGGAAATGGAAAAGCAGGCCCTCGGTGCCACTTCCATGGAGCTGGAAGAGGGAAATCCATGGGCTTCATCCAACTTCCCCAAAGAACTTTTATCTGTCTACTTCCCAGTGTTCTTGGGGTTCCCATTAGTCCCCCGAGGACAAGTCATAAGTAGACCATTCAGTTTTGCAGGAATCTTTGACCACTGAACACAGAATTACTGATCCTCTATTCCAACAGCATCCAAATAGACTAGAATATCAAACAAAATGTGGGGCTGCCCGCTCCTCTTGGGGACCAGCAATTTGGGAGTCATTAAGTTATTTGTACTTAAGACAGCGATTTTTTAAGTCATGGTAGGGATTTGGGCTTGCAGGAACTCTCTTTGCCATTAAGAGTGCGTTCTTGAGCATCCTTGTCTCGCCCTTGTCTGAGAAATAACTCATCTCGGGCAAAGGAAGTGCTTGCTGCAAATTTGTCTGTCTTTTCCCAAATCACAAATTTTCAACACATGTAAATTACAGCTTGGCTCCCAGTACCCCACTAAAAATATTGTTCTCATCGGTTTCTTCTCACCTTTATCCCACATCCCTGCTCCCCGCCCCGCTTTAGTGTTCAATCCACATTCGCCCCTGATGCAGCTCGAGGCTGGCTGGGAGGTGAAGAGCATGGAAAGACCGTGGTCAACCTCATCCCCAAAACATGTGCACTTTCTGAGGCTGCTGATTGGAACACATTGTCTCCAGACAGTACAGAGCTGCGTGTTGGCGCTTCTGCGTTGTCTTTAGTATTCACTGAAAACAGATTGCCTGAGGACCCCCTCTTCCCCCAGCAAGCAACCACACACACACACACACACACACACACACACACACACACACACACACACTCCCCCCCCCCCCACGCTTCATTTTTTCTCCCTCTTCTTTTTAAGCAATGCTTTGTTGTGCTAAAACTAGTTGGACGAGTTAGGGTGTTGCTGCAGCTCCTGAGGCCCTGGCCAATGGAACCCGATCCACCCCGCTGTGCGTAAGCGCGCAATTAAGGATTTAACCAAGGCTGTGCTGCGCCTCAGCCAGCAGTCAGCCTGCCGGAGACAGAGCCTCCAAGACTCCCAGTCTCCTCCTCGCCGCCGCCGCCGCCTCTCCTCCTCCTCCTCCTCCTCCTCCTCCTCCTCTTCCTCCTCCTCCTCCTCCTCCCTCGCTCCCACAGCCATGTCTGCTTAGACCAGAGCAGCCCCACGGCCGACTCGGGCAGCCGCCGCCGCAGAGCAGCAAGGACAACCGCCGCCGCCAGTGAGCGATGACAGGAGTGTTTGACAGAAGGGTCCCCAGCATCCGATCCGGCGACTTCCAAGCCCCGTTCCAGACGTCCGCAGCCATGCACCATCCGTCTCAGGAATCGCCAACTTTGCCCGAGTCGTCCGCTACCGATTCCGACTACTACAGCCCCACGGGGGGAGCCCCACATGGCTACTGCTCTCCTACCTCGGCTTCCTACGGCAAAGCGCTCAACCCCTACCAGTACCAGTACCACGGCGTGAACGGCGCCGCCGGCAGCTACCCCGCCAAAGCTTACGCCGACTACAGCTACGCCAGCCCCTACCACCAGTACGGCGGCGCCTACAACCGCGTCCCGAGCGCCACCAGCCAGCCAGGTACGGGGGCTGGGGGTGGGGACCGACACAGTGGGAGCCAGGATCAGGGAGGAGCAAGATGCGGTGGGAGATCCGGGGCCGCGCCGTCCACTGCAGTGCGGGCGCACCCGGCGGAAGGGAGTGGGGGACGGGACTCTGCAACCAAGAAAGGTTCCCGAGCCAGCATTTTAGAGATTCTTAGTAGAAGAAGCCTGCGGGGGAGTTCGGACCAGCGTCTCTCCTCTCTGGTACCCTCGGGCGACCCCTCAGCCGCTGGATTCCCAGCTTGCCCGGTCGGAAGCCGGCGAAGCTGGAAAGCGGGTAGGGGTGGAGAGAGGAAAGAATCAACCAGCCTGAGCGGCGTTTACGTAATGAACGGAAGGCTATTTGCTGGATGTTAGGGTAAGCGTGCTCGAGGAGTGGGAGTGGAAGGCTGCCTCAAAGACTCTGCGGGGATTAGTGTGAGAGCAGCCGCGAGCCAGCGTGGTGTGGGTACCCGGAGCGCGCGGGGCGGGGTGGGGGCCGGAGAGCTGTAGCCCGCCAGAGGAAGAGCGCGCCGAGAGCCTTGCGGTTTCTCCAAGGCATTTCCCAAAACAAAAAGCCATTTGAAGGCGGAGGAGGGTTGCTGAAGGGTCAAGTTATTGGAGCAATATTTTTTTCCTTTCTCCCTTAGGTGCCTACAATTTGTTTCTCCTTCCCATCTCCTTTTGCGTCTGCCTTGAAACTTAGTTGGAGAGTTTAAGAGGGTTAGTGAGCTTGGGCAGTAAGAGAGGTATGAGGTCTCCTAGGAGAGGTTTTGCTGGTCAGGTTTGATCTCTTCCCACCAGCACATTAATAATCCCGCTAATATTAGCATCCCCTGCTCTGGCAGAATCGAGACCACAGCCCTCATCCTCCACCCTTCCTCCCTAGGAGCTCGCCACACACATACATACACACACACACACACACACACACACACACACACACACACACACACACTCCGAGGAGAGGTTCTCCGCCCCTTTCAGAGATGGGCACTTTTGATAAGATGGTACTTTTGTGAAAGGGGACTTGTGGCCCCAGGGCACGTTTGTAAAACACGCGTTCCGAGAGTCTTTTTTCTCCCAAGTCTATACTCACAATTCTGCTAAATTCGTCCTGACCTGCCGCCCCTTTCCTACGAAAACACCCCACCGAGGATTCCTTTTCAAATTGTATTGGAACTATAACTCCTGATAAACTTTAAAAGACCGCGGGGAGAGGGCGGAGGCGTGTCTTCGTTCCTTTCAGTGTCTCTGAACTTCGTGCATAAATGAAGGATTTTTTTCTTTTGGCCAAGAACTTATTAAGTCTATTTGTAAAAGAAACCAGACACATCTGTGCCCTCGCAGATCTGCAGGGAGATTATGGGGGCTGCATAATCGGCCCTCTGTCTGAGGCGGCTCGGACGGCTCGCTGCTGAATTGAAGGAGCATAGTTTGCTTGTGGGTCTTTGAACTTTGGAGACCTCGGTTAGCGTCTTCCCTGCCCATGCGTCTGGCCTCTGCGGGCGCCCGAACAGACGCTGACATAAGGGGGGCCACGGCCTGGGGCCTCCCCCTTGAATCCCCGGGCGCGGCTGGCCAGACTTACCCAAGAAGCGTCGGTGAACACAAGGTGGGCTTGAAAACGTATCCGGGTGAAGCAGGAACCGCTGCAAGGGCTAAATCCCGGACGCCGAGAAAGGAGTTGTGCTGTACAAGGCTCCTTGCACAAACCCAGGAGAATCTGAATAAACAGAGTAGGGAATTAATCAGGCTACCTGGCTTTTCCACGGTGGGGAGGGAGGGGTCTCGTGAAGCAAAGGTGGTGATATGGAGAAAAAAGAGTGAAGGCTGCGTGGTAATAAATTCAAAGACTGTATTTTCAAGTTCTGCAAAAGGGCCATTGTCTGCCGACAACTCTAACCGGGTCTGTTTTGATTATTTAGAGAAAGAAGTGGCCGAGCCCGAGGTGAGGATGGTGAACGGCAAACCAAAGAAAGTTCGTAAACCCAGGACTATTTATTCCAGCTTTCAGCTGGCCGCGTTACAGAGAAGGTTTCAGAAGACTCAGTACCTCGCCCTGCCCGAACGCGCCGAGCTGGCCGCCTCCCTGGGACTGACGCAAACACAGGTAAATCCGGCCGCGGCCGGGCCAGAGCCCCGCCTGGGCTGCAAACCTGGCTTGGCCGCGGGGTTCGGTCCCGGCGGGCTGGAGCCGATTCAATAGGGCCCGCGAGAAACAGACAGAAAGACACTCACCCCGCGCCCTTCCCTCTAGGAGTCAGGCCGGGTGTCGCCGCCGTGCGACGGTAGGGATGAGATGGAGACCGCGTTCATCCCGAGATGCAAGCCCCACCCCTTCGAGCCTCAGGCGTTGAGGGGCCGGTTTCCTAGGTTGGAAACAAGGGGAGGGTTGTTTCTAGGACACTCTCGAAGCTTTGAGAAACTGGCTCTCTGCACAATGCAGAGCCTCTCGGGATGAGCGGGGTCCGGCGGGCTCTCGGTGGTCTTAGGCCGCGCGGAAGCCGGGAACGTCGCCTGCAGCCGGAAGAGCTGACGGGTCACGCCCTACGCCTGCGGAGCTTTAGGCCGCAGCAGCCTGACCTTCCGAGGTGGGAGGGCGCGGT
The DNA here is from genome assembly GCF_026419965.1 of Kogia breviceps. NCBI lineage: Eukaryota > Metazoa > Chordata > Mammalia > Artiodactyla > Physeteridae > Kogia > Kogia breviceps. Next base: position 60,610,493 of record NC_081318.1, on the reverse strand, counting down.
TGTACGGGGAAATCTGCCCTGGATCCTCCCGTTCCCTTCACTCCCACCCCAGCCCCATGGGGGTCTTTGGAAGAATAAAGACTGTCATCGGAGCCGAGGAGGGAGTGAAAGGGGTCGGTCGGGAAACGGGGAGACGGCTCCTTGTCCGGCACACTCGCGCGCGCGCGCGCGCGTAGCCGGTCCCGCGCCCCTAGCTGCTCACCGGGCCCTGGCGGTTGTTCTGGAGACATTCGCGGCGCCGCTTTGCAGGCGCTCCGCGCAGGCCTACCCGTGTGTTCTCGCGGCCGCGGACACTCGCGCCCCTCCCCCGGCCCCAACAAAAGACAAAAGCCTGGGGGTTCTTCCCCAGCAGCAGCCAACAGGGCGCCCTCTGGGGCCCGAGATGCAGGCTTTGCCCCCCGGCCCAGCCCCTTGACCGTGGGCCGAGAGCTGCGGGGAGACGCCAAGGGCCTGGCCTCCTGGGGGCCGAAATCGCCTCCAGTTGCCGCCCTGGGGGAGGCGCGCGGGCAGCCTTTGAGTGTCCCGGTAACGTGTGCCTTTATTCCCCCACCCAGGTGAAAATCTGGTTTCAGAACAAAAGATCCAAGATCAAGAAGATCATGAAAAACGGGGAGATGCCCCCGGAGCACAGCCCCAGCTCCAGCGACCCTATGGCGTGTAACTCGCCTCAGTCTCCGGCGGTGTGGGAGCCCCAGGGCTCGTCCCGCTCACTCAGCCACCACCCTCATGCCCACCCTCCGACCTCCAACCAGTCCCCCGCGTCCAGCTACCTGGAGAACTCGGCTTCCTGGTACCCGAGCGCGGCCAGCTCAATCAATTCCCACCTGCCGCCGCCCGGCTCCTTACAGCACCCGCTGGCGCTGGCCTCCGGGACACTCTATTAGACCGGCCGCTTTCTCTTGCTGTCTTTTTTGGGACTACTGTGTTTTTGCTGTTTTAGAAAATCATTTAAAAAAAAAAAAAAAAGGAATTCATATGGGGAAGTTTGGAAAACAGAAACAAAAAAGATTCATGTGTAAAGCTTTTTTTGCATGTAAGTTATTGCATTTCAAAGGACCCCGTCCCCCCCTTTTTTTACAGACGAACTTTTTTTGCGCAACTGTGGACACTATCAATAGTGCCTTGAAATCTATGACCTCAAATTTTCAAAAGACTTTTTTCAATGTTATTTTAACCATGTAAATAAGTGTAGATAGAAGAATTAAACTGTATATTCTGGATAAATAAAATTATTTCGACCATGAAAGCAAAATGCTTCTAAAAAATACACCATTTGCCCCACTTATAATGGGCTAGTGACATTTTGTGCAGGCAATTAAAGGAAGACGAACTCTGCAGAGATCCAACAAGGCAAAAGGGGAAACAGAAACTGGGGGCTGTGTAGATGCAGAACTGTAGATATGTATACGTTGGATGCTGTACTTTATATGTCTATATACATATGTGGCCTGTTTAGAGTACTGCCACATAATATACATTTAGGTGTTTTGGGGCCTAACCACAAAAACGTTTAGATAATTTTAAGTTTAACCCCAAATTGTTTCAGGTAGAAAGTAATGCGGGGAATCTAAATACAGCCCTCCCTCTCTGTATGTGAGTAAGAAAGCAGCAGAAATCCCTCAATAACCACTCTGAATTCTAAGCTCAAAGCAATTATGGTGGAGACTGCCCCCCTCCCCATCAGCCTCTGTGTATTGCCAGAGCAATTAGACAAATTACACTCCCTTCAAAGGGAGCTTCCAGAGATAAGAAAATGAAAAAAAAGAAGAAAAAGAAATTTCCCCTTCTATTACATTTTTTTTAAACCTGAAATGTTTGCAGTGCGGCAAATGGTAGTGCCTTGGACTCAGTGTATGATTATAAATGTATCTGAGTTCTTTCACAAGAGGAAAGGATCACAGGACTTGAAAACAATGATGGACCTAAATCAGTAGGCCAAGCAGGGCATGTGTGTGTAGGGGGGATGCATTCGTTCTGCCAAGAGAAGGAATTATGAGGTGGAGGAAAGGAAGGAAAGTATTGTGGCCCCGTGTTGATTTCATATCGTGTGAGACAATATTCCAAACATAAATTACTTCCTTCATCCTCTTTACCGCTCTGGTTTTTTCAGGAAGGAGCTCTCTCTGCTTTGCTTTCACATAAGACAGTGGCAAAGCAGGTTCCAAACAATGGGAAACTGCGTCTGTTTGCAGGGATTTCTCTTTTGTGAAGGCTTCTCTGGGGCAGAGAGGAAGGACTTGCAGCAACCCTGGCCTCTGTCGCATCCTTCTCCCTGCACCTCTGCATACAGACATCAACAGTGTGACCAGAGCTACAGCCCGGGTCTAGAGCTGTACTCCCAGGCCTGAACTGTGGGTGTCTTTTTGACTGTCCTTTAGTTCGCCTGACTCTGTTTCCTTGGGATACCAAGGGAAATCGTTTGTTGGAAATTACAAGATGCGTGAGATATATTTTACAGCTAGGAAATCAGCAGCAGTAAATTTGACAAAATAGTTTTCTTGGGCGGGGGTGGGGGCGTGGGGGGAAGATTAGAACGTAAAAATTTACATCCTGTCATCTGAGGACTTCTGAGAAGTTTCTTCTAGGATTGGGAGACTAGACCTGAAAAGGCACGCTGTGTGCCCTGAGGGGAATTTACCTGTGTGCTCTCTCTCCTTCTCTTTCTCTCTCCTTCTCCTTTCCTCTCCTCATCTCCTTCCTTCTCTTCCCCTTTCCTTTCTAGCCTGCCAATTTAGAAAGACCTTGGGGGGATTTGATGGTTTGCCGGTCTTGAGAGGCACCCTGCCTGGCTCCGGGGCGGCGCATGGGCCGCGGCCAAGGCTGTGGACCCCTCCTCCTCCCCCACCCCCAAAGCGCTTCTCTTCTCGAAGCTTCTCGCCCCCCCCTTCGTTCCCCTCCAGCCCTCCTTTCTCGGAAGAAGGTCCGGATGGCGACGCGCTTGGGGGAAAGCCGTGCGGAGCCCACTTTGTTTTCTGCGCTGGCAGAGAACAGGAGGATGAGGGAAAAGGTAGAGGGCCCCATTTCCTGCTTTCCATTCTTGGCTTGTAAGGCGTGCGGGAGTTTCCATTACACCGAGAGCGAGCGCTTTACGTCTGGTGAATCCGGCTGAGAGAAACCTACCCCACCCCCCGCGCGCGGTTTCCGAGCGCCAGCTTCCCCCTGCGCTGGCACCCCTCGCCACCCCCGGGTGCGTGTTCGCTAAGGTTGGAGGGGGCGCACCCACTGGGGGCCTGAGTGGCAAGAATGTGCTTGGAGTACACTCTTTACCTTTCTACACGTGGAGAGGGCAGATATTTTTCCAGCCGTCCCCATCATCTCCATTCCTCTTTCCTGCTTTGAAAAGGGGATCCCTTCACTACCCACCCCCCCCATCGGCCTGCGCAGTCAAGCGGAGGGAAGCGCGAGTTCGGACTCTTCCCGGAAAGAAGAGGGAAGCTCTTCTTTAACGACCACCCCGCCACCCCCAGCCTTGACACTGCTTGTTGTTCAGGACACCAGAGCCTCGTTGCGACGCGGGCAGGCATAACGCCGCGCGGACAGACTAGGTTTCAGGATTCCTTCTCTTGTGCTAACCTCACTTCTTCCACTTGCAACGGCCTCTTCTCTCTCGCGGTTTTTTTTTTTTTTTTTAAACTTGGTCCGGGAGCCGTGGACAAAAATATTCTGGCAAACCAGTCTGCAGCGGGTTTTCCCTGGCACCGCGGGGATTCTCCCTGGGGAATTTAACTCCCTGCAGTCCTGCGCCCAAGGATGTAAAAATAACAGATCCTCAGCAAAGGCTAAAAATATCCGTGTGATGCTCCTCTCCCTTGCCCTGCCTCCCGCCCTCCCTCCTTCTCACCATTGTTTATCCCTATATCTAGTATAAACATGTACCACTCTCCAGCATAGTCCCGGTCTGCCCGACCCCACTCTCCTGACCTCTGCCTGCCCCTTCCGGTCCCCACTTGCCTAGCTCTCAGTCTAGTGCTCCCGAGATGTCAAGCTCACACCAAGATTTAATTTTCTTTTCCGTGGGCTTCTTCACCGCGCCCCCCATACTCCCAAGCTCCTATCCCCATCTTCAGACCACCTCACAAAGCCCAGGAGGCCGAGGGCATGCTGGCAGCCAGGGCCAGTATGATTCTTTGGTGCCCTGTCAGCCTCCTGGGCCATCCTGTAAAAGAGCAGATAAATTGGCCTTTGTTTGAGGCTCGCGTTGGGCTAGGCGGATTTCTGCCCTTACTCCCCCGCCTTTTTCCTGGCGGCCACCTCCTTGTGGAACAGGGGGCGGCCTGGGGAGCCGAGAGAAGCCGCATTCCTGTGGGTGCCAGGCGGCTCCAGTGCTGAGCCACAGGGCCTGAGACACACACACAGAGGAACCCGCAGACCTCGTTGCCCTTGATCTCGCTCCCCCCGTCTCCCTCGGGTTGGGGCACCCACCCGGGAGCCTGTCCACCCACACTCGGATCCACCCAGGTCTCGGCCTCGGGCAGGAGCGTGTTGACCCGCACACCGACACACGCACGCACACCCTCCCGATGACACAGGCACAGGCTAGGCCAGGATCTCCCCGCCCATGCCAATCCTCTCTCTCCCGCCCCTTATCCCACAATCCCAGACGCGCCGGCTGGCCTCCTTTGGCTTCTTTGATCCCACCGGACGCCCCACGGCTTGCGCCTTCCAGGCCGCGCCGTCCTGGGAGTCGCCCACAGCGCGCCAAGGCCAGGCGGTGCTCGGCTCCTCCCAGCGCGCTCTGAAGCTTACTCCGACCTTGACACCACTCGGCCTCCAGAGCTCCCCAGCCCGAAGCGCGAGGGATGCCTCCTGGAACGCTGCCCCTTGCCCCTCTCACGCCCCCCAGCGCCTCCTTTTATTCGAAGAGAGGGACCTTTAGGCCTCCCCAACCGTCACCCCCTCCCCGCCCCGTCCCGCAACCCCTCGGATCGCGCGCCTCCCACTGGTCGCTGGTATCCCGCCAACCCCGACCTCTCGAGCCCTCCCCGGAGGCACGCCCTGAGGACAGACGCCCTCCGGCACCTCTGGGAAGCGCGCCACACCAGCGGATCCGCCTGCGGTCACCCCTCTCCTCCGCCCTTAAGCACCCCCTCCCACAGCGGCTGGGCGGAGGCTCCCGCCTCCCGGGAGGTTGGGGAGGGGGCGCTGCGCTCGCGCTCCCAGGTTGCCTGCGAGTGCTGCACACTGTACTTGGTTTTTCCATGGTCCCAGCGAACTCTGGGCCTCGAAAACAGCCCAAATAGTGGTAGCACATATGGGATTGGCTACATATTTTTCTACGCAGCCCCTTCCCCCCACCCCCGCCGCATCCGCGTATTCTTTTGCAACTGACAAGCTTTAGGTTCCCCTGTGGTACAGGGCAGAGAGTATACACACAAGAGTATCGACTGCGGAGGGGCGGGGGAAGACTTCCCTTTCAATCAACCAGGGTTGCCGGCTGTAATGTAATAACCTGTTTTATAGGTCGAGCTCACCGTAAAGATAGGAACCGAGGGAATTTACATGAATCTCTCTTTAAAAGAGAAGAGAGTCCTGATTTGCAGCCATTGTTTCTGCTCTTTTGTTCGCTGGGACTCCGTATTTACTTCTGATTTATGGGGATCCAAAGGAGGCTCTTTGCCAAAATCGCACTTATTATTGAGTCTGTTCCACATCCAAAACCAAAATTTATATAAAACCGTGAAATACCACACATTACGACCTTTCGCCACAGGAAGGGGAAAAAATGGCTTCATAACATAATTCTACACACACACACACACACACACACACACAGACACACAAAGTTTCAGTAAGGATTCTCTGTCAAATCTCCACAATGCACAGTCTAGTGTACTTTTTTTTTTAAGAACTAGGTGGAGGTGAAGGGCGGTAAACAGTACCCAAGCTATGATTTATTTTAAAGCATTTTTTTTTTCTTGGAAAGGCGACAAGAAGCCACTGGAAGCTTGTTGTCATTCAAGGACTATTTCTGCCGTTTGTCATTTGCAAGATGGGAGAAGAGGGCGGGGGAAGAGGCAGGATATGGACTCAACTTTCATCTATAAACAGGGGTCACTAAACAGGGGACATTTCATTATTGCCCTTAAATTCACAGGAGCTAGTAGTAAGCCTGCTTGCCACCCTGCAGGGTGGCCCTGGCTGGGCAGCTCCAGGGTCTGTGAGGCGGTGGGAGCAGGGAGAAATCATCACACACTATCCTACAGGCTAGAAAAGATGCCCAGGAAATTCTCTGTGCTCATGGTGGGAAAATTGAACTCCTGGGAATTTGTGGGCTTTAGGCGTCCCTGACCAGGACATCCCCACCAGGAACCAGAACTGGACTCCAGAAGTTTCATCCTGGCCAGGGTTCATCCTCCTCATCTTCAGGAGGCAGCAGCTGGAACCCAAGGTTTGCTTTCACACTGGAACCAGCACAGCGCCCCAGCCCCTCTCCAGACTCACTTGCTATAATTCTCCAACTCCCACTCTCCTTGGTCCCTCCATAGTTTAAGGAGACTGACCTTGCTCTTTTACAACCATATCTGGGGCAGGGACAGTTCTTTATAAAAAATACCAGACTTTCTGGAATACAGAAAGTACATCAGTGACTTGTAGCAAAAGAATCCGCTGGACTGGTTTACATGAGAAGGGGAGTGTTAATTAATAAAAGTTAGTGATAGGATTAAAGCCAACAGCCCGTGAAGCCGAGTGGAGGAGACAGCTTCCCAGCCGGTTTTATTTAATTAGCAGCAATTAATACATTTTCCGCTAATATCCTTTAGAACTCTCAGTGACTTGTTCCCAGTGAAAGAGAATGGAGATGAAGCTTAGGAACACTTACAAACACCCAGGGCGTTTTGCTCTGATGACAAGAGAGATTGCAAATTCATTTTAAAAAATGTTCATAAACAAATGACAGGCACATTCTGAGGCTGCCTCGGTGGAAACAATGGTGAAATTGACAAATGGTCTTTGCTTGGGGGAGGGGCACTTTTTTTTTTTTAAGCGAAGATAATGCCTTAGAGAGAAGGGGGAAGGGGGGGAAAGACAAGTTAAAAAAAAGAAAGAAAAAGGAAAATTATTTCAGACTCCAGGCAGCAGCAGATGTAGAAGCCCTTGCAAACACATCAGCCTTACACATATTGAAGATTTGGACACGTAATGCTTCAGACCGCTGATCTGCTATTTTCTTAATTCCCGCTCTTCTTTTTCCATATGAATCAAACAGTCTTTTGTCCTTCAGGGTTTGATTTGATCGCTACTGTTCACATTTCACTTTTGTATTTTCCTCTTCCTATACCATTACTCATTGAGTGCCCTGTGAAATTACAATCGTACATTTTCAACTCAGCAACCCATTTGCCGTGCAAAAATAGGGTCTAAATAATGGCTGAATTAGCCCTACTGGACAGTTTCAGATGTAACACTCTGTAATAATTATATTGCAGGCTGGATTAGGATGCTATTATCATAATCTGGACGTTTACAATTATCTGTAATTTGCAAAGATGCGCCAGGTCTTGATTACAGCAGTTTTTTTTTTTTTTTGTATCACGCTAACCATCACTAAACAGTGACAGTAATAACAGCTAATTTTGCTGGCAATATAAGAGGTGCTGGGGTGTGCAAACAATTTCACACCTGGATGTGCTCACTCAACCAAGAATATAGAGAAAGAGCTTCTGCCCCGAGACTCAGAAAAATATTCTCCTCTGCTTCTGTTCAGTATAGATTTCTAGACCCTGATCACTGCTTAAGAGATATTCACTGGGGGTAAGTTTTTATTTCTTGCATACTTCAAGACACAGTTCATATTTCTCTTCTCACACTTTCCAAGCTATATGTGTTGCTGCTGTGATTTATTATGGACTGCAACTTTGCTTTAGAGATGTTTTTGAATTCTGACCTTTTATCCCCCTTAACAGTAGAAGTGTGGTCGTTCTGGTGAGTAAAAGGATTTGGGTGAGAATGGGATCCGTAAGAACTCGATTTGTCTTTCTTGTTTTCTGTGCTGTTGATATTTGGTGCAGCTTGTGACTAGAGACTGGGAAATGGACCGGGTTTCTGTAAGGTATGGAGGGAGCCTTCTGGAGATTCCAATCTAAAATATATTTGAAAAGTTGTTATTCAAAGCTAGTCCTAGACGAATCCATTGAGGTCTTTACATGTGGCGATGATTTTAAGTTTGGGGGCGTTGAGAGAACAAACGGAGTTCGCGACAAGTGCTCCTTTAGCATCACGGGTATGCGGACATCGGCAACGGCAGGTGTAGTCTGAATCTCTCGACTTTATAGCCCCTTTGACGCCTTCCTCCACTTGGGAGAGTTTCCGGAATAACTGGCTTCTGAAACCCTTCAGGGCTGCTTTGCGGTGCCTTTGCCTCAAGCTGGGGGTGGGGGGAGGGGGAAGGGGTGGGATGCCGATTGTAGAGCTGTTGCCCACGAGGCCCAAACGCCGCGACCTTGGGGTTGGAGGGGGCACGATTGGCTGAGACGCGGAGCCGAGCTGCGGAGCCAGGGAACCAGTTTGATTTAGGAATGCACCCGAGGAAGACCCTCGCAAGAAGCGGTGCAGTTCTATCTATAGATGACGCTGTTTCCTGACCCAGTAGATGCTGGAAGCAGCTAGAGATGTTAAGTGCAGAAGCCTGAGAAATCTTTGGTTCCCTCACCCTAATGCAGAAAGGCCTTTCTACAGCGGGAACCTTTGGAGGAAATTGTGTCAAAAGATAATGAGATGCTTATTGGCGCCGAGAAGAAATTTTCCCCTTCACCCTCACCGCCCCCGAAGCTACTGTTCTTTTTTTTACTTGGAAAATATGGTCAGAACGAGGCTCTAGAACTCGAACTCCGGGGAAGTTCGAACGTGGGGAGGCGTAGTAGGCACCGAGACTGGGCGCTGCCTTCGCCTACGCCCCTCCTACCAACCCTTCTCTAGGGAATCACTTTACTCTGGGGTCAATACATCCTAAAGAGAGAAAATGTTAACCCTTGAGGTTCAGAGGACCCAGAGGAAACCCAATTCCAAAGTCAGTTCTGGGGAGGACCCCTTGGTAGAACTTCCCGTTTAATTAAACTCATATTAAGAGATAGAAAGAACGAGACAGGAGCAACATGATAACACCTCCAATGCGTTAAAATGCAATTTCTGGGTTTCAGAATTCCATGCACTCACAGTGGTTTGGCATGTGTCTGGTGAATTTTTTTTTTTAAAGAAAAATTAGTGTTGGTTTCGATGTATGGTAGCTTTCTCTCTAACGTAATTTGAATAATTCAGCAAAGCCCCACTACCAGCTGTACTTCTGCAGCCTCTTCCATTCTTTTCAGCATTATAATTTTGGTTAATTTTCAATTTTAGGTCCTACGTCTCTGCAATTTGTGTATGAATAACAGAATAATTTCCCTCTTTTGTTTCGCCTTTCCTGTTCCTGAATCTAAATAAAGATGGCTTTTTAGTATTAAAAGTGGAAGAAAATTACAGGTAATTATCTTTGACGGTAAAAACGCTGTAATCAGCGGGCTACATGAAAAATTACTCTAATTATGGCTGCATTTAAGAGAATGGAAAAAAACCTTCTTGTGGATAAAAACCTTAAATTGTCCCCAATGTCTGCTTCAAATTGGATGGCACTGCAGCTGGAGGCTTTGTTCAGAATTGATCCTGGGGAGCTACGAACCCAAAGTTTCACAGTAGGAAGGGGGAAAAAAGAAAAGAAAACATTTTTCCTAATGTAACAATACGAATGCTAGAAAATGACAAGACTGATCGGTTTTAAACCATTCTGAAGACTGACTGAGCGTGGAAGTTGCTCAACAAAAAAAGGAACGGGTATATTGGTAAGTAGTCTTTGCTTTGTGTCTAATTATAGTGACTGTCCTTTTGCACGACTGTATGTCGCTGTCATTATATGGAGCACTCTGAGTATCTCTATTGACTTCTGATAAATGGCTCAGTGGTTTCAAGGTTCATAATTTGAAGGATGCCCAGGTCTGTAGCCATTAATTCTCGCAGTATGGGGCTTCCTGCTTGTGTGACGAAAGGACTTTTCATTTTCATTATTTCTGTGCTTTCCACAAGATCGGAAGGATGTATTTCTTCCAGGATCGTGTATTTTCCTATCTAGCTAGCTTGCAAAGGGTTGTAAACATGAAGTAGTCATAACTGTGCATTTACTTTGTTTTTTTCTTTTATTCTTTCTTCTTTTTTTGTTAAAAAAAGCTGCTTCCAAACAAAGACAAATACAGTTGTATTATTTTGGCTGAGGAAAGGGAAAGGAGAATACTCAGTGTCAGCACTGGAAACTATTGGATGTCTAGAGGTTAACCTGGGGTTAGATCATTCTAATGATTTTTTAAAATAGATAAATGTGTAGAAATTACAATAAAAATATAATATATAGAGGAAGCTGAGAAAACATCCATGGTTAATGTTAGAGTACTTAAGACAAAGGCTAGTGCTGCAAACTGATATCTTTGCAGGCATTTGATGTTTATATATAGGGTTTCCCATATTAGGAAATAGGAATTCTTTTAAGAGTGATAGAAAATATACTAGGAGGGAGGGAGGAGGGGGTGGTGAGATAGAGACACACAGAGAGAAATATACAGGACACTCCCAGAGTTTTGTGGCTTTTACTCCATATATGAAAGAAGACAAAAACATACAAAGTATATGTACAACTAAAATTCAACAATATATACAGAAATGTTTCTTGATATAAATGTCCCTATTAGCTTAGTGAATGCCACCAATTCACCTAGTAAAGATGTCAAAGCAATAGAATGGTGATTTTGGTTGTTTCCTCTGTCTTTCCTGATTCCAGTTCAGGGTTTGGGGGTAGGGGTGGGGGAAAAAGTGGTTTTGTTTTGTTTTGTTTAAATCATCATTCTTGCTCATTGCATTTTGATAAAACATGCAGCGTTCCCTCTGTGGCAACGTTCTAATCTTACAGCTGATTTTTCCTTAGAGTAGGGCTGTTATGTGAGGGTTTCTTTTTTCTTTCCTTCCTTCACCTTCCTTCCTTCCTCCCTCTTTCTTTCGCTCTTTCTTTCTTTCTTTTAAAAATTTCTTTCTTTTGTTCTTTCTTTCTTTCGTCAGTCTGGGATTGTAAATAAAAATGCAGGAGTCCGAAATGCTTCTCTTTCATCATGTAATGTCTTAAGCTCATTAAACAAGTAAAAACGCTGCCATGTTTGCGCAGATTCTTCTGGTGGGGGAAAATGTCTGTTAAAAAAATTCGTTTTGATGGATACTCCCAAAGAGAAAAAGAGGCTCAGAGCCTGGATCCCAAGGGGTAAGGGAAAATATCCTTACAGTGAGAGGTTTCAGGAGTGCTGGCATAGAAACCAGTCTCTCTCTCTCTCTCTCTCTCTCTCTCCCTGTATCTATCCTTCTCTCTCTCTAAGATGCAAAATCAATTACTGAGGCTGCTCAAGGGAAAAGGCAGATGAGGAAAGGAAATGAAAAAAAAAAGGTGGGAAGGAAGGAAGGAGGGAGGCAAAAAAAGGAAGAGAGAGAGAGAGAGAGAGAGAGACGGAGGGGCAGAGAGAGGAGAGAGAGGGAGCAAGCACCCAGGCGGTCTGGCCACACATAAGAGTCCCCCCAAGCCTGCTCCTTCGGCTCGGTTTGGCAGATGCAAGCAGGTCCCGGATCCTCCTTGCCTTGTTCAGACGTTTCCCTAGGGTATCGATTTCCCTCGGATAACTCACATCATCTGTGGTCTCTGCATCGTGTCCTGGTGTGGAGAGGAGTACCAATGCGAATAGCCGGGCATGTAGCTGTTGGGGGGCATACTGACGCCCTTGGCCGAGGCGGAAACGTCCCACACCGGAGGCAGCGCCGGCGAGCGCGGCGATAGGGCCGCTGAGCCCGGGAGAGGGTCGCTCTCATGAGGGTTACTGCCCTGCTTCAGCAGTTTCTTAAACTTAGAGCGTTTGTTCTGAAACCATATCTTCACCTGGAACGAAACGCAGCAGCGATCATTAGGCCCGAAAAACATGGAACCGGTGCCTATAGTTGGGAGAAAAAAAAAAAAAACCCGCAAACGCCAAGCCCTCAAGACCCCGCCTTCCTCCACCTCTTTCTAGCCGCTCCCCCCTACCCCACCCCACCCCAGCCATTTACTTGGTATCTTGTCCGGATACCTAAAGTCATTGTAACTCTTCAGTTAGATGCAAGCCTAGGTTTGAAACAACAGCATAAATAAGAATAAAACAAGAATAAAGGCGAATGAAATAGCTGGGTTCAAAGTCTAAAGGAGTAGTTTTAAACGGAAAGCCAACTGAACGCACTTCCTCAAATAGTCTGGCATCTCTGCATGTACTGTGAGCAAATGACTAAGAACTGATGAAAGCCTGTACATTTATAACCAAATGCTTTGACTATACCTATGCATATACTGCATATGCCACAGACTGTACATGGAGCATCTTTCTTCTGACATAATCCTGCAGGGATTAGGGACTGTGCCTCACTCATTCCCTACTTTGTATGTTGCTCAAACTGTGGTCATGATTGTTAGTGCAGTCACTAAAAGTCAAAGGGCTCCTGAAAGTTAAATGAGAACCAGGAATCTAAGATGGGAGCATATCTAAGCCAACATCCCAGATCTACTGTATTTGAAAAAGGACATTTATGGTACAACTTCCTTTACCTTTAAAATTATTTAGCCTTAGGAATCTGCTTTTCCAAGAGGAATTCAAGTTAATGAGTAGCAGGAACCCCTTCACAGTTCCAGTGGCAACATGGCAAGAGAAAGCAGGCTGAACTGAAAAGAAGAGCTTAAGGAGCATCTGTTCTAAGGCACCACAGAATCACTCCCCAGCAAGAGTCTCATAAAACCTGAAGTCCCCTTGCTGAAGATCATCCATTTCAGATGAGGCCTACCGCCCCATGCAGCTAAGTTAATCGACAAGGACAAAAACCACAGGTGATTTTGCAGCCTGGCTTTATGACCAGGCTCCTAATATACCTGCCTAAACCTCTTCCTGTGAAGTCTGAAATGCCCCATATGTCTTTCAAATTAGTAGGACAGGAGAACTTCAGCAACTGTACTTAACTGAGGCTTCACCTGCTGTAATTTGGGCACGTTTCTCTTTGATCTCCAGCTCTGCCATTGCTCCCAAGTTCTGTGATCCAGGGAGGTACCTTAGCCTGCATCAACCAGTCAACCAGGAAGATTTAACCACTGAGTTTCTGGCAATTTTCAGAAAAAACTCACATCACACATCCTAGGATGAACAGTTTGCACCTTGGTCCCCTTACTAAATCCTATTGGAACCTATGCTTGTCTGGCTAACACACCCCCCTTTCACTTCATAATTCTTTCAATGCCAATGAGTTGAAATCCTTATTAAGTCCCAGGGCCCACAAAAGGATCCTTAAGAAACATGGGTCTTATTCTGTCTCCTGGCCTGAACATCTTTTTCTCTTTCTCCTACTTGTTCTCTTTTGTGTTGTTCTATTCTGGAATAGGACTCGATTAAACTATCAGTTTGGTCGCCAAAGGACACTAGGCTGGGGCGGGGTCGTCGAGGGTTGGGAGGATGTGCAAATCCAATCCAGTGTTCAACACCAGGTCATTTATTCCAAACTGTGTTGTCCCGGGAAAATGCGTAACTGGAGCAAAGGCATTTGTCATTAAGCTCCTTCCATCCTTGGTTGACTAGGCCAAGAGTTCCTCCTGATGTGCTCCCTGCCCAATCTGAAAGTGGGGTCAGCATTTCAGGAATACTCGGGCTTCTCGGGAATTACCTGTGTTTGTGTCAGTCCTAAGGAAGCTGCCAGTTCAGCTCTCTCGGGAAGGGCCAGGTACTGAGTCTGCTGAAAGCGATGGTTTAAAGCCTGGAGCTGCAGGCTGGAATAAATGGTCCGAGGTTTCCGAATCTTTTTCCCTTTTCCATTGAACCTGATTTCCCCGTTTTCAATCACTGTGGTTTTTTGTTGATCTGCAAACAAAGGATACAGAGGAGCGGTCACCCGTGAGGCTACTGCTGCAGTCTCCCTGAGCTTGGCCTGGCCTGCGCCGAGTCTTCCCAAAGCCAATAAGGATTTCCTCGAAGCGTCCCCACGCCACCCTGACCTCTCAGGGTTCACAGTGCCCGGGTTCTCCCAGCGGCTGCAAAAGCCTCTTTCCGACCCTGACTCTGTCTCTAATAATGCGCGGTGGCCGTATGGAGGGAGCGCCCTGGGCCCCGGGGCAAACAGCCTAGCTCTGCCGCAGCGGAGGCGGCGCCAGCCGCTCTCTGGGGCGCGCGGCGCCGCTGGGTGGCTGCTCTCTCCGCGGACCGGGGCCCCTCGGCCTGGCTTTACAGTGCCCTAAGGTGTACAGTCCCCTAGTGATTTTGCGGCCAGTTGGCTTGATGTCAGTAGCTCCAAGCCCGGTGCATCAAGATCCCTCGGTGTGTTCAAAAACGATTCTGCTGAGAGGGACCAAAACCCCAAACAAAACACAACGAGCCGCTCAGACCAGTACCCGAGCAGGCTGAGACTCACGCGGCAACTTTGTCCCCCAAGGGTGCTGAGCCCTGGGCTTCACCTCCACGAACAAAGGAGCAGCCAACAGTGTATCGAAAACCCAAGGGAGGGGGCCCAGTTAGGGGTGGGTGTGGGAGACACCTCAAAACCTGCGGGAAAGAGCCCAGTTGTCACCAGCTTAACCAGAGCCGGAGGCCACGCCAGCTTCTCCCCGGGTCACCGAAGCACACCGGGCGCCCCACGCAAAGTAGGCCACTGACCGCCCAGATTAGCCTGGGGAGCAAAACACGCTCCCCAGTTCCGGCCCAGAAATGTCCCCAGTCCTGCCAAACGCGGTTCACAACCCGGAGGGGAGGAGGCAGGCAAAAGGGCGCATGGACCCAGCGGGCTGGAGAGCGCAGTGAGGACCAACAGGTCGAGCGAAGTCCGCGCCGAGCCGGAGGCGCGGCCCGAGCGGCGCGCCAGAGACGAGGGAGCGAGACGGGTCCAGCCGCGAGGAAGCCGAGGGTCCGCGGCTGCGGGAAGGGGCCCGGCCGGGCGAGGCCGGCAGGCAGGCGCCAGGCGAGCGGGCGCGCACGAGGCCTGGCCGGGGGCGCGCCAGGCCGCCTGGGGGAGGGGGCCGGCGGAGGCCCGGGCATTGAGGAAGTAAACGGGGCGGGCGGGGTAGGGGGCAGCCGGGAGGCGGGAGAAGCGAGCTGCCCCAGCGGCCTCTCACCTGTGTCGTCCCCTCGCGTCTGGGCGGCCGCGCTGCTGTTGTGGTAGGACTGGAGGTAAGGGCTGTGCTGCGAGTGGCTCATGTAGGGGTAGGCGGCGAGCGAGCGGTGGTTGTAGGAGTTGCCGCCGCCCGATGCGTAGG